>NC_088330.1:25370000-25695000 GCF_036884655.1 Musa acuminata AAA Group | reverse complement strand
GGCCGGAGCCGACGAGAACACAAGCTTCGCCTCGTCGTTGCTTCTCGGTATAGACATGGCTCCAGTAGAGCTGTTGTTCATGTTGTCGTCGGGCACCGCGGCAGCGATCTGGTGGCTGGAGAACAGGTTGCTGGCGACAATTGCAGCAGAGGAGTTCCTCTTGCTACCGATGAAGTTTCCGTTCTCGTCGGACTCGGGTTTGACGGATTGGAGCGGGGCGGCAGGGCCAGTGTGCAATAACTCCGAGAAATTGAGCTCCCTAGCGAAGAAAGGTTGGGTCTGGGAGTCGTTGCCGCTGCTGCTCTGATGCTGCTGTCGCTGTTGGTGTCTTTGGCCGTTGGATTGCTGGATCTGGAACGGACTAGGGTTCTCCCTTAAGGTGCGCGAGCTATGGTTGCTATCGAAGTGGATCAAGGGCTTTGAGACGGAAATCTCGACTGAAGCAGAGTTGGGCAAAACGAAGTCCTTAATCTCGACCAAGGAGGGATCTGCGAACCAGAGCTCCGACGGATCGATCTCGCCCTGATTGACCGGAGTCGACGCCGCCAGCGACAGTGGCGAGAGAACGGATCCGGTGGCGGCGTTGGCTAGCGGCATCTGGAGGGAGTTCAAATCGAAGAGGATCCGGATCTTGTTCGTGATCTCGGAGCTGTGGCAGATGAGCTGCGTCGATCCGAGCTCGAGCACGCCGGGGCTGACGGGAACGTAGACCATTGTCTGGATCCCGAAGACCGTCGCCTGGCGCGCGCGGTCACAGGGCGCCACCGCGAGACGATCAGCGCCGGCGAGCCAGGAGGGATCACCGGAGAAGAGGACCTGGCCGGGGAGACCGGAGCCATTGACAAAAGACTGTGTCATGGACACCAGGAAGAACCACTCGCTGTCGGTGACCTCATCCTCCGCCGCCTCGTTCGCCGACGACGAACGTTCATCGCCGTCAATGAGCGAGTTGAGCTCCCGGAGCACCCGCTTGCGGCGAACCTGCTCCGCGGCTGACGCGGCGCTCGCCGCCGCCGGCTGCTGCTTCCTCTTGTCCTCCTCGCAGCCCTTGTAGCAGCCATCGGCCCAAACCAGGAGCGATTCCCCGGTATCGGTGTCCACCGACGACTGCCAGAGGATGACGTATGTCCAGCTATCCCTCACCCCCTCGATCAGTGCCTGCAGCCGCTCATGCAGCATCTCCTTGTCGAGGTGCGGCGCCGGTACCGGTGCCGTCGCCGTGGCGGAAAAAGACCTCGACACATCGGAAGGCGTCACGGGGGCCGGCGGCCGAGGAGGAGGAGAAACGACCGCCCAAGGGCATCCCTGAAGGTCGGCGGCGGTGGCGATGAGGGCCTCCATCATGGAAGCGCTGTCGTCGGCGCACAGGTTCATTCCCGCGGCTGTGCTCGGACTCCACCACATCCACTGTGTCCGCCAGGGTCCGCTCACGAAGCGCTCGTTATGGCTTCCTCAGGTCCCGGCGCAGGGGGTTTGCAGGGGAAAGGAGGCGACGGGGAAGGAGAGTGAAGCGGGCAAATGAACGGCGACGCTTCTTTCGTTGGAGGTTCGATGTGGAGCTGAATTGGGTCCCCTTTTATACCTCCCAATTTCACTGCTTCGATTTCTGTCTTTTAGCTCCCACGCGGATTCTGTCAACCGACGGCTTTCGCGATGCCTGGCGACGTGCTTTGAGATTACCGAACCGACCATGATGGGACACTAGGTGGCTAGAAGAACGGCATGCGGCCGTTAAACCCCGCTCTTAATGGCTAATCCAGTATTATAACTTGTAGACATTAGATGTTGCTTTCTATCATTGTCACTGATTGCGTGGCTTTCGTTTAGCCGATGACAGCAGCCGCCACCTGGCAAGCGACCGTGACGTACCCGAATGGGACCGATGAGGCCGCAAAGAGGAATCAAAAGGACGAAATGATTAGGAAACATTAATCATCCATTCCCCTCCTCACACGGTAAGTGTTCCTTCAATTGCAAATATACATATATTTCCGATAGCATTGGATTTGATGTATTCCAGTTTGGTGCCAAATGACAACGTGTTAGTCTATGTTTCTTCTTTCGAAATTGTCCCTTTCAATTTAACTTTCGTTCATAATAATATATTAACAAGGTTTATTTCTTAAGTTATTTGGGTTACTACCTGTACATATTGTAGATTTAAAAGTAATAGTTGAGGTTGTTGTTATCATGTAATGTTTAATTGCTTAATGGTTCAACTTCTAAGTGAATTAGGATTATGACTTGTACTTCTACTCAACCAAAGCCCGAAGAAGGAGACTTGGTACATAGTAGTATGAAAGCGAGCAAGAGAAGGAACAAATAACCTTTTAACGTTGTCAACCATTGGGTACCCAAACTGAGTTCGATCGAGTTTTGGCTAACAACATCAACAATGGATACGACTTGAATTTAATTGTGTTGTAAGTGTTTCCAATTCTAGTTGTCTATACACACAATGGATGTAGCTATTGCTGGTTTTTTTTTTGGCAAATATATAGTAATAATTTTTTATATTGTCTAAATAATCTGTGTCTCCTTTCTTTCACCTAGTTTACATTTTATTCCCCTCTCTCTCTCTCTCTCTCTCTCTCTCTCTCTCTCTCTCTCTCTCTCTCTCTCTCTTCACTTCGAGATACTTTCAAAGAGCACCTCTTAAGACGTAATTATCCATGTGATTTAGTATATGTCACGATTTAAATTGATGGAATAATTGACTCATTAATTTAATGTATATCCAAATGTCTGAACATGAATTAATAATAATAATACAGTACTTAATTTAGATTTTCCTCACTTCCAATAAACCCAAACTCACGAGGCTTAAACTCTAACTATCTTCATCCATGAGAAATAATATCATTTGTCATAATTCAATACAACATGTTTAAGCCTAAATTACTACTAGCAATAGATGTGTTTGTTGGACTAAACTCGGAAAGTACGATATCAATATCAGTTTTGAATATCTATTATATTTTTAAGTTATATACATGTTTCATTAGATATCACTAGACATCCAAAAGACATAATGATGTGAATAATAACATAATTGTCTATTAAATATTTAAAAAGGAAACTAGACCTTTGTACTTCACAAGCCATAATCCACAATAACTAGATACTAAGATGAGTTGGTTGGGTTTAGTTGACTTTTGGTGGTAGATCCTAGTCTAATTAGTCACTCATGACTTTGGACAATAAAATTGATTAACTAACCAATTGGTCCTTGATTGGGATTTCAATATCGTTTTGTACTCATCTGTTGATCATTTATTTCACTTGTCTTATATTGTATTTTATATATGATAATATTCATATTTTAAAGAATATATAAACTATTGTAAAGTTAAAATAAAATTTATTATTTGGATACATCGTAAAAATATGTATTAAAATCTTCCATTCATACATGAAAAGAAACTAATATCATAATCATCCACCTAATCAAACTTTGGTTCCATATTCACTTACTCTAGACTTATAAGACTAATCAATTTTTACTTTCTTAAGACTTAAGAAAAGGCCATTATTACATTCTTCTAATTCTTCATTCTCATATTGGTGTTTATTTTTTTCTTTATATATTCCTAAAATAGGTTTCTCCCAAATATTTTTTTTATCTTATATGACTCACAAATATGATTAATGACGTACATCAATGAGTTTCTCAAGACTTATATATATATATATATATATATATATATATATATATATATATATATATATATATATATATATATATATATATATATATATATATATATATATATATATCATTAGATCTCCGAGTAATATATTATTTTTTCTTCTATCAAATTACAGATGCGGTCTTATCTTAAGGAAGAATAGAAATGAACTGATCTCTAAGTAGTTACTCATCAAAGTCGTTGCACAAGGAAAGAATGAGCATGAGGGCCACCATTGTTGACCCTCTACTTTATTGGAGTTGTCATTAGTAGCTCTTACATAAGGAAAGAGGGGGAATGAGGGCTATCGCTAACCCTATGCTCTTATCTATTACTCGTGGCCCTCACGCAAAGAGGGAGGGGTTACAATGCCCATCACTATCGTCTCCTTACTTGCATGAGAGCTACAGTGAATCTAATAAGGCAAATGGCAACAGTAAAATAGAGGGATGACAATAGCCCCTGTTCCTTCTCCTTTCTCATTCAAGGATTATGAACAGTGACTCTAACGAGGCAAAGGGTGATGATAGAGCAGAGGATCAACGACGACCCTCGTGTCTCCTTCTTCATAGTGCGAGTATTATAAGCAAATAGCTTCAACGAGGTAAGAGGAGTCATTGTAGACAATGCTATTGGACAGTGACGATGGGTCCAACAAAACAGTAGACTATGACAAAAAAAAAAAGGTGATAGTAGATAAGTATTATAAATTTTGATATTTTTTAAATTATAAGTATGATTTACAAAAAAAAAAATGGCTAATTGATTGAAAATATCCTAAATAAAGATACCCACGCAATGGGAAAAAAAAAAATAAATCATTAAAATGATTTTTAGTCAAATAAAACGATGAATTGTAGTCTCACCAGCCAGGAAACAGTTTTGCCTTTAATTTGTTTCCTTTGCCATTGTCTGAAAAGGAAATCGAAGTGACAATTAAATTGATGTCAGAACCATCACATTTGATTGATATGACATCATTTAATCGGTGAGGGAACTGTCCAAGTTCTCGGCCAACATGTAGGAAAACGCAATGTGACCTCCCTCGGTAGAGACCAATATATCTTTACTGTCTCCACTTGCACCACACATCAAACACAAAGGGGTCCTTTTCATAGCTATATGCTGTCGAGAGGACTGCTTCGGCTGGTGAAGGAACCACACTCGGCTACATACATCCACCCTTTTTCTTTTTCTGTGTGTGTGTTTTTGGTCTCGTTACATCCTGCGCACTGTGATTCACGTGGGGGAATGCATTAGCACGGCGCTCCCCATCTTTCCTAGATTCATGCACCTCCATCAACTGGGTTCAATGGGCTCGATGAATTGTTTATTCCCTTACCTGTTCCTCGTACAACTGCTCTATCTCTCCTGGCATCATGCGGAAACAAGCTGAGTTAGCTTCATGCATCCTTATCCCAGGCTCATTCATGCACCTGCAATGGATATGCAGGTTCACTGGCCTCTATGCATCCCTCACCTTTCCTCGTCAAGGTTCATGCATATGCATGAATTATATGGCGTCAGTTCATATGTATTTGGACTTGGGGACATGGATCCAATTCGAACGTTTCACAGGGAAAGAATGTTCTAATGATATATATATCTCCAAATTGTTTTCATTCTATTTTTTCATCCCAACTGCCACTATGTTTTGATTATATTAATTTATATATTTTTTTATATAAGATATAGCAGCAAAGAAGAAAGTCATGTCGATTCGACCATTATTTTAAAAACTACTCAAAAAATCATAATCGAACTGAGTATCGTTTCAATATTTTAAAATTTTTATGCTACTACATAAGTCTTCATGAAAAATTTAAAATAAAATTTAAATATTTTTTGAATAAATAAAAATTAAAAAAAAATTAAAAATAGAAAACCTATGATAGCATCAACGAATGTTGGTTGGTTAAAATTTACAAAATGAAATTTCAAAAAAAAGAAAGATATGATACATCATCATCAGCACTAAATCAGTGTCTTTTCCTTACTGTTTCAAGGAGTTGGTCGTGGATGTCTACATGTCACATTTGATGTCAAACAAAGAGGTGTCGATGGAAGGCTAGGATTTGTTTCTCAAAAGGAAACGGGAATCTCAAAAAGTCATTTGCTTGGGGTTCATTGAACTCTCTGCCTATTCGTGTTCTTGGCGTGCCACGTCGCACTCATGCTTCGGACTTTTGTTCCATTGGTCCAACACGGCAGCAGCACGGCTTTCCCCATCTGACGTTGTGTCTGCTTGTCCTTCTCTCCTCTTGCAGAATCGGAAACCCATTGGGTCTCCTCACAATTGAGAGAGAGAGAGAGAGAGAGAGACCCATTGGGCCTTCCTAGACGTGAGTGGGGACGGTTAATTTTGGAACACATTGGGTCGAGTTGGGGTCCAAATTTGTCTTGCATCTGGACTAGAGTCAAGTTCAGATCGGATTTAACTTGATAGTTAACATACATATTTGATTAACATCTAAAACAATGATCATAAGGTGATGAATTCACTTACTAAACGTCAAGAGTATTAAAGCCTAATCCAACATACTTTTTGGTGGCATTACCAAACTCATAATTTTTACATTTATAATATTAGCGTGATGAGGGTGTAATAGACCCATTTATTAAAAGTTGAGGGCTTAAAATCATCGTCATTTTCTGATATATTTTTTATAATATACTAACAAGTTTAATTGGTAAAAAAAAAAAGACTTTGTTAGATTATCACAAAATCCTCTAGGTTTCATAAAACAATTATTAATCTTTAAACACATTAAGTGAGTTAGTTTAAACTAACAAACTACTATTAATCTATTAAAAATGTAAACATATACCACTTATCACATAATTATAACACGTGGTATTCAAACAATACTTCCTCGGAAAAGACACTCAATAATACAAAATCACATCGATTGTAAACTAATAATAATAATTGAACAGATATATCATCATCACTCTACTAAAGCATGAACAAAAGCAGTGGTACTCAAACAATACTTCCTAGCAAAAGAAACTCAATAATGCAACATATGGTACTCAAACATGTGGTTCAATTATTATTATTATTATTGAAATATGTGGTACTTAAACAATACCGCCTCGCAAAAGAAACTCAATAATGTAAAATCACATGGATTACAAAATAAAATAATAATAATAATAATAATAATAATAATAATAATAATAATAATAATAATAATAATTGAACAGATATATCATCATCACTCTGCTAAAGCACCAACAAAAGCAAGCTCGAAATAGGACACAATGGGGGCTTTTTCTAAAGGTGATGAGACGATGATGTCTTTAGTAAAAGTTTACTCTAAAATAATTGTTTATGTGGTGATATTAGGATCTTTCATTTATTTACATATGATGCTCTTTATTATTTATAAGATTGAGTCGAACAACCCAGGTATTGGAATGACTGCAGCATGTTGTTACATTCTATCTATTGCTATTAGTTTCCGAAACTTGCCGGTGGTTGGGACACCTCCATCATTGTGTGTGTGCTATTCAATCATTTAAGCCAATTTCTGTGTCTTTGTTCTACTTCGCGAATCGGGAGTGTGTTTGTCCCTTCGATTTCAATCCTTGTCTATCATATTATATACTCTCATTCTTGTTAACTTGTTGGGTGACTACAAATTTGGATGTCTGAAACTTGGAGGATTGTTTTAGCTTCTGTTCAAGTAAGCCTGATGTAGAGCAGTGGAGGTTATTCCACGCATGGAAGCGTGCTGCTTCTCTTATTCCACACCCATCTACAATAAACTAAGTGGTACAATGGAACTACACTAGTAGTTTTTGTTCTTTCTTGCATGCATATAATGAGACTCGCTTTATACGACTGCTAAAGTTGTGCGATCAAGATCACTTTAATTGTACTTGTTATGTGATAGGATTTAACACCTTATATCAACAAACATCTTCTTTCTTCGAGGAAAGGAGGATGAGGACACCTCCAAGGAAATAGGTAAAGAAGAACTAGGCTTAGATATGTTACTATAATTCACATACTGATATCTCTCATCATTTCCCTACAACCTTCCAAACCCATAAAACTAGGCTTAGATGCTAATATGCTTAACGAAATGTTATGGAAAGAAAAGCTAATCTCTTCACTCCATAAAAATTCATGTAAAAAATGATTCTAGAGACTCAAAATACTTGTCCAAATTAAAAATAAGATAACTAAATCGATATGGATTTTGGACCATAATTAGACCTTAATTTGGACTCGTAATATAGTCAAGAAAAGATAATGATGAAAGGACATTACTATTGCTAGAGTAATCTTTTACTCGGATTAAAAGTAGAGGATGGCTACACAATGTATCTGATGAATGCTTCCACTTCTGAAGTTGCCCATGAGCTAAACGTCTTTTTAGTGTGCTCAGCGAAACGTAGGAATGACCCTTGTTGGCTAATTATCCCCTGTGATATTTGGATGTTGCATCATAACATAACACAAAGATCATAAAAATGATTTAAGTTATTGAGATTAATGGTTTTTATACGACTTTTGCTTCAAAAGAAATAGATAATTTTCGAAAGAGAAATTAAGAACGAAAGAAAAGAAGAACAAGGAGAAGAGAAAAGATAAAATAAAAAAGACCTACGATAGAATATATCATTAATAAGAACTCACAAGACATTTATTTATTAACAAACTTACCCTCACCTCTTACCTTCACAAACAAAAGGAGGGCTAAACTAAACAATGGTTTATTTATAGAAGTTGATTGATGGAAACATATTAACACATCCCAAACAAATTTCCTATTGCTAAATAATAATTATCCATTCCTGAGTAGGAAATAACTACTGCAATTTATGCTATTCCCAATTAGGACTTTTTAATAGGAGACCATTTTTGATATATGTAGCCTATGCCACTTTTGATGCAGCGTCATCAAATACCACTAAAATTAAGAATTAAAAAAAATAAGAGTAAATTTGACTCGTTTCAAAAGATACAAGAGTAAGTTAGAAACCAACATGATTTTTTTGTTACATCAACCTATGTCTAGTCTTAGGCTTTTCAACTCCTAAGAAAAAATTCACAACAACCAGAACTAATAAATTTCTTATCAAATATCTTTCTTTTGTTGGGCAGATAACTTATTATTCGATCCACAATAGATTTTAATAACCCATAGCTCATTTTAGCAACTCTTTCTTCTTTTAATAACCCATAGCTGTGAGCTCGGCTGAAAAATTGCATCAACATGGTTGAAAAAAAAGAAGAAAATGATAAAAAAATAAGATAAGAAAGAAATGGAAGAAGACAAGAACAATGCATAGGTGGTTCTCAATCATCCAAGTAATATTATCACCTCAAGTTAGATCAGATTTATAATGAATTCTTACTGTAATTACTTGAAAAGATTTTAAATATTATACATAGTAACGTAATCTTTGTATCCTAATTATTCTCTCGTGATTGTTAGTTAGATTTTGGACCAGATATTTTAAGTTTTGTATATTCATTATTTTTATAGTAAATTTTTTCTAACTTTTCTTGTGGTTTTTACTATTCACGTACGTTGGAGAGGTTTTGTACGTAAATCTTAATGTCATATTTGATTATAATTGTTATTTAATTCTGTTGTGTATTATGGTTTACTTATATTTATTTATATATAAAATTTTCTTTTTATCCGATCGTCTCTGTAAAGATTTGCTCTTCCAAAATTTTACGTTTGAAGATCTTTTGTTTCCCCCTTAAGCTTAGTTTGAATGCTTCAACCCTTACGTTGAGACTTAGGGAGATATATCTATAAACAATATATTTTGTTAAACTAATATTCAAGAATCTTATTTCAGTTTAAATTTTCTTCAAAAAAACGTTTCTTGTCAAGTGTAAACACTTACGTGATAATATATTCACTGGATTAATGTTGCGATTGCAATTAGTAGTTTTACCTCTTGGGCAAAAAAGGGCATGACTTACGCTTTTCTTAAAAATCTATCCGAGTATTTGATTGGAGACAATTTGATTATGAAATTGCTTAGATATAATCTCAGTGGCTCTTACTCTAAAATTAATCAAATCAATGTTTGTGGAAAGGTATCATATTCTTACATATTGCTATATAAGCATTTAGTGTAGAGCAAAGATGATAGGCCAATTTCAATATTTTTTATATAAAAATAATGTAAATGGACACATAATGTAACTATTCTCAGATTGCTGATTCTTAAAATTCCTGACTTAAATCATTTATAAATTACCTGTAGGTGACATATTTTATATATTATTATATTAAATAATTTTTTTAATAAAATATGGTTTTGACTCCCTTTGTTGTATTTTACAAAGAAAATATGCACTAAAATTTGTTAGGTATACTAATAATTTAAATATTATCAAATAATTGTAAGAATATTAACATTATATTTATTTTTTTGCTAACATAAGCATTTATTTACATTATTTTGTAAAAGAGCATTACACTACAAAACTAATCCAATTATAAATCACTTTTGCAAGACACGTTTGATATATTAGAAGGATTAAATATTATTTTTGAAAAAAAAAGATTATCTTTTGCTACTATTATATAACAAAAGTGTAGACAACAAATTGAAGAAAATGAGGTTATAATATAATTTTTTGACATTTATAAGAATCTTGTCTAAGCTACATATGTTTTAGACATACTATGTTTGGTGTAGATTATTAAATAAAATAGGCCATTTATATTGTTTTATTTAACAATGTCATGCTCCTTAAAAAAATTATGAGAGTATTAAAATACAACTTTGTGTATGCTTCCATATTGAGCACAATATACTTATTTATATAAACAATATATGCATTTGAGATTGAATTTTTATGATTAGTTTTAAAGATTTGTAATAATGTAATTTATTTTCTAATGTTTTCCACATTTTTTTTTTATTTTTGGTGCAATCATTTATGTTAATTTTTAGTTATTTCAAACATTGGACAGTTTTTGGAATTCTATATTTTTATTTAAATATTTATTATCAGCCAGTCATCCAATAGAAAAGAAAAAAACGAAAAAAGAGTCAATTTTTGGATATTTTGGGTTATTTAAAACAATGGGACGCTCTTTGCTAAAAATCCCAAAATGAGCACTTTACGATAATGACAAAAATTATAAGTTATTTAGACAAAATACTTATGAAATTTTATAGAGCAATTAATAAAAAACAATTTTTGGGCATTTCCCCCCAAAAAAGATACCCACTTTCCTACCAATATTTTTTTAATAACAATATATTGTTTTAGTTCAATAAATAAAAACATTAGTCTATTTGAAATATTTAAACATATTCTTCCACAATGAATGATTACAAATACTATGAAGTTCTCCAAAATATATAAAATCAACTTTAGGACAGTGAGAAAAAGTTAATTTTTTTGTCATCCCTTGTTTTTTTAAAAAAAATATGGATCTTCTTAATTTCCATCAAACCCATTAAAAATCTCATATATATTTCTTTACAAAATTTTTAAAATTATAATGATCAATAATTAAGATTTATGGGGATTCAAATTAATTAGGGCTTGGTTACAATATTATAGTGTTGTTGTGGTTCAATAATAAAAAGATATTATAACTAGTATTTGATTATAATAAGAAATTTTACCATAGTTTATTCTGAGACATGTCCAAATTTTCTTAATTTCCATCCAAAACCACACAAATTCTTATACAAATCATTTTCCAAAATATCAAAACATGTAATAAATTTGATATTTAAGATTGGTGTGAATTTAAGCTAATTAAGGTTTGGTTACATTGTTTTTAATAAGGTTAAAAAGCAACTGCATATTCATTCAAAATTTTTTAATAAGGTTAAAGTGTTTGGATTCAGTCAAAAGCCACTGTATTTCATTCAAAAACACTTTAGATGAGTAATATCTCCTTTCTTGTCATCATTTATTTATAATAAATCAATAAAAAATATCATATGATTTTCTAAAATATATAGACCTCAATTTAATCAAGTTTAAGTGGAAAAAAAAGTAAGAAATCATTTATTTTGATTAATGCCAAAATAATATATTTTCACCTAAAACAATTCAAAAACTCTCAAATAAATTATTTTATAGAATTTTAAAATGTATACTAAAGTTAATAATTAAGATTGACAGGGATTCAAACGAATTGAAGTCTGGTCATAAAGTCTTTTTGATGAATTGATCGAATCCAACAGCGTATTGGAAAACGATTTTTTTATTTTTATTTTTCTGACTGAAGAGTATTTTGGTTATTTGAAACAGAAAAAAATATTCGAGAAAAGCTCAAAATCTGAGTTTTTTTTTTATGACGAATAATATTGATTTCATATTATTCTCCTCCTTGCCTACCGCCCGCCATCTCCTCTTTCTCCTCTCCCCTCCTTCCTCGTCGCCCGCCCTATTCTCCTCCTCTTCTCTCGTCGTCCGTCCTTACCCCTCCTCTCCCCTCCTTCCCCGCCGTCTCCTCCATTCCCTCTTCCCTTCCCACCTCCTCCTCTCGTGGACGACAGGCCATGGATGGCAGGCGGTGAACGGCATCTGATGGTGGCGACGGGCGACAGAGGTGGAGGGGTGAGGGTAGTTTTGGTATTTTGAAATTAAGGATTTAAAAAAAGAAAATTAGGGATATGGTTCTGAAAATATCCAAATATAGGTATTAAAAAAAAAAACAGCCCATAAACTTATGTTGGAAGGATAAATATAAAATAATTAACTTTTTTGCAGGTATATGTAATTTATATTTAAATAATAATTTATTTTTCGCACGTCGAATGGCCTGAAACTGGAGGATAATTTTGTCCGCCGTTGAGATCTCACATCTTAAAGATGTGTTTTCGTCGATTTTAAAGATGCACGATAGAAAACGCTTCGAACCTTTTCGACCCAAACCTACGGGGTTTTCCGCCCCCATCCGCCTCTGGCACCGTCGAAAACCTCACTTTCTGGGTTTTCCTTCCCCACGATCAGCCGCCATACATCTCGGCAAAGACCTTTCTTCATGTCTTCGGCACCAGACGCGCCCTCCGCCTTCTCCTGCACCTCTTCCTAGCGCCTGTGGGCGTCCGGCGACCTCTGTATGTTTTAGTCCCCTCCCACCTCCGCCGCGTCGAAGTCTGGCCACCTCTCGCTGACTCTCCATAGTCGTACGGCAGAAGACGTACACCCGCCGCAAGTAGCAGACTATTTTGGTTGATTCTTCGGCTGTGAGTGGTGTAGCGTGGTGAATGGGAGCAATGACGGTGGATCGGGCGGACGGACGTAGCGTCAATCAGTTGAGGCCGCTCGCTTGCTCTCGGAATATCCTCCACCGAGCTCACGGCTCTGCTCGCTGGTCCCAAGGTAACATCCGTTCGAATTTTGTGGTGAAAGGAGATATAATTGTGTGGATTTGATACTCTTTCGGGTGTCCACTGTATGTTTGATTTAATGCCTTCTTTTCCTACTCCACATTTGGCAACGATTCATAATGTTTGGCACATGTCTTCGGCATTGATATCACTTTTACTTTGAGTCATTATATAACGTTTAGCATCGACCCAGAATATCTTGCCTGATTATGCTAAAATGAACTTCAATTTGTCTTTTGGATCCTATGGAAATGCAGCTTCAGAGATTGTTGGGCTATCATCTCTTGTATTTTGCTTTTGGTTTGGTTGGCTGTTGTTGTATTCCTAGTTGTAGCCATGCCTTTAGGATCTCTCGTCTAATATGCTATTCACCTCATTCCCTTCTGTTAGAATCCAAATTACAGTATTTCTTTTTCAATAATTCTTGAAAATGGATTATACTGTTTAAGCCGATATATGCAGATTGGATAACCCAAAAAGTGCTAGTAGTAAGATACACTTAAAATGAAAATCAAACTTGGAAAGCTGCTGAACCAACATCAAGAGTACTGTTGTGAAATCTCATATTTTAGGTAACCTGTTTGTTCATATTGCTAACTTTTGCTTTATAGCCTTCTTTGGCTTGAGAAACAACTTCTACCACGTATGCCTGGTGGTCTGCATTGCTGGTAGCATTAGTTGTTGTTTGTCTTGCTGTTTATGATCAGATATGTTGGTATTGCTTAGAGGAACAATGTGCTTAATCTTTTTGTGGTTTGTTTTAAATAGACTAATGGAAAGAATAAATTTCATGGGTAATAAGGTCAGATCTAGTGTGTCGATTTATGCTTTGGTGGAGCACTTGAAGTTATCGTTAGCTTTCCAGAATGTATGACTTTAGCCTTGACATTCTAAAAGAAGTCGTTCCAAATATTTGTAGATTACCAAGAACTTGAGGAGCCTTAGCATCACGGTATGGTTGCTCAATTGTGAACTTGGTGATCACAGTTCGTATGATGGATGTTGCTTCCTTTACTTATAGTGGTAAGACTACATATATTGAAACTCCTAGACCCATATTGGTAGTAACCTCATCCACCAGGCTCATCCTTTTGTATAGTTAGATATTTTAGAAGGCTAACAGGAGAGTTTAGATGGTTTTAGACATAAGATTGTATTTTATAAAATAAAACTTCTAATCATAGGTGGATAGATAGTGGAGTTTATGTGTAACTTTGTTTTATTATTAGGCCTTTGGTATTTATTTCTGCGGCAGTATTATCACTTGCTGTGAGTATCTTGGATACATGATTAATTCGGGAAATAATTAGATGTTTGAAGGGATTGCAAGACAGTTTAGTTGCATTTACTTATTTGATTTGGAGAAAAAATCATACTCTATAACAAGCTATAGGTGGATTTTATGGTTGTGGTGGAAATCTTTGTACTTCTTGGATATGATGATGCATCATAGCGCTTGTTTAGATTTTTTGGAGTAAAATATGCTTGTTTATGCTCAAGTAGAACAAGGTAATTTTTGCATTGCATCAATTCAAGTCATGTCTCTTCTATTGTTTCTACCTTTACAAGGATTGTGTTTCATTGTATAGGATTTTACTGTAAGATTCTGGATTCCTTCTTCTTTTGCCCTTATTTTTGGTCATGTTATGGAGATTGGGTTTTAGGGATTATTGCTCCTGTAATGTTCAAATTTATTGGAAAGTGAAATTTGGTTCTCTCGGATCAAGATTTTACTTCATATCTAGTATTCAAAAGCTTCCAATTGGTTGTGTAGTTGGTTTATTTGGTGTTTATGGTTTTTTCTTCCGGAATCTTCCATTTCAGAGTAAAAAAGTGGAATCTGACTACTCAATCAGATATTTATCAAGTATCAGTTCAATTTGACATACTCAGTCTCACATCAAACTCTCTTTTAGGGATGCAAGATATATAGATCGTGAAACAGAATTGGTGTGTCTTTTTGTTCAGGATGTTTTGAATATTTTTCTTCTTGTCATTTGGATTAATGTAATACAGTAATTATTACACTTTTACTTTTTTCAAGTGCAATAAAAATTCATATAAATTTTTTGTTGTATTTAATTTTTACCAAATGATAATATCTCTCTGCTTGTTTGTATGTTCTATATTGTTGCTAGTCATTTTTCTTATAATCTGATTACCTCCATATGTATGTGCATAGAATGAGCTTATACTTTGTTCTTTAAGTTGTGATTTATGTTTGGTCATATAGTTAATTTCTGTCTTTTACTTTAGCTTGGGTGTACAGAAATTGCTATTTACAAGTGATTATATTCTTCTTTCCTTGATCCTAGGTGATACAATCGTATTGGCTGCAGTATATGGACCAAAAGCTGGAACAAAGAAGGGTGAGAACCCTGAGAAAGCCTCTATAGAGGTTATATGGAAGCCTAAAACCGGGCAGATAGGTATTTCATATTTGCTCATTTATAATTTTCTCTCTGATCTCTTGCACAAAAATATGAATCAAATAATGGTTTTTTTTTTTAAATTATTTGTTTGCTGAGTAGCTGCATTAGATTGTTTAATGTCTTAAAAATGACTGCAATTTGTGTTAGTTAAGGTTTTGCATGGCACATTTGTGGTATGTACATCCAAGGTTCATGGTCTCGTGTCAATCCACAGTGCCGGTCCTAGTTCGGATCTATATGCACTAGTTAGTATCGGTGTATCATGTGTTGGTATGTCGGAATGCATCAACAAACAGGAAAATCGCCAGAAAAGCCTAGAAAATACCTAAAAAATAAAAATAATCTTATTTTGGATTTTTTTATTATAATTTAATACAATTTCAATAAGATAAGTCGCAATAAGGATAAGATAACAAATTTATCTTTATTTGAAGTTGAGGAGCAACTTTGCTGCATGCTCCTCTGTTTCTTCTGTTGATGTTGAATCATTTACAAAGATTTGAGTTAAGATGTTAGATTACGTGTCGACACTTTAAGATTTTAACATATTAAGTAATAAATATAATCATATTTTATATACTTGCTTCGACCACTAAAATGAACAATCAAAATGAACTATGGGACTGCATAGCCCATGGATCAGGGTCCTCGATCCTATGAATCTATATATAGTGTACTAGTAAACTTAATGCCATTGGTCTTTAACGTAGTTAATGGTCGTTGCCTAATCATCCTAAATAACACATGTTTTTGGAGTCTCCTGAGGCAAGTATGACTATATCATGTATGACTGGGGTGTTTAGAGTACACTAGACCTTCTGATGATGCCATTGACTTGCTACTTGTATCAAAAGAACGATCAATCTTGGAAAACAATGATCAACTATCATTGTACATTTGTCGGCCATAGGATCCTCCATAAAATGATGGTTGCGAATACGACAAGCTTCTGCGTCATAAGTATAAACGTTATACATGGATCATCGAGCTCCGTGATCTATCCGTTGATCATTGGCAAAATGTTACGTGGGTATAATCTCATATGCCTGTTGATCATTGGCAAAATGATGTTGAAAGTATGAATGAGATTGATATTCTTCAATAATATTATAAATCTTATTTATAAATTAAAAGTAAAAATGGAGTAAATTACTTAACATATGAGTTTCAAGGAATATATATATATACATGTTAATTATAATAAAGGAAAATGATTGATACATATATATATTGTTAATTACTACAAGAGAAAATTATCATGGAATATATATATATATATATATATATATATATATATATTATGACAAGAGAAAATTATGAATGAAAAGGTCCACTAGATCACATATATTATTATTATTTTTGATTAGGTATATTATTATTTTGGCAATATAACGTGTCTTCTCTTTTCTTTTTGTATTCTTCTATATTCTTCTTCTCTCCCCCTTTCTTTTCCTCCTCTAATATACAACGCCATAGATCTCAATTATCTCTACTATCGCTTTCCGGGGAGTGAGGTTGGAATATTGATGAGAGGAAGAATTGCCCTCTTCCGTGTGGGGTGCACTCACCCTCGCCTCTTGTCTTCCTTGCTAGGATTGCTTATTGTTCCCCTCCTCTCTTAGGTCGCTCTCTCCCTTGAAATCCTAGCAAGAATCTATTCTCGTCTTCGATCCGTCCCCTTTGATTCCTTCTTTTCTCCTTCCTTGTGAACGACGTTCTCATTTTGGTTGTGTAGGATTCTTCGATGGTGGTCGTGTGCCCCTATTCTGGCTGGAACTCGATGATGACGAGGATTGTCTCCTTCCCATCTTAGGTACCTCTCTTCCTTGCTACTGAAGTCACCGAGCGCTCACTTATGCGCCCAGGCGAGGTGAGGTGAGGCCCAAGCCACCTCGAAACTGGGTCAGGTGGGCTCTTTCAATTGGTCATGGTCCAGGTGAGCGCTTGGGTCTAAGGGCTGGGTGGGCCAAACTGTCACGAACTTAGCTGGAATTGCTTAAATCGTGAGGCACCCTTGCGGCCAAGACGCGAACTTAGCTTGGGTTGCCTAAGTCACAAAGCACCCTTGCGCCAACTTCTCAGGCTTAGCTGGGATTGCTTAAGTCATGAGGCGCCCTTGCGACATATGCGTTCGCAAAGGGTCAGCCTAGTTGCAATCTCGTATAGGTCCCGAAGGACCTGTAAAACAGAAAGTTGATTAGATTGAAAACGAGCGACGGACAAGTCCCGGTGTCTCACAAAGAGGGAAGCTTTACAAGCAATTCAGCAAACATCTTGTGTGCACAGGAGAAAATAGAGGAAGGAGGAAAACAAGGACTTTAGAACGTAGGACGAACAGTTGCAAGTCTACAAACAACTGCTCATCAGGTGTCGGGCGCGAAAGCAAGTTCTCGTCAAGTAAATGTGCGAACTTGTGAAGAGTTTTTCAACGCCCGACAATATACCGAAGTCCCATCCAGCCCTGTGCCACCCGAGGGGTTCCAGGGTGTTGAGATGGTTGATGTTTCGCGTGCAGCTGCGGCTTGTAGAAAACAAGCCGTGGCACGCGAAAACGGAGCTGTTTTATGCAGTTCGGCCCGGCGCGGTGAGCGGTCGCACTGCAATGCTGCAACCTGTTCGTACATGCATTTTTACAAGCAAAAACATATAAACTAAGGCAAAACATGCTGCCATGTCTCGGTACAAGCATGCAAAAGCGACGAACGGTTCGTTGAACGAAGTTGTTGCGGGTGCGCGACGATCGTTCGTGACAAAACGTGCGCTTGTTAAAGGTTAGGCTTGGTTGGATCTTTGATCGAGCCTAATTCTTGATGGTTCGGGTTTGATTGAACTCTATCATCCAGTTCTAAAACCCCGTGCGCACATGAACAAGCCCTAATATGGCGTCATCCTCTCTAACGAACAGCGACTACAGTGTTTTCCAATGCACCGACGAACAACAATTGCAACGTCTTCCTCTCCATTGGTAAACGATGACGACGATGTCTTCCTCTGACGAGTTCTTCCTCGGTATCTCTCTCTTCCTCCTTTGTGGTAGCACACTCCCCGGACCACGACAACACCCTTCCCTCCTTTACCGCAACCGCTAACATCTCCCTTCGTCGCAGCTCCCTTATCGTCCGCACTAGCATTCACTAGCGTCTTCCCCTTCCCCCATCCTTTGTCACAATTCCCCCTTCCTCACTAGCATCTTCCTTCTCCTTGATAACTCTCCTCCCTTCTCCCGGACCATAGCCCCCTCTCCATCCTCTCTCCTCCCTCTTTCCTGCCCAATGCACAACAACCCTCTCCCAAACCTCCTCCCTCTTTGAACGACCAACAATCGGTATTATCCTAGCGATGGCAATGGTGCAACACGACTCCTTTACCTGCCATCAGCCTTCGTTGCCTTCCCCTACTCTCAATCGACCTGCTCCTTTTCTTACCCTCCCTCCCCTACAAAATTATTTTTTGTTTGTGAATAGTTAATACTTATGAATTGTTTATGAATAGTGTTAATTATTGTATTTGTGACTGTGAGAATTTTGAATTGTTAATTTTTGCTATACTTTTGCATAATGTTAATTTTGATGTTAAGCTTCTTTTGTTTTGTTATTTTATTATTAGATTCAGACAATTTAGCACTTTAATATTTTGTATATGGTTAAATGAATGTAATTTGATATTTAGTAGTGATAATTTGAATATAAAATAATGTAAAACTCATATTTTGTCTAGTTTTTATTTTAATGCTTAACTTTCTTTTTAATTATATTTTTTATTATTTCTATATTGGTGAGCACCTCGCTTCACCGCACTTAGTGCCTTAGGCATTTTTGAACCTTGCTGCTTTTTAGCGCTACCTTTAACAATACTATTCCTTGCAAGAATTCCTTCTTACCCCAAAAACTCTTGCAAAAATCCTCACTCACCCCAAAAACCCATGCAAGAATCTCTTCTCACCCTGAATATCCTTGTGAGAATCCTCTCTCATTGCGAAACCCTTGCAAGAATCCCTTCTCACTACAAAAACCCTAGCAAGAACTCGTCCCCTTCCCATATCTCTCTTCGAAAACCGTAGCAAGAGTCCCTTCTTCCCTTCTTAGGCCACTTGCTCCATGGAAATAAAGCAAGAACTTTCCTCGTTTACTCTCTGATTGGGGTCCCTGTTCTTGTCATCCAAGAACCGCACCGAGGTGGTTGCGTGCCTTGATCGAGGTTGTTGGAACTCGACTTTGACGACAAGACAGAGTGCATGGTTACTCTCCATCAAATGAACGACTCAATCTTTGATTCATTTTCATTTCTGGGTTTTCCGTAACCCCCTTAACCAGTTTGTTTCATCTCCTTATCCTTTCTTCTCTTGTGCCTTTGAAATTATATTTTGAAGAACATGTAGTTTTCTCCATCAATTTTATTGCAAATATCTTATAAAACATGTTTCTTCCACATGATATCGCTGAAGATTTAGGTGAGCGAATGACAAAGAGATCCATTTTGGGTCAAAACACAAGTGAAACTCCCCATATATGGGTCATCATTGCAAATAAGAAAGAGATTGAACTTAATGCTGGTTAATGAAGTGCATGTTTAGGTTAAAACACAAGGATGCACTAACATAATCACCTCACTATATTTGGGTCAACATTGCAAATTGCAATTTAAGCATTCCTCATGGCTTTCCATTCTGTTCTTGATGCAGCTTAGCTGAAGACATACAAGAATAATACAAACTTCTGGAAAGTGTTTGTTTCCTAAAGCAAATATTCATCATAGATATAATCTTAGAGGTTAACTCCTTTGGTCTCATTTGTTCCCTACTTCCCTGCAACATTGGCCTGAGAATAACTAACTCTTATTAAGTCATAGAAGCATTTAGTGGGGCGAATTGTCTTTTGAATCATTTGTCCATAATGTCAAGGAAAATAGTATATCCTTTTAGAAGGAAGTAACTGCCTCAATGATGCCCTCCCCCCCATGAGACTAATTTACTTTTTATGAACCATGTACTGGACAAGTTCTTATTTCATTTATAGCAACATGTTTAATTTTCTCAGGATATCAGCATAATAAATTGAACTTATCAATTGATTAAATAGATTATATTGATGTTATTAAAGATATGTATGATAATGTAGCTATTAGTTTTAGAACTATAAGGAGTATGTCTAGTGAGTTTCCTATTAGTATAAGATTACATTAAGGATCTGCATTTAGTCTCTACCTTTATATAATGATAATGGATAAACTCACTAGTCATTTACAAGAGAAATATCTCAAGTGTATGTTATTTGTTGATGATATTATTTTAGTTGATGAGAGCTAAAATGGAATTAAATATAAACTTGAGTTATGGAGACAATCCTTAGATAGTAGAGAATTTAGATTAAGAAGGACTAAAACCGAAAATATAAGATGCAATTTTAGTAGTACTAGGAATAGACATGAGGATATAATCAAGTTGGATAGTCAAGAAGTTCCTTTAAGTAAAAACTTTATTGTAACTTGGATCAATTATTTAACAAGATGGAGAGAAAGATGAATATATTATTCAGAGTAAAAATAGGAAGGTTAAAATGGCGAGGGGCATCATGAGTGTTGTGTGATCATTGAATACCTTTGATATTAAAGGAAAATTATGTAAGACAATTGTTAGATAAGAATGTTAAGGTGAATGTGTGAAGTTACTCGGAAAGATAGAAAAAATAAAATTTTTATTCATGAACAATTAGGTATCATTTCGATAGAGGATAGAATGAGAGAATTATTTAATATGGTATGAGCATGTGCTTATGAGACTTATGGATACAATAGTTAGAAGAGGTGAAATGATTAATGTTAGTGGTACGAGGAGAGGTGGAGGAAGACTTAAAAAGACATTAATAGAGACCATATATAAATATTTAACTACTCTTAACTAAGCATATGAGTTTTCATAGATCTTAATGTTTTACAATTTTGTTGATGTATATTCCTTGACAATTTTCTCGTCCTAACTAACTTATATATATATATATATATATATATATATGTATATATGTATATATATATGTATATATGTATATATATATGTATATATGTATATATATATGTATATATGTATATATATATGTATATATGTATATATATATGTATATATGTATATATATATGTATATATATATATATATGTATATATATATATATATATATTCCTTGAAACTCATACATACATACATACATATATATATATATATATATATATATATATACATACATATATATATATATACATACATATATATATATATACATACATATATATATTCCTATTCCTTGAAACTCATACATACATACATACATATATATATATATATATACATATATATATATATATACATATATATATATACATATATATTCCTTGAAACTCATACATACATACATATATATATATATATATATATATATATATATATATATATATATACATATATATTCCTTGAAACTCATACATTAAGTAATTTATTCCATTTTCATTTTTAATTTATAAAATAGCATCTACAATATTATTGAAGAATATTTATCTCATTCAGACTTTCAACATCATGTTGCCAATTTTCAACAGACAGACTATGATAATATTAATCTCACTTCCATTGTATCTTAGATGACATACATAAAATGCTACCCTTAGTCCATGTCCCACCCAAGGCTAAGTAGATGGAACCACCAACTGGTCATCGTCGGTGTCATCGTTGGTTAAGGCATTGTTGTTGACATTGCTACGGACGTTGCAGAGTGTTGACAACGGTAGAGATGTCTTGCCACCAGGCTAAAATTATTGCTCATCAATTCTTTCCAAGGGATCGGCTGATCCTATTGCCTTCCCCTTCACCTTTGCACAAGCATACGACTATGATTGTTGGTTGCCATGACCTTGACTAGATGGACTCGAGTTTGTTTGATCGCCAAGTTTAGATTGAGGGGATCTCCTCTTGCTAGGATGTTGTTTCTTTTCTTCAATGGCATTGGTGATAAAATGAGATAGATGTGGGGGGTCTCCTATCGCATCAAGCAAAGGATTCCCTTTGTTCTCTATTGCTTTTAACCTATTTTGATTGACGTTGAAAATATTCATTGGAGAACTGGAGGTCAAAGAGATTAATCTCTGGTTCCTCTGGCTCCTTATCGAGCTCGACATATCACAGCATTAGACACATCTTGTAGTGCACATATACAAGCTTCTATGGCCGCCTATATGATTGCTTGTTGCACGCCTTAGTGTGAATTAAGGTTAACATTGTCCAAACGATTTGGTCAATATAACATGTTGTAAGTACAAATTATTCAGATTCTAAATGAAGTTGAAATTAAATATAATTGCATTATGAATGTCTTGGTCCATATGAACTATTGTCTTACGATTGATCATATGTATATACTGACTAACCTTCCACTTATTGTTCAATGCTTTCTTAATCTCCTCTCTAGTCGTCATCAATATATGTCTTAGGTGGGGCATCTATGGACGCTTCTCCATATTGATTTTGTGGAGGATAGCATAAAGTGCCTTGAATAATGTTATAATTTCAGTTCTTGAATCCCTAAATCTTGATAACTGAATATTCTTCTTAATTTTTTTACAATCAAGTGATTTTTAATAATGAGAATTGGTCCATTCTTGTGACTTGACCATTGCCTTTAGTCTATGTCCCTTTGTTGAATGAGCTTCAAAGCAATGAAGTTTATTACAAATCGAGTGATGTCAGGCCAGAAGATCTCTTTATCTGTATACTTTTGCATTAGTTAGTGCACCTAACGATGGTTGTAGATGAACTTCGTTATGGATTGTGCCTTTGCTACTGTCCTTCTGAATGATGTTAGTTTGTCAATATCTTTTATCATTGAGTTCATGCAATGAGCTACACATCAAGGCCAAAGAAAGGCTTCCTCTACTCTCTATCAACTACAACCCAACTTTCTTAAAATTTGCTATATTAACGATGACAATCTGCACAATTTATTGTTGGCCAATCTCCTCTATTACATTATCCATGAGGGTCTCTATAAAGTTTGCATCTTATATTTTTTTTGATGCATTCATAGACTTGTGAAAGACCACCTTTCTGTTGCAATGCACTAAGAAGTTGATGATGCTTATTCTGGTCGGTCCAATCGAAGAATCACACATAAGTGTCATCCCATATAAGTCCCATTATTTTTTGAATGATTTAATCCAATCTTCGAGTTCTGCTACTTGCTCATCTAGAGAAACACCATGTATCTCCTTCGGCATGAGAGGTTGAGTGTCCATATTAGCCTTTTGAATTGATGAAATTATGCTATATGGTAATATGAATCTTGGGCTTTATGCACTGGAATCTTGTGGAAATTAAACTATTTGGCAATGATTTTGTTAATATTTTGCTTCTTTTCTTTTTGTGTGCATCATCATTGCTTGTCTGTTTTCTTGATTATTGAGAATAGGCTTACATATCAATGTCGACAACTATAGGTGTTGATCACTCATGAAACCTCATAAGCTACGTTACCTCATGCTACCAAATTGAGCTTGTTCTTCAAATTGGGCTTATATATTACCTAATGACCCTAATTGTCCCTAAAATTAACATAAACACACTAATCATAAGAGAAACACACCAAATTGGCTCTAATCATCCTTAACATATTGTGATTGAGTCTAATTATCTCTAAATTGGCCCTAAAAGTAAGGTAATGACCCTAATTATGCCTAAATTATAAAAAATGACACTAATCACCCTTGACATGTCGATGAGACCTAATTATTTCAAATTGGTCTTCGAAGTTAATGACCCTAATTGTACCTAAAACATGTAATTAGGCCTAAGCCTAACCAAGGTCCGCCATACCGTACCGTACCGGAGTTTCGACCCGGGCTCGGTACGGTACGGTACGGGTGTACCGACCGGTGTACCGAGGTGTACCGAGCGGTACACCCGATTTTACCGATTTATCCCTCCAAAATACCTGAAAATTAGAAAAAAAAGTTAGGATAGGGTTTTCAAGTTACAAATAAATATAGTAATAGTATAAGTTTAGCAAAATCAATGTAAATTAGGTAAAAATAGTATCACATATCTTTTTCAGGCTTTGAGGTAGTCTTGTTCGAGGTTCGTATTTCAGTCCGTTATAGATTGAAATATCTACAGAAAAATCAGTTGAATTGTTAGACTATTTTGTTACAATATAAACTCTAAAATTCAAATGAAATAAATTATCACATATCTAGATATACCTGATTGTTGTTCTACCACCAAAACGAACGACGGGCTTCCACGGGTGGCGGATCGGGGTCCTCGATCCGATACATATTAATATGATACGTTTGTTGGACCCAATCATGAAATTGATCCTATGACATAGTGTATTGATATACTGTGTGCCATTGATGCATCAATGTGGTGCTGATCGTAGACTGATCGTCATGAATCATATTTGTCCGAGGCAGCTCTTGAGGCATATATTGGTGCTGTTCTGTATAATGTTGTTGCTCAGAGAATGATGACCAACTATCACCATATTGTTGTTGCCCGTATGATTCTCCATAATACGATGAGCCTCTTTCTGTGTCTATATCATGTATGCTCTGTCGTATTTGTTCATATTCATCCACTGCCTTCCCCTTCCCCTTCCCCTTCCGCGCATAAACTTGACCAGTACCTTGTCGAGTTCCATGATCTGAATCTTGAGTGGCATGTGTAAAATATTGCTCCTCAGTCCATTCACTACTCTCAAGTTGTGTAGACGAGACCAACGATTGTCCGACATCACCGCCATCATCTGTCGAGGCACTGCTGTCCGTGTTGCTGTCATATCTCTGGACCGAGCGAGAAAGAGAATGTGATTGTGAAGGTGTCTCGTCGTCCGACCCGATTCTTTCCAACGATGCAACTTATGCTACTGCCTTCCCCTTTGCCTTTGCACGTTGGGGGGATGAGTGTGACCGTTGGGTGTCGGTAGTTCCTCGAGCAGTTTGACTCCTACCATATTGTAATCGTGGGGGATTTTCCACCCGTTGGGGTTGTGCTTCTTCTTCTTCTTCTATTGCCTCAGTGATAAAACGTGAAGGACACTGAGGATCTCCCGCCTCATCAAGTAGAGGATCCTCTTGGTTTTCTGCTGCTTCAATCCAATCTAACATTGGCTCTGAATCTTCGTTGTAGAATTGGAGGTCAATGGGATCAATATCTGATTCCTCTGGCTCCTTATCCAACTCAGCACATCGTAATTTTAACCGCATGTTATAATGGACATATACTAGTTTCTCTAACCGTTTGTAGGAGAGTTTGTTGCGGACCTTCGTATGAATCAATGCAAATGTTGACCAATTACGTTCGCAACCACTAGATGTTGTTGTCTGTGAAAGTACACGAACGACAACCTTCCTTAAATGTGGTGCATCGCCTCCAAATTGTAGCCACCACTCGATTGCAAAAATATATAAATAAGATTTTATTAGCATAACAAATAATTAACATTAAATATAATTGATAATCAATATGCATAACTTTTCCTTACTAGGATCCATAGTGTAACGACACGATATAGCTACAACGTTGGAGAATGAACCAACTGTTTCTCGAAATAATCGACCCTCCATAAGAGCATCGGCTGCCTCGGTAGTGTTTGGCAAGAGCCGATATATAACATTTTGTAATGTTGTTAGGAAATTATTTTGCGTTCCGAGAGGATATCGATATTGAATTGCCATGTTTAGATAATACGCTGCAAAACATAATTTTGTTAGTATGATTTTTTATTATCTAAATAATAATAAATTAAATTATTCTGAATATGAATTTACTTGTATTATGGATATCTTGATCCATATGAACTTCGGTCCGACGATCAATGATTCATACGTATTGGTCGGCCTTAAAATCATCTTTGAATGCTTTCCTAACCTCCTCTCTTGCTGAAATCAGCATATATTTAAGATACGGCATCTGTGGACGCTTGTCCATATCGACCTTACGGAGGACAATATAAAGTGGTTCCACACCTTTAATGATTTCTACTATAGTCTCCCAAAATCTAAAGGAAAGAATGGCCTTTTCTGTCTTCTTTCCATCGCTTAATTTCGAATATCTTGATTCAGACCACTCTTGTGAGCTAGCCATTGCCTTCAAGCCGTGCCTTTTTTGCTGTAATGACTTTAATGCAATAAAATTGGTAGCAAACCGAGTAATTCCAGGTCGAAGTATCTCACCGTTTACATACTTTTGCATTAATGCGTGGACCCAATGATGATTATATATAAACTTTGTAATTGATTGTGCTCGAGCTACGCAATTCTTGACCGAATTCAACTCACCAATATCCTTCAGCATTAGATTTATGCAATGAGCTGCACATGGAGTCCAAAACAAAGTTTTTCTTTTTTCCATCAATTGCAAACCGACCTTTTTGAAATTCGCTCCATTGTCGATTATTATTTGGACAATATACTGTGGTCCAATCTCCTCTACCATAGTATCCATCAAGCTCTTAATGTATTTTGCATCTTGGATCTTTTCAGTAGCATTAACGGACTTATGAAATACCACTTTTCTATTGCAATAAACAAGAAAGTTGATGATACTCATTCTTGTTGGTCCTGTCCAACTGTCACACATCAATGTCACCCCATATTCGTCCCATTGCCTCTTGAAGGATTTGATCCAATCCTTTAGTTCTGTCACTTCCTCATCTAAGTACATGCCGTAAATATCCTTCGGTGTTGGAGGTTGGATCCCCGTGCCAGACTTTTGAATAGAAGAGATCATGCTATGATAATATGGACCTTGGGCTGTGTTGGCTGGAATCCTCTTAAAGTTGAACCATTTTGAGATTGCCTTCCCAATATCCCGTTTTTTTTCTTTTGTGTATGCATCGTCAATCCGTGTCTGTTTTGCTGTTTGTGGGGGATAGGCTTGCGGATCAATATCAACAATATCTGGTGCGGACCTCCTGCCAAGACCTCTCATAAAACCACGGAGTCCACCATACCTCATGCTACTAGTTCGGCCTAACTGAGAAGGAGTAGTTGGTTGCCTCATGCTGGTTGACCTTTGGATTCTACTACCACTGCCATGCTCCAATTGTGAGTCAGGTCGTCGATGCCTCATTGCTTCATCGACCGTATACTGATGCTCCAATGATGCACGAATCCCAGCTGTGAGATCCGGGTCGACTTCATCGCCGCAACCCTCATACTGAGCATAAACTGGTTCCTGTGTAGCCTTATGATATTCTTCCTCAACTCTTGCCTTTTTTTTAATGTATCTTCCTTTGCTTGTTTAAGCTTGCTTTGAAATAATTTACGGATCTTCGTTGGAACATTCTTGCATTTTGCAACATCAGGATATCCACCAGCCAATTGCATTTTCACTCGAGTTATTCTTCCACCCTTGCCAATGTAGTCATAATAAATACATTGCCAATGATGACGGTTTCCATCTAGCTTTCGGGCATGAACCCATGCATCATCATGTGACTGTTCCTTTCGTGCCATGATCCTATCAAATTTAAATCAAATAAACTATAAAGTATAAACATATTAATTTGACCAAATATCGATCATAAATTACTAATTGCAACATTAAGTATTTTTATTAAATCATAACTAATCATATTTTATCATCATAAATATGTTACATGCATAAAAGAAGTATTAAAATAATTATATACACTAATTACGCTATTAATATAGTTAATTTTTCATTAATTACTTCTCTTTCAACACTATAAACATAACAAACACCCTAATAGGTATTAAAGATATTGGATTGACATAAAATCGAACAAATTTTGATTAAATCATCATTAAAATGACTATTCGCAGTATTTAATAACTTTAATAAAACATAATTAAACTTATTTTATCATAATATATATGTTAAACACATAAAAGAAATATTAAATATGTAATTTTAATTCAATATGATTCAAATTATGATAAAATCATCATTTATCTACACTAATTATACGATTAATATAGCTAATTTTTCATAAATTACTTCTCTTACACTACTATAAGCATGACAAATACCCTAATAGGTATTAAAGACATTGAATTGATATAAAATCGAACAAATTTCGATTAAATCATCATTAAAATGACTAATCGTAGCATTAAATAACTTTAATAAAACTTAATAAAACTTATTTTACTATCATAAATATTATTCATAAATATTATTCATGATGAAATACACTAATCATAATCTTAAATATCTTAATTACTCTTTAATTAAAGAAAACAAATACATACCTCTTGATTAGAAAGTTCTTCCTCTTAATCTTCCCAAATTAGTCTCGATTGAATTCATAAATCGTTGTTTTATAGAGTTTAGGAGAGAAAAAGAAAGTTTGAGAGAGAGTTTAAGAGAGTATAATGAAATAGGGGAGAGAAGAATGGTTTAAATAGGAGGAGAAAAAGTTCCAACGGTCAAATTGATCGTTGGAACACTGTAGCATTGCTACAGTGCGGTACGACCGTTACTGAGTGGTGCCCGACGGTAACGGTCGAAATCGACCGTTACTGAGTGGTACTGGGCGATACCGAGTGGTGCCGGACGGTAACAGTCGAAATTTCGACCGTTACCGCCCGATTTTGCCCCGTATCGCCCGATACGGGGTTTTTGGGGTGTACCGCCCGGTAGCGGGCGGTTCGCGTATCGAAAACCCATCAGACCGGTATGTACCGCCCGGTACGGGGGGTACGCTTCGGTATGGTAGACCATGGGCCTAACTACCCAAATTGGCCCTAAAAGGTAGTGGCCCTAAATCCTAATTATGTCTAAATTATAAAGAATGAATCACCCTTAACATGCTTAATTACCCCCAGTTGGCCATAAAAGTAAGGTAACGACTCTAATTATGCCTAAATTATAAAGAATGATGCCAATCACCCTTAACATGCTATAATTTTAAAAAGTTAGCTCTAATGTCAGAAATACACTAATCAATTATAATTACTCATAATAATAAGACACTAATTAGGATATGATCAAGTCAAAAGCTAACTAAAATGTAGAAAGAGCATAAATACCTTTAATTAAAGAAATCTTCCGGCAAATGACACATTTAAATGTTTCAAGCTCTAATCACTAATTACGATGCTTAATTGAGAAAGAGTGAGAAAGAGTGATTAAGTGAGAGAGGGGGAAAGTTATGCAAGTGAGTGGCAGTGAAAGAGGCAAGTGAGGAGTGTTTTAAAGAGTGGAATTGGCCCTAAAATGGGGTCCAATGGTCAAGAAAGTTATGCGAGTGAGTGGCAATGAAAGAGGGGAGTGAGGGGTTTTTTAAAGGGTGGAACCGGCCCTAAAATAGGGTCCAATGATCAATTTGACTGTTGGACCCATTTAATCTTAGCCCTTTATCTGGTATGATCAAAATCCAACTGTTATCGATTGATACATGTTGGTAATGGTCAAATTTTAATTGTATTTCCCAAAATATGGGGTGTACTAGGTGGTAAACCCTTGTTTGTCAAGTGTCGCCCAATACGAGGAGGTCTGCATGTCGATCGTCGGGTAGATTGGTACGTGTCGTGTGTTTTGTACCATACTGGGTAGTACAACGTTCTTTATGTACATCTGCCTTTGTATATGTAATTTATTAGAATTAAACAAATATATAAGTATAACTACTTAATTGTATAATAAAGTGTAAGTAAATGGATGGTAAATATTTGCCATATCAAAATAAAAAGTCATGTTTTATTATCAAGAACTATATATTTGAGGTTCTAAAATAATGAAAATAATAGAAATAATTAAACTAAATATGTTACCATTTTTTGTCATATCACTTATTGTAACGCCCTAGTCCAACTTTGCAATTCCCTGAAGTTTTCTTACAAGAATTGCAAGGCCTAATACCCATAATACATTTATTCCATATTTCAATTCATAATTAATCTGCTCACAAGATATTTATAACCTATACAATTAATTCAATAGCTCTTTAAGAGTCCATAACGTTCCAGTCCCAATAGCATATATACAAGATAATCTAAATGTGCGGTAGTGCTAAGACCTTTAAATTGTTCTTCCATCTATATAAAAAATGAGTTACTCATATAAAAAAATTAAAAATAATCATATGAGTAAAGCATAGCTCAACGGGCATTGTAACTCACATGCTAGCAAAATTTATCATGAATAAGTCTTTGTTTAAAATATATAAATTCTTTATGCGTTCAGTGCATGCTTTTTAAAAAAAATAAAAATAAAATCTCTTTCTATATTTGTATAGTTTACACAAGTTGAAATTTATATGCATTTTAAATCATAATTTGCTAACATAAAATGCTTGTGATACTTTTCAAAGCAACATATAATTAAATACTTCATAATAAAAGCATAACTATAGCTAATATCATATATCATATCATAAATCATTATACTGTAAAAGACTATCATTAAGTATTCATAAATAAACATAAATATAGCTAAGGATTTACAAGTGTAAGCATATCTAAGGTGTACATATTAGAATAAAAGTCATGATAGTATTAATGGTTATGATCACGTTATATTCTTGACAAGGCAAGGTTCAAAACCATGTTTAACCCTATGGTGTAGATAATACATCTATTCATGTGTAAGGATCTAGAAGAAATTAGTTTATAACCAATGTATAATCTCCATTAGTAGGGTTAAGATCATAGCCATATTGAACAAACAATTGCAATGTCACCTAAGATAACACATCTAATACTTTTGCAAACTAAGAGTTTGAACAAACTTTTTGTATGTCATTTAAAATCTGAACAATAATCAATCTTGTTTTGTTTCTTTTCAAATACAATGTTAAATCTGACATTTTCAAAAATAAGTAAACATTTCTTTTAATAAATGCAACTCATATAGTTTCTTGATAACAAACATATACATTATTTTACAATAATTTTGAGTAATAAAAAATACTTATAAAACAAGAAATAATTGTTCAAATCATATGCTTTTCTACATTTTCAATTATATATATTTTTTATAATACTTTTAAGTAATAAAATACCTTATAAGTGATGTAATGATATACATTTATAAATTATAACCATATACATTATTACTTTCGAAACCAGCTAGAGTGTTCGTATACTAACCTTTAATTATTTTTCGTTGTTACAAACATATAATTCTAACGAATACAGTTCGGATGTTTCCTTTTCTTTTTCCTAGATCATTCAAATAATATAAATTAATATGACGAAGATCAACATCTTAAGATTTAAAACTACACAAAATGATATCCTCATGTATCATATTCTTCCTATACCATTCTTTTGTTATTTTTCAAAAATAATTATTTTTCTTCTTTTATTTCTTTCACACCGGAAGTCTCATATTAAATTAGGAACATCACAATTAATTGATCTATAATCTTATATATTTTTCTGATTGGTAGGAGAGGAAGAGAATTTAAAAATGTACCTAACACACTTTTCCGGGGCTTAATAGAATCTTTCTGATATGAAAATGGGCTTTTGATAAATCTCACTTTTTTCTTCTTTCTTTTCTCTGTACTATGATATCGAAGGTGCTTTCTCTCTTTTTTTTCTTTTCTTTTCTCTTTTCCCTCTGTTTCTCTCCTTTGTCTTCCTCTCTTCTTTTCCCTCCTCTCTCCTTCTTATACAAGAGACTCTCTCTCTTTCTTCGTTTTCCTCTCTCTCTTCCTTCTCCTTTCTCTTCTTTCTCCCTCCTCTTCTTCTACGAGAGATCCTCTATCTCTTCTCTTCCTTTCATCTTCTCTCTTCCTTCTCCCTTCTCTTTCTTTCTTTCGTTCTCTTATGAGAACCCTCATGCAGGAGGTGGTGCGGTCACGGGACAGAGGCAGTGGGGAGCTAATTGATCTTTTATTTGTGTCTTTTGCAATTTAGTCCCTGGTAACTTCTGTATTTATGTTCAGGTACTTGGGCAAAAAAATGGATATTACACTTATGGTCAAATAGATATATGTATTAGGCCATGCATTTTGCACATTGTATACTGCAAATTGAGGCTGTTTAGACGAAGTAGGAATACATAACTGAATCCAGTGATTGCCATCTCAGCGGCATGTTTGGACCTCATTGGAGGCAGCATGGTACTTTCGGCATGTAACCTATAAAAGCATCACAAACTTCTGTTCTTACTTATTATTTTGAAAATATTGATCATCATAATTCTTCAAAATCACCTGAAGGGACATTTTAATCCTTCAGAACTTCTTACGGATTTTGTAAGTCTTTGTAGCATACAATCAAATAAGAAAAAAATCTGTTTCAAGATATGACACCAAAACCTGATGTTTGCCATATTGTGTCCAATAATGACCCTATGACATGTCTAATAGTTTCAGAGATTGATGATTGCAATAGTAAGATCACATATATTTGATGTGGGACAAGGCTGTTATTTCTGAAACCTTGCAAAATCAATGCATCCTTTGTTTACCTAGGAGCAGTGGTCCTGATAATAAAAGCATAGAGGTGGAAGTTCAAGCCATGGTAGCTTGATTGTGATCGGAGGGTTTCACTGAGAACTTTGGTATCCTTGGGCAATCCTGTAACTAGTTCTATAATTTGCTGGATAAGAAGTTTTTTAGCAGTGCTATATTAATTACTTCTGCATTTTTTTTGCCTGTTGAGTATTTTGGATATGTAGATACTTTATCAGTTTTTTGGAGTCTCCAGTTCCAGATCCTTTTGGAAACCTGGAAACTTGACTCGACACCCATGCCATGAATATAATAATAGTTGTGTGGCACGTTGAGTGACATTTGATTAGTTTAAGTTGATATATGGATTGATCTATGTCTTTAACGAGATATTGCTTAAAAAGTTAGGTAAGATTTAGTCAAAAAGAAGAACTTGATTGTGGAGAGTGCTTTAATTTGTTTTTGCCAAGATTAGAAACCATCATACATGAGAACAGTGGAGAAGTGACAATGTCAAAGCAATGACAAATGTGAAAATATATTATTCTTTAGTTTTTATTGAGAAGATAAACCTTTATGATATGTTTGTATCTCTAGATAAACCTTTATGAACATATATGAACATATAACAGTTCATAGCAAAAATAGAATGATTTACCTTCTTCCTCAATGATTAGCATGTTGCTGTTGAAACAGTTACCCTAAGTAGGAATTTTATTTTTACTTTGGCTGCAAGTTGATAGTGTCTTTCTTATTCTGTAACTTCTTGTGACCCCTCAAGAACATTTCATTGGTTCTTCAGGAAAACTGGAAAAGGAATATGAGATGATCCTGAAGAGAACTTTGCAAAGCATATGCTTGATGACTATCCATCCCAATACAACAACCTCTATCATAGTTCAGGTTAGCGTGATTCTGTAGTTTAGATGTAGTTTCCAGATGTTTTGCAGTTTCGTATATGCATTTGACCTCTTCCTTACAATATTCTTTTTGTTGCAGGTTTTTGGAGATGATGGTGCTGTATCTTTTTCCACTAAATTTTCTCTACTGTTTGCTGTTTCTTGTATATAGCCAATTTTCTTTGGAAGCTTATGATATCCTGATGGTCACAACTTGGATGTTGGTCTATGGATAACTAATTTGTGAGATGCTATCGCTTTTTGATGACATCAAGCTTAATTAATTTTGATTTACAGTATGAGGAGGCTAATAATATGAATAGTGTCAATATACACGATAAGCCATTTGTTATACTAGGGTACTTTCCCTCGCAAGCTCTGTGCCCTTGAACTTGTATTATTTCCCTTCAAATTCATTCCCACTGTTATTTCTCAAACGCAATTGGGGTAGTGACTAGGTGGAAAACATGTCGTGGAATGCCTAGTGCATGCACACTTGGAACCCTATATGCAAATATAGACAGTCGTGTGGCTCCTATATATTATTATATGTTTTTTGTTGAAAAATAATATATCTAAACATTCAATATAGGCATGTAAATATGATGATTGTTGTAATGTCTAGTTTTTCTTCAGTCTTATTGCTTTCGCAAACTGCATTAGGTTTTTTAAATATCCTTGAATATCTATGTTACTGAAAAATAAGTTATAGGCCAAATTTGGTATGGGAATTTAAAATTCTAGGATTTTTGCACAAATTCGAAGTGAGAATCTAAACTCTAATTGGTTCTTCAAATTCCAAGTGATAATCAAATTTGGTTTCATGGGTGATTTGGAGCATGATATATATGAGTGTTAATTTTTAAACTTTAGACCTTGGATTCAGGATGTAGGATTCCAGGAGGAGGTATTTTAAAAGGTGGATTCTTGAGGATGCTCGACTCAAATCCTTATGAAGTTTCATATGAAATGGGTTTTGGAATTTGAATGAGATAAGATTTAGAGGTTGGAATTTGGATGTTGTTGTTTTCAGTATATGCTTTTGAGGGTGGAATATCTTGGGTGGGATTTCTACCATATGGAACCTTAAGGTATATTTGAATGTTACTAGCTGAAAGTCAGTAGGAAAGTGTTAGATATTTATGTATTAGCTAACTCAAAAAGTTTCTTGTGTGGAATTTTTTAAAAATGTTTTCTTGACCAAAGTTTGTAGCTTCTCCCTTGCGCCATCAATGCATCATGTGCTGCACTTGTAGATGCTGGTATTCCTTTAAAACACCTTGCTGGTAAGTTCATCAAGGTGACATATATATTCCATCATTGTTGCATGCCAAACTCAACGTGTAAAGATGGCTTGTGCAGTTGCAATCTGTTGTGGTTTAACAGAGGGTGGATCGGTGATTCTAGACCCTACTAAGGCAGAAGAGCAGGTAATTTAGCTGTAACAACATGCTGTCAAGTTGATGCCTGATGTAATTATTTTCTTTATGAATAAGGGTTGCAAATCCAGCTAGTTCCTAGGATATTCCATTTACCTTTCCATTGACTCTCCAATCTTGCCACTGTTTCTTTTCCAGATTTACCATGCAAATAGTTTTGTTCTTATCAATCTGATTTAGATGGGATTGCAAGTCTGTTTGACTAGAATGTGTAATTTATCATACCTAATGATGTAGGAAACTTGAACTGCCATTTTTCGTCAGTTTTATTTTACCGTAATAGATCACAAAAAAATGCAATAAAATGCGGAACATTACTGAGTGTTGATAGAAATGTGTAATCTGCTTTAGACGAGATTGCCAGACCATTTGACTCGAATGTGTAATTTTTCATACCTAATGATGTTTCAAACTCGAACTGCCATTTTTTGTCAGTTTTTTTTTACCATTATAGTTCACAAAAAATGCAATCAAATGCAGAACATTACTGAGTGTTGATAGAAAGTCTGAATATTTTTTATATTCTTGAAAATTTAACAAGACCAACATATTTGCCCCTAACCTAGATGCAATAATACACTTGCTTTTATATAGAGGGACTATTAAAGACAGTTCATTATTAACTTCCACTAGAAAGCAAAAGTCCATAAAGGTCACTGACTTCTTTAAGCATTGTGTCAGAAAATTCAAGCATTTGCTTATTTGGTGTTTCCAAATTCTCCACTATCAGTCCTTCCTAGTGCGCCATCAGCAGAGGTTGATGGACCAATTGAGAACGGAATCATCACATCTGTTACACATGGGGTGATGCCTGGTAAAATTTGCACCAATCTTTTTATATTCTAATGCTACAATATATGGTCTACTGTTTTTGGCATTTTACATAATAGGATAACATAAGATCCTGTTGGTAAAATATGTGGACCCTCTTGCTCTATTTTATGTTAAGATTGTTATCATAATTGCATCTCTGAAATGTATATATCCTGTAATTTACAACTTAATGATGCTTATTCTTATTCTATTTGATCCTTCAGCATGTTAATATAAAAATATGCAAATCCTTGTGTCCATTTTGTACAAGAAAATCAAACATTAGTGAAGAAGCAAAGTTGAGATAGGGAATGTTGAATATTAAAAACTGCCTTAATATACCAAAATCTTTATTGTTTAACAAAGCAATTTGGCTCACACTTAGTATTATGTCAAATTCCTGCTCTGATATGGTAAATGCAGTTTTTTTCCTTTTGTGATGCTCAACAATAATACAGCAGGGGAACTTGATGATGGAAACTTCAATTATTTATTTGGTTAATTGGAGGAATTTTTATGGGATTTTTCTGAAGTCATGTACACTTTGTTAAGCTATGCTTTTAGCAAGTTATGGTTGCTTGCTGAATGTTTGACCCAGTATGGTGTCTCCAGTTAAGCTATGCTTTTAGCAAGTTATGGTTGTACAGTCGGCACATGCTAGAAATTGGTTCATGGTGATTACTAAAACAAATTTCCATTCAACTTCTTTATTTTGACACCATTTCTATAGCTTCAGATGGTCATCATGCCTTTATATGGTGTCTCCAGTTCTCCACATCATGTGCCTGATTATGTGTTAGACTGTGAAGGATGGGATCATTCTTTGATGTAACTCTTCTATGTTATTATAGTTTGAACTTTAATATCATAATTTAATCTCAAAATTAAGTACCAAAAGTGCACGTTAATGATGAAATCTGTGAACTCAAGAACTAGCCCTCAGAAAGGGTCTGACTATCACTTTTTTTTAGTCCATGCAACCAGCCTTTAAAGGCAATAGCGAGTTACAGAAGCTTAGTATCTAGTAAAGGAGTGGACAGGAAGGTTGGAAGGAGTGACAACTGTGATGAACTGTGCAAAATGAGCAAGGGTTAAAGGAGGGGCTGGAGAACACTCTGTTTAGTGGTTAGAAGATGTGGGTGGGAGAGGGTAAAGGCTCGTCTCATGTGATCAAAAGGGATGAGGAATTGGGAGGTTCTTGGGAATCTCTTATGATAAGAAAGTGAAAAATGTGCCCTTTTTTGTTCCCTCTGGCATGGATAATCTTTTGTGGTAACTACTTGAAAAAAATGTATACCAGACACTGACAGCCCACTGAAAAACTATATGTTCTGGATATAAAATGCTCCAGAAATCTTGATGTTTATTGGGATCTCCAAACGATGACTTGACATACTAACTATATTTATTGGTACATAGGCATACATGTTATGGCACACCCTGAGTTATTTGATTTAGCTGAGTCTATCCTGTATGTACTATGCTGACTGGTACTTACTGAATCACGAAAGACCACCAGTACTCGTACATGAATAATGATCCCCCATATTGCAAGTCACATATGATTTTCTAACTATAGAAAGGGAGAATTCTAAATATTTAAAATATTATTTTTTTAAAAATACTGCCAAACAAGGAGTCAGCATAATACATGCCTGAGATTTTATTTGACAGGCTTTATTCCATCAGGAAATTGCTTTGCCATTTAATATCTGTTTATTAGCCAAAACTAAATTTGGTTTACTTTTTTGCTGTCCAAATTCTGCCTTACTTTCCATCACCATTATTATCTTATGAGTGCAAAGCTAGAGAGCTTGGATTACAATCCTTGACTTTTGGTTGTGACTTGTGATGGGTAATTATTTGTAACATTTGATATTCACTTCTGTCTTCTACTGTACTGTCTAGTCTTATGATTAATCTGTCTATTGAGGGTGATTGATCGTAACCTGTAATTTCAAATGTTACTAAGTTCTTTCTCATAGTAGGTAATTACTTGGAAATTGAGATTTTTATTTACTAATTGCTTATTTAATGCTTTAAGAAAAAGAAAAGGCACTGTGAGAAAGAGAAACACAAATGTTTATTCTATGTTCCCCAAAACTAATTCAGGTTTCTCTGATGCTTTTAACTAGTGGTTGACTATTTCAACTGCCTTGAACGTGGTCGTGCTGCATGTGCAAAGATCTCAGAATTTCATAGGAGAAGCTTGGAGTCACAAGTCCTGGGTGACCTTACTAAGGCGACATAGTCAAACATATATCAGCTCTGCTCAGGTACATTGGAGCAAAGTTATATTTCGGATACTATACTGTCTTAGTGCTGGCAAAGATATGAAGTCTCAAAATGAGTTTAGAAACTTTAGTTCTTGCTAGAAAGCAAACATTTGAAGTTCTTGCGGATGGCCTGAATTTCATGGATTTGTTTGCAACCTTTCTGAAGCAGATGTCTTGACAGTAACAAGCTGTTATATGGGTTCGTCTAGGACCTAAGGGACCAAGTACCAGGTTAAACTATAGTATCCTTGATAGCTGGCAATGAATTTATTAAGATTTGTTGGTGTTGAGAAAGGTTTAAGTGCTTTACTCTTTCTGGACCTGTTGCTTGCTTTTGCCCTGTTAAACTGATGTTCTTAACACTTGTTACCTGGGTGTACCACTTTATTATGGATTAGCTATTGGAGAAAGCTTGTTTTCTGTATGGACAGTGTACCCGTTTGTCTTTCAACCTTGTTGGTAGGTATTTTCGCAGACCTGCCTTTGGTAGGGTTTCCTCCTATATTTTGTTGTTCCTGTTTTGTTGCTATGGACATTTGTTGGATTCAATACCTAACTTCTCGTTCTAAGGTGAGACTGAAAATAAAACTGTTTGAAGGTGGATATTTTAATATAGATTTGACATTTAGTTCTTTTGGGACGGCGAGCATCATTACACTATTAAGATTGTATTTTCTGAATACTGTATACATTCATCATTTCCAGATTCCACATTTGTGGGAGGCTCATGCACAGGATTACTCCTATTGTGCTTGCTTTTGTTTTAATTTTTTATTGTATATTTTGGCTGACTGTCACATATTGGTGAACATTGTTCGGTTAAACATATGTTGGTGGGATGTGCCATCTTTGATTTGATTGATAAAATGTTATGCAACTTGTGTTAGGGTTTCCTATGTACGTAGGTGGAACTTTTGTTTGGATTCGTAGATGATGTATTGTAGTACCATGTATCTCAACCTGGTGCAATCCAATACATCTATATCCATTGACATCGTATCACCGATTTAGTAAAGGAGAGACCACTTGAGGATCTATTGCTAATATGACATATTGTGAATTCTAATATGATTGGAAAAATAGATTAAATTTGGTGTGGGTGGTATCTAAGCCCGAATGAAAAAGATGGATGGTTATATTAGGTTATTGACAATTAGCGTAAAATTATTGATCAACTTAACTTGGCACCCATTGTGGTGCAAAGTAGGTAAGGGTTTTTTTTTTATTGTTTTGAATCAATAAGAGTAAAGAAGTTAATAGAAATAAGGGATTATATTAGTAACTTGAAATATAGTAATACTTTCGTGAAGGAGATTAGAATTGGTGGATATTATGATCAATTTTATTTGCTTATACGAGACTGAGTGGGCAGGGAAAAAAAGATCTAGAGGGAATGATAGTGTTCCATTTAAAATTTGGTATACTAAATAAATTAAACATACAAATGGTATAGGAATTATTGTTGATAAGGATTTTATAAATAATATTATAGATGTAAAAAAGTTTAGAGATAGAATTATATATCTAAAATTTGAGAAAGGATCAAATGTTTTAAATGCAATTAGTGTTTGTGCTTTTCAAGTTGGATTGGATGATCAAACCAAAAGAGAATTTTATGAAAGTTTAGACGATATTATTGAAGAAATGTCTATAATTGAAAATTTATAATTGGAGGAGATTTGAATAATCATATAAGGGCATGATAAAGGATCAACTTTAAGATTAACATCTATGACAGAAACTCAATCTTATAAGGGCATGATAAAGGATCATTAACCGGAACAAATCAAGAATCCGATAGAAATGAATATGAATACATACAATTGATAAGCTATTATATTCCTTGTATATATGGATCTTCAATCAATATGTGATTTAACGATCAATTACTTTAATATATATATAAAATATAAAAAAATAATTTTTATATATATAAATTTATGATAATTATGAAAAAAAAAGTCATTTACACGTTACCATTCTTCAAACACGATGAGCTGATAAGGACTGCTATTCCTTTTGCTATATCAGCGATGTGACCAATTTGTGCAAAGAATTAGCGGGTGAAAACTTTCTGATCGTTTGTGGTGATTCCACCTGTTGAGAGAGAGAGGAATTTATTCTCCCAACATGCACTTTATCTCGCTCAACATCCCACGCCATAATCACACTCAAGCAACTCTATCTTCCTCTCTCTTCTTGCCACAGTGGAACGAACAAACATGCAGCTCGATTCTTTGCTTTGAGATCAAGCCATTTGATTCTTTCATCGTTTTCCCAAAAATATCCTTTCGGCATGAGAAGAACTCTCGCTCAGACTCCCTTTTCAGTCTACCTCTCTCCCAATTACCTGTAAATGGACCTTTCAGTGATAGCACATTCGCTGTGAGAGGAGTCTCTCATCCTCCAGCTTTCTTGTTGGCCATGGTCACCACCAGAAACCAGAAGACCTGGCTTCCTTATGAGCCACCAAAAGACTGCTCCATGGGCTTATGCAGCATCTATTGCCACCACTGGTGCTACACCTTCTTCTCGCCTCCTCCCCCTATCTTACTCTCCGATGAGAGCTCACGGTCGACGACCTTCTCCCCCCTCGTGATCGCAGTCGTCGGAGTCCTCGCGACCGCCTTTCTCTTCGTGAGCTTCTACGCCATCGTCTCCAAGTACTGCTGCACGTCCGAGTCGCTCCGGCGGCAGCAACATCGATCGGACGCCGACGACCACGAGCTGGCCGATGACCTTGGCCAGTCATCCCGCGGCGACCCGTGGCATGTCTCTCCAACCCACGGGCTCGACCAGGCCCTGATCAACAAAATCACGTTGTGCAAGTACAAGAGAGGTGATGTCTTGGTGGAGGGCACCGACTGTTCTATATGCCTGGGCGAGTTCCGGGAGGACGACAGCCTCCGGTTGCTTCCAAAGTGTAGCCACGCCTTCCATCTTCCCTGCATCGACACTTGGCTGAAGTCGCACTCGAATTGCCCGCTCTGCCGGGCTGACATCGTGGTAACGGATGCAGAGCAGCCGCCAGCTCCTCCAGCTCCGGTGGACATTCCACAGGTCGAAGACATCCAACATAGCGACGAGATGGGGCCGCTCAGAGAGGATTCAGCAGTCGTCGGCGGAGAAGAGGAAAACCAGCTGGAGAACAAGATCGAGATATCGCCACAAACACATGGAAACTTGGAAGGGATGGAGAGCAACGCAATAGTCGAGATAAGAGACTCTGACTTCCAAACACTTGGGAGATCGGCTTCAATGGGATCTTTGCATCGCGGAGGGGAAGTAAGCATGATGGACGAATTTGTAGCTGCGAAGGAAAACGGAGTTTGGATTGGAACTACTTCCTCAACGGGGAGGGGAGGAGGGGATCTCAAGGACAACAGCAGGAACAGTAGACCGCAACTTGTTGTGAGCACAGCACAGATGAAGAGATCCTTCTCCAGTGGGAGGTTCGGCATGAGTAGGAACGGGAGAGGAAGGAATGCGATCCTTCCGATGTAAGAAGAATATTCTTAGTCGGAAAAGGAATGGCCGTCCAGCATGAGAGAAAGCGTTGGTCACTACTCGTGTGCGGTGAAACAGTAAAAGATTCACTCTTCGGTAAGCTCGGGTAAGTCTAAAACAGTCCTTACTTGTCTCAACAAAGGAGATTTTTCTGTCACAGTGGTCATAAATCCTGTTGATATCGCATCCGCACCTCATAGTGTGAGTTTTCGAGGACTTGCAATTCCAAGAAATGTGCTGCATAATAATAGATCAAATTGTATTAGCTACTACTGTTATCCCGGATGACCATCGGTCAATCGGTCAATGCAAACAAACAGCAATAACAATAATACTATATCCAGTGACACGCTATGAAGTCATAGATGTATGATATGTTTATAAGCTTGTGTGTGTATGTGTTGTGTTTGTGTGTTACATTACGTGTTACATCCCATCCTTTATAAACTATATTAGGCTTACACAAATATCATTCAAACATCCTAAAAGATAAAAGATAAAAGATAAAAGAGGAGCTAAAGATAGGATTCAAACACATGACCTAATGCGATGATAAATATTTTGATTGAACTATCACAAATCCTAAAGGCTCTAGTTGTTAGAGGAGATCCCGATATATATGAAGTTGGTGTGTGTGTGTGTGTGTTACATTACGCGTTACATCCCATCCCTCGTAAACTATATTAGGCTTACACAAATATCATTCAACATCCTAAAAGATAAAAGATAAAAGAGGGGCTAAAGATAGGATTCAAACACATGACCTAATGCGATGATAAATATTTTGATTGAACTATCACAAATCCTAAAGGCTCTAGTTGTTAGAAGAGATCCCGATATATATGAAGTTGGTGTGTGTGTGTGTGTGTTACGTTACGCGTTACATCCCATCCCTTGTAAACTATATTAGGCTTACACAAATATCATTCAACATCCTAAAAGATAAAAGATAAAAGAGGGGCTAAAGATAGGATTCAAATACATGACCTAATGCGATGATAAATATTTTGATTGAACTATCACAAATCCTAAAGGCTCTAGTTGTTAGAAGAGATCCTGATATATATGAAACACAAACAATATAATTGTGCAAATTATTAGAAGCAATAACACATTGTTATTGTCTTTAAGTAGATGTTCTAGTGGGTAAGATGCACTTGGCACAATCATAAGATTATGAATTTTGAATGAAAGAAACATTCTTATTAAAAAATAGTATGTGTATGCAACATCAATGTCCAAATCCTTTATAAATACCTGATATTTTATTGCATATTATAGTTTAATTAGGGCAGGTTAATATTTGGCTAGTACTAGTGTAGACTAAGGTCGTCTTTGGATGGATATACTTAAAGATGTATATTTTTTAACATAAATAGTAGTAGTATTAATGACAAATGATCATCCTGATGACAAGATGATAACACATATCTCCCTATAAGAAATTAGTTTCTAAATAAATACCAATATATAACCCTCATGCATTAGATAACACAGAGCTATCTTTCGAATGGGAATAGTGGTTTTCAAAGTGCGAAATCATTGAACTCCATTGAGTCTGAGCATGTAATATGTGTATATATACATATGTATATATATATGTATATGTATATGTATATGTATGTGTATATGTGTATGTATATATGTATATGTATACATATACATATATACATACACATATACACATACATATACATATATATACATATGCATATACATATATATACATATATATATACATATATAAATATGTATATACATATATATGTATATACATATATATATATATATATATATATATATATATATATATATATATATATATATATATATATATATATATACACACACACACACACACACATATATATATATATATATATATATATATATATATATATATATATATATATATATATATACAGTAATAACATTGGTAGTCTGATGATAAAAATAAAATTCCTTTGTAACTTTATCATCATACTACCAATGTTATTACTGGTACGTTGACATCTCTCATGGAGAAATAAATTTATAGGTGCGATTTTATGCAATTCTCTCTCATTTGACTAATACGATCAAAGTCCAAACATCTGAAAATACAGTTCTAGTAGATCTAAAAAAGAGAATATATTCATGTTGATGTTTCCATATATTTGGTATTATATACTCTCATGTAATAGTTGCTATTGGGTTTATAAATTACAATCCATATAAGCTTTGTGAGGATTATTTCTTAGCGAAATATTGGTAGAATACTTACGACGAGTTTCTCAATAAGAAGGAAACAATATTGGATTAAGAAAGTTAATGATAAAATTACTTTACCCAAAGAGTCCTAAACAACTAAGTAGAAGGCATGGATAGTGGTAAGATCCATAGAAAGTGCACGAGATGTCAACAAGTATGTCACAATCGAGCAACATATGAATTTTCACTCAATGTTATCAATTGCAAAATAATGTAGTATCCTTCAATCTTCTATATATCCTAATTTTGTTGTTCTCAACAATGGTTTTAAGAGGTGATTTTTTTTTTTGTATATAATATACCTATACAAGTTTTAGCCAAATATTACACAAAATTATGAAGCATAATAAAATAATGTTATTAAGTAATATGAAGTTACTATTGCATTAATTAATGTTCCAATCATGTTCCAAAGTTTGTGATGGTTTGATAGGAGTTGACCCCATTTTCCTCGAAAATGAGCTAATATATACTCAATATTCATAAAATCTATATAAAAAAAACCAATTTTGACACAATATGATCCTAAAATCATCAACAAAAATAAGAGAGAGACTATAATCCTTGTTAGATATATGTTGTAGTGGAATTATGAAAGTCTAAGGTAGTTTAATAGAATTTGGCACTGGTATACCAAAAAATGAATTAAAATATACTTGTTAATAAAATATAAAAAAAAACCAATTTTGATACAAACTGATCATAAATAGAAAAAAGTACTATAATGAATGTTAGAATCATATTTTAGTAAAATTAAAAAAGTTGGGGCAGTAGGAGCCTAACTAGAGCTCAATAGAAAAGGAGGCTTATTGGCCTATCTTATTTATGATTTTTCTTTTCTTTTTTTGTGTTTGATTTTATTTTCTGATTAGATCGATGATGTAGGCACTATGTCTTCCATTTCATACCGCTTTTTCTTTCTTATATGTCTAACTCCGGTTGTGGATTTGATAGGGTTGAGGATCCCCTGCCATGTCAGCATATGTACCTGCGACCATGTCAGCGTGTACTGCCAGCACAGCAGGCTGCCAGTGTAGTTAGTTATCTAGGTGGACCAATCAGCCACATAGCTCGAATGCGCCAATATCAATTGAAGCCCAATTAAATCTTGCTTGGGATGACTTGTGTGTGCAACCTAAACCTAGTTTCAAATCGATAGAACCAAGACAATCCCAAATTGGTCGAACCCAAGACGAGTCCATTTAAATTCGGTGGCACTCGGGCTCCTTGCTCGGCCTAGTCTAGGAACCCTAAACCACAATAGGTCCGACCCCAACCCTCCTATGTGATCGAAAGACTACCTCTTGATTCATCGTACAAGTTTCGACTTTACATAAATTAGATGTTGGCTTGGTCTTGGGATAGTCTTATGTGAAGTAATTCGGTCGGAACAAATATTATTAATAAATATAAAAAATCTTTAGAAAAATATAGATAATCATAGAACATACAAAAATACTCCAGATTAATTTTTAGAACAAAATAAATGATATGAATGAGATTATTGGATTGCATTAAATGGCATAATAACCTCATATTATTGATTTAGAACACTTAAAATTGCAAATATAAATGCTGCAAGGAAAATTAAATAAATTGAAATGATCAAATAATAATAAAACATACCCCTTTGTTTTATATTATCCACCACCTCCTGTGATGATGACACCATATCCTACCCTATAAACTGTTGATGTGATATAAAAATATCAATTAATGCATAGTATCGATTCTCTTTTGAGTCTATTACACTAAAATAATAAATTAAAATATATTCATTTGAAAAATATATTATGTTTGATAATTAATTATCAAAATCAATACTCATGTGGTAATGATAACGTGCAAGTTTGAATTGATTTAATGGAATACAGTCAAATAAATCTATTTCAAAACCAAACAACAAGAAGATAAGCATCACAAGTCAAGAGTTGTACATGGTATTTAAACACCATAACAACAATCGTAAAATCCAAAGTAAACAAAGACAATTCAATTGTCACAACTATAAAATATTTGAAAAGCAAACAGCGACACCACAAAGAGATAGACATCATCTACACGAATCTTACACAGCATTTGAATACCAACAAAGAGATAGTTATCAATGTAAAGTAATCATCGTTAACAATAGAAACATTATATATATATATATATATTGATATATATCACAAAACATAAAACCACTCCACATAAAACATAAAACTTCTTCATCAATTTGGTAGCGTCTTCATTGCCGTTGTCTAACTTTCTCGTAAATTAAAATATATTGGTAAGAAAATTAAAATAATTTGTATTAGAAAATTAATATCTTATCACTTATGTGAAGTAATCTCTTTGAGAACCCTCGGTATTGATGACTCGAAATCATTAAACTTCTATTGCTTATATAGCACATCATATCACCCCTTCAACAACACATTCATATTCCTAAAGAAAGATGGATCGTGTTTTAATATTTGGTATATTTTTATCTAATATAGTCTATGAAATATTTGACTGTTAAAATCCTCGATCAATCCCTTTTCGACTAAATGAAGGATGGATGAGTCTGCATGGTCTTCAAAACTATCATTTTGGTCATTAAGTATCTAAAGCAATTTCATATTTTTGACAATTGGTACGTACTCATTATTTGGTATAGCATTATCTCATAAATGAACATTCGAACTTGGAATGCTTAAAACACAAATAACATTATAAGCTAATCATGTTACAAGGCAACGTATCTTGGTTTTCAAAGGAGCAACAAAGATTGGGTGATTTTCTTTGGGATAAAGATGGATAAATTGAGATACTTGTATAGACTATCACAAAAGATATGTAAATACACTCGTTATTGTAAATCAATAGTTACTTTATCTTTTAATATAACTTTCAACTTTTCTCCATTGCATTCATTCTAACTATTGATGCTTACATAAGACTATCTCGAGAGTCGAGAATAGTCTACAATATGGGATGGAGTTCAAAAATCCATCATTGAAAAAAAAATTAGTAATCATAAGATTATAATTATTCTATAATCTATATAATTCAAACTACTTAATGAAACCTTGATTACTATCAAGACTAGTACCTAATCTCTTAGGTATCCAATAACCTTTCATGCCACCCTATTTCAATTTTCTTATTCGATCCCTAATAATTGGAATCTTATCGATGAGGTATAAATGAGTAACCATCTTTTAATTATACTTTGTCAGTGACTTCAGATCGCTTATAATATAAAGTAAAGATGGGAGTTCATTGACAAAATAAAATATAAACAAGTATGTATAAAATACACAACTGATGAAAGTTGTCAATGTCGACGATATCATTACTAAAAATGAGATTACACATAAGATCTTTTATTTTTTTATATTTTGTCTCTTTGTCTTATCTTTCACGTGCTTCTCACGCATAAAATCCCAAGCTTCTCCTTCGAGGTTGATAATTTCTCCCCACAAAGATATGCCAAACATAAAAAGCTAAGTAAAGTCAATGGGGATATATTAAGTTATATTCATCCATACAAGATGACCAAATAATATGACCAGCAAAAACTTGATAGCCAGGGATGGTAGGAATGTCTAATAAATATGACACTAGCTAGGATGATAAGTGATATGGCACATTTCAGCATTATCCATGTGACAGTAAATAAAGGACCTCCGAGTTTACGCAGAGCGATACCTCGGACGAGGTGACCACATGACCCCCACGTTGTTCAGCGTCATACAGTTCAGTGCTGGACACCCTAGAACAGTTCTGCAAAACTCGGGATGGCGTTGCACGATGTCGACCCGTACAGATCAATCGATGATCGTCTACGGGATGAAGTCATCCCACTTGGTGTTGTACAAGTTGACGCCGAACACCATAGAGTCATTCGGCAAAACTTGGGCCGGCACCAACCTGTACAGGTTGGTCGGTGCTCGTCTACAAGGTACAAGCCATCCTCTTAAGGAATCAACAGCTATTAAAGGACCGCGTATGACTGACCACCTCATTGTAGGTATAAAAGCCAACCCTCTAGGCAACGAGTGGGGGCTTCGAGGACTCAACTCTCTCTTATTCCACTCAACTCTAATTTAAACTCCGGAAGGATCAAGTTCAAAAAATCTCCCTCCCGCCCTTTACCTGAGTGTACGAGCTCGATGACGAAGAAGTAGACGACGAGGCCCACGACTCAACCTAACCCGATGCTCACTTAAGTCACCCGAGTTTCTACGTGGACAACCTTGCACATCCGGGATTGGATCGAGCCATGCTAACTCCTCAGCCACGACGTAAAGGTTCACTAACAGCAAGGGATGATACGAATGTTTACGAGATTGACCAAATACGATTCTCCTAACTTCCTCTATATGACATTGCCAAAAGAAATAGTGACTCCCCAACACATTTAAATTGGACAGGTTCAATTTCAATTGCAATTGGTTCAGGGGCATTTTGGATATATTTTCAAAAGTAGGGACGTCCCCTTGTCATTTCAGAATACGGGGAGTAAAAGGGCAATAGTGAGAGTTTAATTGCCGTTTCGGGAAAGCAGTAGCAGCGGTAATGAAACCAGAGATTGATCGTATCACGTGGACGGCGAGCCTCACAGCTTCAGTAAGATGCGTCAAACTCATCGAGTCAGCTATATTTACTTGATCTTTTCTTCAACCACTCTTCTGCATTTTTAATTGTATATAATATACTATGATATTTTAGCTGCTTTTATTGTTTTTCAAAATGCAGAAGAAATTCCTGTCGTTTACATGACCCAATTTTAACTTGATTGATTTCTGTTTCAACATACTCTTCATTCCATAACATAGTTTTCTATAATAGAAACCCTTTTCAGCATGGAAAACCCATCTTGAAATTTGCCCAACAGTTTCCTTGTCTTGGTAATGCAAAATCTTGTAGCTCACTCTGTCAGTTCACTGTCAACTACCAGTTATATACAGCTGCTATGCAACTATCATTTGCAGGAACCAAATGTTTGAGGAAAAGAATTTCAATTTGCTTCCAGTATTAAGTACAAGAAATGATCAGAAGCAAACATGTCAACAGTAAACTGATGCTTCAGACAGTCAAATAAGGATTTCTTGAATGACACTAGAAATGGACTGGTACATTGCAGCAGAGTTACCTAGCCCGAAAAGAAGAAAGAAAGTTGCCCCAAGAACACAAAGGAAAGCAACAATTCACCCAAGGCTAGATCTGGTGATCTCATATGCTAAGAAACATGCTGCATTGGCAGGAACACTACGAGCCATGGCTGGTCCAAAGCCTCTATATAGGCCCTTGACACCCTCTGAAGCTAGTATTTTTCTGAAGGCATCAATGGAACTGGAGTACTTTGGGTTCCTATAATCATCAACTTGAATGACACTTTTTACAACATCTGTTGGATAGACCGATGCCCAGAATGCTGCTCCAGCCAGCCCTCCGGCGACAATCAAATGGCCCCTACCGAGTCCTGAAGTATCAGGACCCCCAGCAAATTTTTGCTTAAGAGCTTCATAGACACCAAACATTACAGCATTTCCAGGCACTTCTCGTGAAAGTGTCGGGGCAAGGCCTTTGAATAACCCTCTAAGACCAGCTTCTCTCATAACATGCTTTGCCACGTCCATGGGTCCTCCATATTTTACTGCACCTGAAGAGGTGGTTGAGCTTGCTAAGGCACTCTGAGCTTGCAGCCTGTTTTAGAATGTAACTCAAAAGAAGAAACACAACTTTTACACCAGCAAATCTAATGTAACAATGAGTGCTAAGATTTAAACATAATATTTTAAGTGAAACATGCTTCATGTAGAGAACCAGTGTCACTAATCAGTGTAGTCAGTATATGCTATAGTTGGATTATGAACCCTTCATAGCTTAACGTCAAACAAATCAAACTTACTTGAAGACTAATCTAAAGATTTCTCTAACAGTATCAATAACTAGGGAACAAGAAGAACAAGCATGAGATAATGAAATGAACCCAAATGAAAAATTATCTACAGGAAAAACAAGATGCCTCAAAGACACTATATATTTACACTGCAGAAAAACATGTTATTTTCAGTTTAGTTAATTGAGGTAGAGAGTGAAATCATTTACCAATCTAAGATTGGGAGGAGCCATCAAAATGGTAATGGATGCACAAAAACAACACACAGTAACCATTCTCAACCAGCACTACTTTCACCCTCTGCATAAAATAAGTTGCTGTCGTTGTCGAACTTCTTCAACTTAAATTTTGTTTTTGGTAGCACCATATCTAATTGTAGCACTGAACCTCTCTCACACAAATTCCTCAAAAACCAAAGCAAAGGTGGATGGGCTTTAACTACCAAGAATACAGGGGCAAACGATGAATTTGACCTACATAAGAGCACTTTATATATTGCGCTGGAGTCTCAAAGAAACTTCAAGTATGAATTCTACAAAACCATAAATACATTTTGGACATATGTTAAAAGCACTTATACTATAAGAGGAAGCTGTAGAGAAGCACTCTTGAGAAATCATATGATACCCATTTTATGGTGTTCTGACAGTAGGAGATGGAAACCCTATTTATAGATGTCACTGATAGATCAAAATCAGTCAAATCAGATAACTATTCATTTACATATAAATAAAGAAGACCAAGGGTCCTTTGTTCCATGTCAATTCACTCTTTCTAATGAATAGGACTTTGTCTTGATAGTTCACCTTGGTACTCCTCATTGGTTCACCTTTTGATATTGATCCATAATTATTTCTATTTTTGATGGCCTAAATTATGATGAAACTCCAATATAGGACTCAATGAATCATAGGGCATGCCTATTGGAAACTGGTTTTGAGTTCCTAATAAAGGGAAAGAAAAAAATATTAGATCACTGGAAGCACCATAAGGTGATATGTAATTTGTTTCTGTTCGATAGTAAGAGGACAATTGTTATATTAATTACAATTAATTGATCATGAAGAGTAAAATTCTTCGAATCTCAGTCACAAAAGAAGCCATTTTTTAGTAATAATAAAAAGAGGCACTAGGTAATGAAGCAGAACAATCAAAAAAATCCTAGTGAATGTTGCAGCAGGGTGCAAACTAGTAAGAGCATTCAATTATTTGGACAATATGCTTATGATGGGAAAATATATATTTGTTAGGAAATATTATTTTTGTGGAGATCAGATAATTTGAATTTCATAATAAGCAATAAGTATGGCATTCAGCAGTACATGACCAATACCAAACAGGAAAGGAGTGTTTGGCAAAGCATTAAATCTATGATTGCCAACCTCATGGACAAATGAGATGGAGACTACAGCTGATGTATCTGCAGAATTCCTTTTGCCTGTGTATGATGGAAGCAAAATCACTTTTATTTTTCTGTTGTAAAGGGCAAATGACGAAGATGAGATTTATGCCCAAGACCTTGCAATAATTTGTCAAGATCCTAAAAATATATCAGATGAGGTTTCAAACGCTCACCCTTTGGTAAATGGGTCTGGTACACCATCACCAGACCAATGTTTAAGATGTAAAATCACCATGTTTGAATACAATAATTTCAATTTAAGTTGGTGTAATAGGCAGGCTGCAGATGCAAATAAGCACAGAAAACTGGATACTGTCCTAATTAAGAGACATTTGGCTCCAAATATTTTATGATTTGAAATATAAATTCCTTAGGAATTTTACATAATGTTCCCTCTGTGACTACCATTTTACAGATTATGCACAAGAGAACTTCTGAATTTGTGAATACTTGGGTGGAGGATTATAAAATCCCTGATATCATTAGAAATGACTGGAGCAGATGTGTTACTAGCTCTCTCATGCTTCAGATAATTCAAAAACAGAAGCAGAGCTTGAACAAGATGAAACTGATAATTGTTATGCTAAAATCACAGCTTGAAGACATCCAGAAGCAATCATATGCTAAACCTGGAGACCAAGTCACAGTAGCAACTGAAAAAGCTCATCTGTTGGAACACTCAAGTGATGAAATATGAGGAAGAACTCCTTAAAGATTGGTCAAAGATCTAACTGTTTGCATCTGGGGATAAAAAATGTCCTCTTTTTGCTCAGATGCACAGAGCCAATAGGATAAAACTAGGATTCAGTTTATCATCAACAAACAAGGTGTTGAGATAATATGAAATGAGGATTCTTGAGGAGTAGCGAACTTTACAAATAATTAATTGGATAACAAGTATTGCATAGAGTGAAACTAAATGATCCAATCTTGGATGAAGGACAAAAGTTATATGATAAAGACAGAACTGGCTAATTAGGCCATTTGAGTCTGAAGATCCCAAGAAGGCTTTATTTCCATTTGAAAGAAGGCCCAGGTCCAGATGGCTTTATAGCCAAATTTTATCAAATTATCAGGGACACTAATGGAAGTGAGGTGTTAAGGGCAGTACAGAGTATCTTTCAAACAAATAAACTACTGAAACAACTAAATACTATTACTGTAACATTTAACCCAAAAGACAAAAAGCTACTTAATTATCAGAATTGGACTAATCTCTCCTACTGTAACATTCTCTACAAATGTCTTGCAAAAATTAATTATTAATAGGTTCCAAGATGGTCTGGGCAAACATAAAAATTGTCAGAAACAACATTAATTAAAGGGAGAAGGATCTTGGACAATGTAGAGTTAAGGCTTCTGCTTCGTGAACTGGGAGACCAATGTTCAAGTTCTGGAAACGACCTTCTTGATATAGAGGTAATGTTGCAAACCCAAATTGGCAGGAGCCTTGTCCAATTAATACCCCTTCTAATCTTGGACAATGTGCACACAAGAATTTTCTCAATTATCACAGAAATACCATTTTATGTTGATACACAAAAGTCTTGTGATCCCTTATCATGGGAATATTTGGAAGGATGTTAAATTTGATATTTCTTCCAGAAATGATAAATTGGATTTAAACCTCTATCACCTCTATTTTGTTTTCAGTGATGTTAAATGGGAATATAATTGGCTTCTTTCCTGGGCAAAATGGCCTTAGTTAGGTGATCCATTGTCACACTATCTCTTTGTTAAGAGGGATGGAGCTCTTATTTGGATGTTTGGGGAAGCTATCTATATATTCCAAATTTTGGCTTTCACCCAAGTTGCAAACAATTGAAAGTGAGCCACTTGATATTTGTGAAGGTCGTTGTTCTACCTAAAATGTAGTTTGAAGATGTCATTACCTGCATACTAATTTGGCATACATCTAGTTCCATCTAAATTACAACCATAAGACTGTTAAGTGCTGGTAAAAAATGACATCACAAGCAGAGTACAAAGTTAGACTATTAGATTTTTCTTCTATCCAGGAACAATGAGTCTCTGTGCTTTGTATTTTCCAAATTTTTTGGTAAGTGCATTTGTTCTATCTGGAAAAGATGACAAAGGCTGTGGATGAAATCAGCAGGAAACTCCTTGGGACTGAGTGGAACTCTGGAGGAAGAAAAGCTTGACGATTTCGAATAAATTGTGCAAACATCTGACAGTAGTTGGTTTACAGATATGGATGATGAAACTGTGTGGTTCCTCTACACTTGTAAGGGAAGGAAGAGATGGATAAAATCATAAAACACGGAAAAAGAATCCTGTTGACTGGGCATGATCAACAAAAGCATGTCTTCACTCTTTAATTGGCAGTTTTGGACAATTTTCTGACCCAAATATAATAGTGAATATAAATTGCTCCAAGATCTGTGTTTCTTACACTAAAAAGGAGGCAGTGTGACATTAATCCTTTACTTGTTTATACTCTTCTGAGATTTGGAATAAGGTGTTTGAGTTTGAAAATAGTAGTAGACCTGATATTGTAATTTACTACAATTGAGACACTGTGGTTTTTCTTTAATTGTAAAGAAAGAGCCCTTTCTGAGAACAGAAAGAAAGCTCTGCTAATTGCTTTGATTTAGTACAATTGAGATCAAAATGGTGAACTTTCAGACAGCATCATCTGGTTTTGCTAAATTTGTGATGACTACTGTGGAAGGCATGCAAAACATTTTCAGAAGTGCCTTAAGAAGGCAGTAGAATGGGCATGTTTTGATTGAAATAGATTGTATTTGTTTTTGTTCAGTTGGAACAGTGCTCGTAGAGCCTTGGGGTGGAAATAATTGCTTGGAATGGGGCCTAATGCACATTATACTATTTAGCATGTAGTTTTATTGTTGAAGATAAAATTTACCAGGGTAACCAACCTGCATTTGATCAACTCTGTTGGACAGGCTAGGAAAGAAACTGCAACACCAGCACCAGCACCACATATAACCTGCTGGTTCACTGTCAAGACAGTGCCAGGTTCTGACCTCAGTAATGCTTCCATTTGGCCCCTGACAGTAAATAGAAGAGCATTGAAGGCTGCGACAGTTGCAAGTGGAGCTCCCATTCCCTTATATAAGCCTCTTGGGCCTTCTGCAGAGATGGTCTGCTTAACTGCATCCATTGCACCAGAATACTTGGGAGGCTGCCCAGGCAGTGGCGCAGGCTGGCTTTGAAGCTTGACCTTAATTGTATCAAAGGGGTGCCCAACAATCAGTTGTGCTGCACCTCCAACCGTACCAGCAGCTAAGTCCTTGGCAACATCTGCCATCTGCAATATTGAAAAATCATGAGGAGATTTAGAAGTTTGGACTTTGATCTTCCCAAGGTTCCCCTGATCTATCAGTTGTACAAATAAATAACAAATGAGTAAATTAACTCAGGATAAGAAACAATCTATATGAATTCATTAAAGACAATGGTAATAACGATGTGAGATGAAAAAGTTTAATCTCCATGCGAATATTTTATATTGTCCACTGGTCATAATAAAAAACTGAGGTATCCTGAAGCCTAATGAATGCTCATGCTGGCATTAAGACCTGTAGCTCAAGGATAAAATCGTTCTATGGTAATAAAAGAAAACCAACTACTGTTTAATTCAGAGATGAAAAAGGCCACACAAGAAACTTACACATGGTAACAGATATAGATTCTTGTTACTGTCAAAGTCGGCTACAATTAAATAAAAGTATTTTTTATGCACATTTGGTGAAGACAAACACCCACCGACTTCATAATGTGTTGTGCAAGAATACCTTGTATTTCTTTCAGCAACAAGTGTTAGTGTCACTGGAATGGAATTTTAGCAAAGAGTTGGGGATATTATCATTCAGATTTTTGGGGAAAAATGGTGGAAATGTTAGTAATGAAATTTTAGCATAAGAAAGAATGGGTGTTTGACCAAGTGGACGTCTAAAGCATAACTTGCAAAACAATTTACAAATTATTTTTACTACAATTTATATTCTTACTGTTGAGTACATTCTTGTTAACTTTCTATGTGCAATAGGTAACCAACCAGAAAAGGTATTTAAGAAACCTCGGATATAGGTAGAAGCACAAGAAAGAAAGAGACAATCTCAAAATTAGGCAAGGTATCTAAGTAATCAAATGGAGGTTGGATCTTGGTATGATAATAAGGTTTAGTATAATATAGAGGTAACAACATGTACATTGACTCAAACTCAAAGTTCACATTACGGTCTAAACTAATGTACTGGCCAGCTAGCGGTATGGTACGTATCACTCTGTACTGATGCACTATGTGTCGATACAACAAGATGTATCGACAGTATGAAAAAAAGGCCAAAAATAGCTCCGAAAATTCCTTAAAATAGGAAAAAGTTAAATTAGGGTTTTTAAGTTAAAAATAAATATAAATTTAGTATAATTTTAATAAAAATAATATATATTAAGAAAGAATATTAGCACATATCTTTTTTGGGCTTTGAGGAGTAGTTTTATGGTATGTTTCTAACTATCATTCTATTGATATTGAATTATCTACAAAAAAATGATTTGAATTGTCAGATTATTTATTAAACAACTTAAACTTTAAAATTTAAATGAATCTACTACAAAAAAAAATGACAGGACTCCACAGGTGATGGATTGAGATCTTCGATCTGATATATTTGTATATCAATTTGATATGTTTGTCGGAACTAATCATAAAATTGATCCATGACATAGCAGGGTTTGCCATGCTGACTTGTAACGAGCGATACATACCGGTTTGGCAAGATACTGGTACACGAACCACCCTCTACCAGGCAGTACCATCATATGACCCTATATCAGGCCATACGAGGTATGTACTAGGCGGTAACAATTAGATTTCAATCATTACCGATCAAGGGTTGAGATTGCCCTATTTCAAACGGTCAAATTAACCATTTGAGGCTTAGAAAAGGGTTTTTCCTCCTCTCTCTTTCAACTTATTTTACTATCTCAATCTCTTCAACTCTCTCAAACTCTTTTTCACTCACATCTCTCTCAATATCACATTTTCACTCTCCTAAACTCAACAAAGTTATGACTTATAATTTGGATCAAATTCAGGAGGCTAATCTGAGAGGATTAAGAGGAAAAATACTTTAATCAAGAGGTATATATTCTCTTTCTAGATTTTTACTGATTTATGAGATGATTAAATTTAAGCCTAAATAATGTGGTGTATGACTTAATATCTAATATGTTATTTGATATATTTTTTATGGTAGAATACTGTTAATTAGGGAGTAATTAAGATCTTCAATGTTGTGATTAGTGTGTTTAATATTTATTTTTTAAAATGATAATTAATAGGTCAAATCTTTATATTTTATGCATATTAAGGTAATGTATATGTTTATGATGATATAATATGTTTAATTAGGTTTTAATTAAGTTTTTTTAATACTATGATTAGTGGTTTTAATGATGATTCAATCGGAATTTGATGGGTCAATTTAATGTCTTTAATACAAGGCTGTTTAACATTGATTTTTTAATGTCTTTAATTCAATGTCTTTTGTAAATCATTTCAAAACAAGTTACAATAGGTAAGGGAAGATACAATAAAAAAGAACGCAAGAGATGAGGAAGAATACTATAAGGCTACGTAGGAACCAACTTATGACGACTATAAGGATCGTGGCGATGAAATCAACCCAGATCTTAGAGCTAGTATTCATGCATCATTCGAGCATCAGTATATATATGAGGAAGCAATGAGGCACTGACATTCACATTGGGAGCATGGCAGTGGTAGTGGATTTGCGCCACAAGGAATCTAGAGGTCAGCCAGCATGAGGCAGCCAACTGCCCCTCCTCGGATACGCCGAATCAGTAGCATGAGGCAAGGTGGAATCCGTGGTTTTATGAGAGGACTTAGCAGGAGACCTGTACTAGATATCACATGAATGGTCCGATTTCAAGTATTCAAGATCGAGCGATAGAAAAAAGATATAAAAGACTATTCTTTCTTTAAGATTTTGGGATACATTAATGAAATCATAAAAGGTGTGGAACCACTTTCTGTTATCCTTCGTAAGGTCAATATGAACAAGTGTCCACAAATGCATTATCTCATACATATACTGATTATAACAAGAGAAGAGGTCAAGAAAACATTCAAAGATGATTTTAAAGTCGACCATTACTTACAGATCATTGATCATAAGACTTAAGTTCATATGGACCAAGATATCAATAATGCAGGTAAATTCATATTCAGTGTAACTTAATTAATAATTTTTTTAATATTTAAAAAATTTATATTCAATTTCGATATAGTCTTCGAACGCTATCAGATTTATTATCAACACTAATAAATATTATATATTGACTCTTGTCAAACACTACCGATGTAGTCGATGCTATTATGGAGGGCTGATTATTCCGAGAAACAATTTGTTCATTTTTTAACATTGTAGATGTATCGTGTCATTACAATATAAATCATAGTGAGGAAAAGTTACACATATATTAATTATAAACTGTATTTAATATTAATTATTTATAATACTAATAAAATCTTATTTATATCTTTTTGTAGTCGAGTGATGGTTATAATTTGGAGGAGATGCACCAAATTTAAGGAATGTTATTGTTTGTATACTTCCGCAGACGATGACATCTAGTAGTCGCAAACATAATTGGTCAACGTTCGCATTGATTCATACGAAGGTCCACAACAGACTATCGTATAGACGATTGGAGATACTAGTATATGTCCACTATAATATGCGGCTAAGGTTGCGGTGTGTCAAGCTGGACAAGGAGCCAAAGGAAACAGAGATTAATCCCATCGACTTCCAATTCTACAACAAAGATTCAGAACCAATGTTAGAGTAGGTCAAAGCAATAGAAAACCAAGAGGATCCTCTACTTGATGAGGCAAGAAATTCTCAACGTCATTCGTGTTTTTATCATTGAGACAATAAAATAAGAGGAAGCACATCCCCATTAGGAGGAAGATCCCCCTTGATTAAAACATGGCAAAAGGAGCTGGACAACATCGAATCAAACTGCTCTAAGAACTAGAGACACCCAACCATCACAATCGTCCGCCCAACGTACAAAGGCAAAGGCAAAAGGGAAGACAGTAGCATCAGCAACACCATTGGAAAAAATTAAATCGAGCGACGAGACACCTTCATAATCGCATTCAGCAACCTGTTCAGTCTAGAGACATGGTAGCGACGTGGACAGCAATGCCTCAATCGATGATGGCAGCAATGCCAGGGAGTCGATGGTTCGGTCTACACAATTTGATAGTGGTGCATGGATCGAGAAGTAATATTTTACACATGCCACTGTAGATTCAGATCATGGAGCTTGACGAGATATTAGTCAAGTTTATACATAGAAGGGGAAGATGAAGGTAGTGGATGATTTGAGGGGGGTACATGGATTGAGGAGTAGTATTTTACACATGCCACCGAAAATTTAGATTATGAAGCTCGATGAGGAACTAGTCAAGTTTATACATAGAAGGGGAAGAGGAAGGTAGTGGATGATTTTGAGTAGATACGATAGAGCCTACATGACGTAGACATAGAGCGAGTATCAATACACTATGTCACCACGATCAGACTACGACCATCGCCACATTGATACACCAATGACATATAGTGTATCAGTAGTACACTATGTGATAGGATCAATTTTAGGATTAGATTCGACAAATATATATTGATATACAAATATATAGGATCAAGGACCTTGATCCATCGCCCGTGGATTCTATCATTCTTTTTAATGGTAGAACCAGGTATATCCATCGATTTATTACTTAATTCATTTAAATCTTAAAGTTTAAGTTGTTTAAAAAATAATCTAACAATTCAAATAATTTCTTTATAGATAATTCAATATTAACGAAAGAAAAATCTGGAACGTACGACAAAGCTACTCTTCAAAGCCCGAAAAAAAAAAGTGTCACTATTCTTTCTTAGTTTACATTATTTTTACTAAAATTATACTAAATTTATATTTATTTTCAACTTAAAAACCCTAATCCAATTTTTTTATATTTTTAGGTATTTTTAGAGCTATTTCCGATGATTTTGGGCATACAGTCGGTACGCCACAATACATATCGTACCGACGCATGGTCGATACATCGGTATAGACCGAAATTGCAAACTTACGATATAGTATATTAATACACCATATGCTATTGGTGCATTATTGTGATGATGGTCATAATTTGATCGTCGTGAACTACACATGTCTGAGATGGCTTATGCGGCAAATATGATTGTAGCAAATATTAGTGCGGAGCATAGAGAACATCAAAACTTCTACTTTCACCACTGATCCGCTACGCCGTATCATAAGATTGATCATCGTACTGTTGCTCGAAAAAGAATGACCAACTAGCACGTCAAGCTCCATGATCTAAATCTTAGGTAATATGAATAAAATATTGCTCCTTAATCTATGCACCACCCTCAAACCGTGTAGATAGGACCATCGACTCCCCTACAATGCTGCCATCGTCAATCGAGGCATTGTTGTCGACGTCGCTGCCATGTCTCCGAAGCGAGCAAGTTGTTGAATGTGATTAAGAAGTTATATGCATACCTTTGATTATAGAGTTCTTCCTTTAACTTAGGTGTTAATCCTCCCTAATTAGCTTCCCAAGCTTAATCCAATCCACATATCATAGCTTTATGAAGTTTTAAGAGAGTATGTGAGAATGAAAGAAAGGAGAAAGAAAGATATTGAGAGAGTATAAGAGTTTGAAAAAGTGAAAGGGGGTAAAAGAGGGGGAGGAAAGTGTTTAAAAACCCTTTCAAATGGATTTGACCATTGGAAAGGGTTAGATCTGAGCCATCTATCGGTAACGATCGAAATTCGACCATTACTGATTGATACAGGTTGATAATGCGCAGATTTTGATTATTATCAAGCGGTATAGGCCTATATCGGGCAATGCAGAGCCATTTAGTATATATCACCCGGTAAAGGGTGGTCCACATACCGATCCCCCATCGGACCAATACGTCCGACCCATACCGAGTGGTATACTATGGTATGATGAACCTTGCATTATCTATCCTCTGACCATGCATTAGTGGGATTGGTGGGAGCCTTGTGCACTAGGTTTGTTCTTAACCACAATATCAAGTGAAAGTTATAATTGATACTGTTGCGGTTGATGGACAATGATGTGAACATGCATATTATTTATCTGACTTTTTAATTATTTTATTTTATTGTTTTTTGATAGCTTTCTATGTACTGAAGCAAGTCCTAGCACTCCTCTAACTGATTTTAAGATCGAAAGAAACATAAGCTTATCCACATGAATTTAGCATGCTAGATAGATGTAATTCATCTTTAATTATCATGTGTCAGCCTAGAACTAAACAAATCAAAAGATAAAGGGAAAAAAAAAATCAACCTTTCTAACTGTAAAATACATCCCTTAAAAATATAAGTTGAGATATAATACCTAAATTCTTGCCTTGGTCATCTGAGAATATAGTTGAAAAATATATGTTTCTTTTAAGTTTCATAAAATGAAACAACAATTCTTGGAGAAAACCTTAATAGATGCTCTGTAATCTACGGGTGAATTTAACCCAAAACCATCAAGATTGAACATAAAATTAAATGTTTTAACCTCAATTTATCAATTTTTCTAAACTGATCAATTCTGCTTAAACCACCAGACTTGGTAATTATCCAAATTTTGATTAAATTTGCTAGCTCAGGCCATCTGGAATAATTCAACCAAAATCAGTACCTTCATATTGAATCTTTTGATTTCTGGCTAAAATTTCATTATCTGTTGTTATAATGCTCATCTAATAAAGATGCAACCTTTTTATGAGGCCCAGAAGGACCTTTAGAAGCAAAAGCAAAGTAATTGATGGTCAATGTGTAGATAATGGAAGAGAGACAAAAAGGGCATCGGCTCCTGCCAATGCGGGTCCAGGAAAGGTCAATGTAGTCAGCCTTACATCTAATAAAATGTTCTAAAGAAACATTTGTCATTGAGTGAAGTAATATGGAAATAAAATGTTCTAGAGAAACATTTGCTGTTGAGCAATATAAAGTAAAAATGCATGTGGGAGGTATCAAAGAGTTTGACAACCTAAGACTTTCAGTCAAATGTCCATAAGACAAAAATAAATTTACCAATAGATATGCAATCCAAGTGAAAACAGATAGAAATTCAGATACCCAATACCATGACCTAATGAGGACTTCCATTAGGTGACCTTGACCAAAATAAGCACATCCAACCACCCAAAGGCTAGCTAGCCTATTGAAGTCACTTATGGCTATCCACTTTCCCAGCCTTCCAGTTTTCAAGAGTAGACGAGCACATAAGATATTGGAAAGCCCTAAAAATAGATAGATAGGTAGGAGAGTATCCATAATACACAAATATCAGCGCTCGAAATCTATGTTTTGGATTAACTCTTCAATCTTCAGGAATCCAAAATGAAAGAAGATATTCAAACGAGCAACACAGTGTTAACATAATTTGAATGTGTGCAATCAGATGGAAGAACTCATGCTATTGGTAAGACATAAGAAAAAAATAAAAGAACTTCAGAACCAGGATTGCATAAGGAAAATATTTCATCCGTTATGTATTTCAGGCCAGGCATTGGAGAAAGTTATTAATAAAAACAACTATGAATCAGCTTTCTTATGACTCCACTATCATTTTATACATCACAGTGACATGGACAAGGCAAGATGAACCACCTTGTTACTGCAGTGTAGCTAATTGCAATAAATGAATGTATTAATACATATTTTAAAAGAACTCCATGTTTTCACCTGGACCAACAGCACTCAAACACCCACATGCTACTAAACAATCAAAAAGCTTAGTGCTCATAACTAATGCTTTGTTCACCATAATAAAAAAATCTTTTCAAAAAGACTAACAACCTTAAATCAGGTTTTCCAATACTTGATTTATTATTTTCAGCACAAGATGACGAAAGACTCTCCAAACCTTTCCAGAACTAAAATAAAGCTGAATCATTTCAGCCGATATCAGGCACCAAAACTCCTGTCGTAACACTCCAATTGGTTCCACATCGAAAATGAATAAGACTAAGATTGGCTTATAAAGATTTGATGAGTATACTACTACTATCAACTTCAGTGTAAGCATTTTGAGTTCAAACGAAGTTGACGAGCCAATTAACCTATCGAATCATGTCATTTGGTATCAGAGCCGACTACCCGTGAATGGAGCCAATTAACTTAGCACATAAGGAAAGAAGGATCTCTTTTCTGTTTTGGCAGACAAGAGTTCCATTGTCTTCATCAACACCGGGAAACAGCTACAAGAGAATCCCATTCTTCAACAAAACAACAAAATCAGAACATCTGCTGCAATCACATCTTAAGATCAGGGGGACAAATCTTCGATTTTCCAATATGCCGAACAATGTCTACGACGAGGCATGCTCAAGAACACAAAGAAGGGCATTGGGTAAGGGGAAATGATTTTTAGAATCTTTTTCTATGGGGAACTCCAAGAGAATCTTGTTTTAGGAAAACCACAGAATGGATCTGGAATTTGTATGAAAAGCAAATTCATGGTCAGGGAGAAACCTTCGCAGAATGCGGGACCGTTTTCTCCCTTCTTCTCACGGCTGATTCCGAAGGCGATAAGAGAGCACACAAGGCTGCTGCGCCTGTCTTTATAGCTCCCTTCGTTCGTTTTAAGAAGAGAGAGATCGCATCCGCGAGCGGCGGTGTACGCAACCACACCACACGAGGGTAGGCGGTGACTGGAGAAGTGCTCAAACTAAGCAGCACTTTTCGTACCCAACATTCGGATCACCCGCCTCGCCAACTACGTTGTTACTGGAACAAAATGATGGTCCCACGTAGAGCCACATCTGACCGTTAGTCATATGTCAGGTAAGGAAACGGGTATCTGAAGGATCAGGAAAGGTATTTTCCGAATAGCAATCACCATTGGACTTGTTGGGCCCCGATCTGATCGTGAAGTGGGATTTCAGATTTGGGTTGGTCGGCTGGTGTAGTAGGTTTAACATCAACCATAGAAATCTCCTTTTTGAGATTAGTTTCCCACTATTACTACAAATCAATTGATCTTAATGTTCAGCTCTCAAAAATTATTTTGGGAATAGTTAGTTTGAATTTGAAATATTATTTCATAAGAACAGAATTTTTTTTTTTTGTGTGTAAAATCATCATGCAAGATCAAACCACACAAATAAAGTGATGTCACCCTGATTTAGTGGATGATATGGTGTCGAAGCTCTTCAAATGGCCATGCAAGAATTAAGACTACATGGTGTTTTTTGTTTAGTTAACCAATCAATCGATCGATGATTAGGATTTATTTTGATGTTGAAGGTATTTAGTACAGCAATTATTTGATTGTAACTTTTCATCCAGCCTTAATTTGGACGTTATCATTTAGAGTTAAAGTGGCTAAATAAAAGAGACCTCCACGAATATTTATGGCATGGCACTTCAATGTTACAGTAGATTCCTGACTAGTCTATTACACCAAACCACCGGTCCTCAAATCGCTTTATCTTTAAGGGAAGATTGCATGAGTTCTCGACAAAGTGACGGACTAAGATGCAATGATAGTATTATGTTTTCATTTAAGAGTTCTATTTCCTTTTACAAGAGCTGTAAAAAAGAAAATAAAAATTCTACCGGGCCCAAAAATATTATTTCAAAAATAGTACAATAAAAATTATAATAAATGAAATAACAAAACCAATTAGACTAGCATAAACTATTCGGATAGGACATTTGGACCAGATGTTAAATTAGGCTCTATATATCCTTTAAATTTTAAATTAAAAAACAGATTCAAAAGTACATTAATATTTTCATAGAAAGATTTTTCTATTTTATCTATAGTTTTTCTAATATAAATGATAAGTGACAAAGACGAGCTTCGAAAATACTCTATTAACATTGTTTGTCTTTTCTATCCATAAATTATTATTATTATTTATTATTTATGGGCATAACTTAAATTGGAAAACACTCGACGAACTTTTTTTTATTTTATTTAGAACAACAATGATAGGAAAAATTACAACTGGACGGATCAATACTGGAATTTTAAGCAAGCAAAGTAGGCAACAGTTTCCAAACTCTATGAAATCATTGCAGGGGTTATTCACACACAAGCAAAATATATTCCCTACTAATTTTGGTTGTGAATATAACATCAAAACCTTGTAAATATATGGAATATGATCCGAGTATTGTTGGACGTTTGACCTAAAAGACTGTGTAGTCTCTCTAGTTTGGCTGATGTGGCTTGATGTTAGGCCGATGGTGTGGATGTTCAATTTGGATCTTTGAATTCATATTTCATAAGATTTTGGTTAGAATTCAAAGATAATGATCAAAAGAAATAATTTCTCCAAATTTCTTCTTTGTCAAATAGTAATTTCAAGATCTTCTAATTTACTACGATTTGATCACATGAACCTTGATTATGATATAGTATTTTTTTCGACCAACAATGATGCATCATAATCTTCAACTCAACCCACTCAAATATGACAGCTTATCAACATATTCCCTGCACAAAGTTAAAATTATTTTAAGGCTTTTTTTCATGACCAAAGAATGCATTAAAGGAGTTAGTTAGCAGCTATGAATATTTCTTCATGACCAATGAATGTATTAAAAGAGTTGGTTAGCAACTGTGAACACTTAATTTCGAAATTTTCTATGCATGAAGGGTTGTTTCATGCACTAGTACTTATGTTGGTGTTTAGGGCTTAGAAAGGACTTCAGAAACTGATGATATTTTGGCAGAAGCTCTCTTGGAGTGCTCCCATAAACTCTGTATCTCTTGATGTGTCCTTGAATAGTGAGTCTTTTGCTTTTAATTTTGTATCCTTGTTTATTATCTTTAGGGTGGTGATATTTTTGTATCCCTTTTAATTTTAAACTTAGTGGTGAGCTATTTTTTTTGTTTTTACCAAAGTTATTTTGTGACTTTGCTCCTTTTTCTGTTTGAAAAACTCATTTCCAGCAAATACGATTATACTGTCGACTTTTCTTGTGAGTTTGTTCATCTTCTATCTGAAAAAAAACTGTATCGTTAGTTTTCTTTCGAAATCTATTCTACAATCCTTATTCTTCTGCATCATATCGTATCATTGAGATGATCTCTTTGGGTTGCACAAAAGGCATCTTCCTTGTTCCAAGATGATTTAGGTCTCTATGTTAACAATGGTTTCATGAACTCTTTTGTAAATTTAAATAATGATGATCTTGATTAAAAGAAAATGAACTTTGATTCTATCATTGAATCAATTTAGTATTCTATCTTCTAATCAATGACTGGAAATCAAAATATAATGCCTTCTTTGTCTCATTGGCTACTTTTGATGATGAAGCTCTATTTTTCGTTGTTGGTATAGTGTCTACAACCCGTATTAAACAGAAACATCGATGTGTGAGATAAAAATTAAAATATCACTAAGAATTAGTCTTATATTTCTTAAAGAATATATTAAAGTTAATCAACTTATAGTTTAATATTGTACTGGATATAATATATAATAAAAAATTCATCTCATATTTCTAAATATTAAAGAATACTAAACATAACGAAAGACTAATGAATTGTGATAACATGTAGAGGTAAATAAATGGATAGCCTTTGAAAGAACCTGCAATGAATGATGCACATAAGTGCATCGCTTGTAACGACGAACTTTGAATCTCAAAAGAATAAAAAGATAGACGTCCAAATGTAATCGAGCCATATTTAAAGAGAGAAGATTTTTGAAACATTATTGACATGTGAAATGAATATTAAAATGATGCATAATTAGTCTCAAAATTTTGAGCACTAAACAGACTCAGATCATGTACATTGGCGTTGACAAATAATTAATTTTTTATATTGGTATAATGTCCAACACCACATATAGTAATAGTTGGACTCAAACTTGGATACATTTAATTTTTTTGATAACCTCCTACGTGGAGATCTCATTCAATATTGTCAATCGGATCCATCCTGATTCTTATCTTCCTTACATTGCTTGGACAAGGAGATCTCATTCAACACTGTCTATCGTATCCATCCTAATTCTTATCTTCCTTACATTGCTTGGATTGCTGACTCTGTTTGTGGAAGTTGTGTAAGCAGTATTAGTGTCTTCGTTGCTAGCTGCATAGTTTGATATGAACAGAAAGTGCATGCAAGATGTGTTCGAGAAAAAGGTTTCTTCTGCTTTATTCTTCAAGTATATTATAAATAACTTCTCTTTCAATAATTTCTACATATAACGTTTTTTTAACAAAAGAGAAAAATTAAATTATTATTTTAAGATTCTACAGAATGACCTTCTAAGGTCATTTTACTATTAAACAATAATTCATTCCGTGTTTTCCATAAAAATTCTATTGGCAATGGCTAATAATAGGAGTAGGTCAGTTTGTGCAAAAAGATAATATTGAGTTGTTGTCAACAGGTCTAGACATTTAAAGAAAAATGAACATTGAATGAAAAGATGCTGGATGGATTCTTGTTCTTAGTGACAAAGAGGGTGAGTAACAAGTATGACTATGTGGAAAGTTTTTGGTGAAGTAGTTTCCAATAAAATATTTGTATACATGAGAAAATAGGTAGCCTTCAAAGGCAATGCTAGTCGTGCCTACTTTGATTAGGATGAGGTGAATCATATTGCTTAAGCAAATAGTAAGCATTCTTATTTATAGCCTTACCCGAAATTTTACTCTACCAAACCCACACATCATTCACAAGGCAAATGACCGATTTATATAGAAGCAATAGATTGGACCGCAATAATCCAATAGCAATTGTGTCGATCGGATGAAATAACATACATCTGTGTCGAGAGATAGATTAGTAACATCAACATAAGTAGGTTTTAAACAAAGAGATACATCAAATAATCAAGGATCGTTGAGACATATCAAATAACCGAGGATCATTCAAGAAATTTATATTAGTGTCATCTCCAATTTGTTTGAAGAAACTATGTTGCAACTCACTCATAGCTATATTAAATAGTTTGCAACCCCCCAGCTAGCTTTATTTAAAGTTGATGTTGTTTAAGGATAGATAGGATTATATTTGGCATGCATAATTTTGGATCAAAGGCACTGATCATTGTTTAAATAACAAAGGACTCTATAGGTTCTTGAAGAGAAAATTTAAATAAATTTAACTATTGAATTCTAAGGCCCTCTAAGTCTTTATTATTAGTAACAATGCCTCAATTAATATAGTGCAACCCTTTTTATTTTATATTATTATGTTGTATAAAGTTTTTAATTAAAATCTTAATTTTATATAAAATTTAAACCGACATCCATGTCACATTAAGTATATGTAAAGGTATGGAGTTGAAAACTGATTTAATTAGGACTATCCAACTAGCTTGAGAAAGATAATTTTGTTGCCAATGTACTAATTTAGATCAAATTTTATTAAGGATAACATCAGAAGGTAATATTCTCGAAGAAATTATGGTTCTTAAGTATTTAAATGGGAAATCCTCTTGTATAAGAGAGTAGATATTATTTTTTATAGGCCTTGTAGTTGATTTATGAAAATAAATTTTGGGGAAATTGATTTTTTTTATTTGTTAAGATCTCATAGGTGAAGAAGATGGAGTTGATACTTTGAATAGATTTTTTATTAGCTTGAAAGCATAGTTAGATATCATTAATAAATATTATATTACTAACATGACAATTAGGACCAAAGTGAAAAGGTGTTAGTTTTGTTTGAGATGTTGCTTGATTTCAAACATAAGGGTTTTAGCTACTAGGATAAATAGATAGAGGGATAATGGGTCTTCCTATCTTAAAATTTGACCACTAATAAGGCATTAAAAGAAAGAAGAGGAAATACATGTATAAACGCAATGGATAAATTTAGGTGAAATATTCATTAAAGTAAAAAGTTGTGCAATGGAATGACAACAAAGTCTATCAGAATTATGGATGCTTCACCCAAAAATAAAAACCGATTGTTCGCCCCTAATGAGGTACTTAAGAAAAGGTTTGAGCCAATTTATCCTCACAAACTGAAGACTTTAGAAAGGATTCAATAGTTAACATCAGATAATGCAATAAGATATAAATGATTTATAGTAGATGAGTTTTTAACTTTAGGTATAAAAGTTAGGAAAGTCTAGTTTAGCTAGAAGGAATATAATTGTGATCAAGATACCAATTGAAAGCATCATGGAGGGGCAATAATGTTCAATAATATCTATTGAATTCCCCAGTAAACCCATTAGACCCTAGGCTTCTTTCAATAAGGGTCAAAGGTGGAATCAGATTAGAATGTGTATTTAGTTTTTGAAAAGAAAGCTAGTGGGTGATTAATAGCTCCAAAGATTAATATAATGATTGTTAAAGGATAATGATATATCATTTGTATCCACAATTACATAGAGGTTATTGTCATTAATGCTCATAATAAAATTTCACCTTACATGGTAAGTCAATAGATTATAGAAGTATTTTACATTTATATACTCCTCATTAGTCTATTCATATTTAGCTTTAGCCCATCATTTGAGATTTATTTATTTTTAAAAAAAATAATGAAGATTATAAAGATATTTAAGTTGAAAAGGTCTCGGTCACTAGGATTAGAAATATCTAGAAAGGCTTCTAAAGTGGTTATGGATTCATTAGTAGATTTCAATCTATATTTTAACACTCACATTGTTTATTTTAATTGGATAAAACATATCTAGTTTTACATAAATTATGATAAAAATTATTAAGTGAATTATGTTAGGATCGAGTCGGTACTAAAAGAGGGGTGAATTAGTGCGTACGTAAAATTATGTTGAGTCAGAAAACTTCGTACGGTAAAATCGTATCAAAAAGTGTTTAACTTTAAAATTATTCCTAAGAGTGTGCTGCTAAAGTAACGAGAAAGTAAAGCAATTACAAAGTAAGTAAATGATACTGAAGAAAGAAAACACACTAATTTATAATGGTTCGATCGTTATGACCTACATCAACTTCTGATTCCTCTTCCGTCGAAGCCATCGGCATCCACTAACGGCCTTTCTTCAATGGGTGAAGACCAACTACCCTTATAATTCTATTCTCCTTCTGACAAGCTCAGGATAGAATCTTTATATCCCCACTCTCTCCTCTCTTAAACAGAAATTAATACTTAGACTAGAGGAGGAAAATTCTAATAAGATTACAATAGAGTTTTTTCTTATTTTTATTCTCAGTTCTTGTGTTGTCTAAGCAGGATGAGAGGATATTTATAGGTCCCAAATGGATTAAACTTGGAGCCAAAAAGTGTCTCATCCTCGATTTTTGGGTATTGGTGGTTCCACCGCTTGTGCTAGGTGGTACTACTATCTACAACACTGACACTGGGCGGTATCACCACCCAGATTGATGGTACCACCACTTGACATAGTCTGGGAGATTGTGTTTGAGTAGTATCATCACCCATACTAACGATACCACCACCTGACACTGGGCGATACCATTGCCTAGTTTGATGGTACTATCGCCTAACATAGTCTCGGAGACTATGCCTTGGAGACTAAGCTTCTAGCGGTGCCACCGCCTGGACCAACGGTGCCACCGCCTAACCCAACTTTTGGGTCACTGAATGAGCATTTCTCTTTACCCAAAACATCCCTAATTCGGGTTCAGTTAGCCCTAATTGAGTTGGTTTAATTACATTCGAAACCAACTCAATTAGAATTAAAACTACTTCGATCTAGACAATTATTACAAAGCATTAATCATATGTTGTCCAACATATCATTGGTTTATTCGGTGCTTCATCCAATCCTTTGGTGCATCATCCTCTCCTTTGGTGTATTGCTCTATCGGCATGTTGCCTTCTAGCAATATTCGATCTCCTTGGTGCAATGTTTGATCTACTTTGCCCGATGCCCGAACTCATGGCATAAAGCCTTCTACCGATACATCAACCGATCCTCCGGCTCAACATCAAATCTTCTGACATGTTCCACTTCGGCCCAACATTGATTCTTCCTGCATCACTCAAAACATATATTAGATCATAAACTCATCAATCAATCCATTTCATCGTCGATATCCATCCGAGATTCAATAAATTCCTATTTTGATTAAAGGAAGAGGCCTAAACAATGTTAACTAAGTTATTTATTTTAGGATAATTAGTCCATAAGTTTTGAAATCAAGAAAGCTTGGCCGAAGGTAAATTAGACAAAACCGAATTAATTTTTAAAGGAGCATGATTTGAAAATTAACTAGGTCAATGATAAACAGAAGAATTAAAAAAAGACTACATCCAAATAGTATTATAAAAAATTCGATCAAAAATGTGTATTTAGAACCAAAAAACCACTAATTAATTAAATTGGAATATTTAATAATATCTCAAAAATAACATATAGAGATATTAGCATTAAAAGGATAATCCATAATATAATTAAAATCACCCAAAAGACACCAAGGTAAATCTAAAAAATTTAACTCAAAGTCTAGACCATAAATGATTCCACAATGAAGTGAATTACTAACATAAATATCAATTACCAACCATGGTTTAGAAGAAAATTTTATAACTAGCTGAAGAAACTGAGTTCGAGTAGATATCACCTAGACTTGAAATTTTGGGTAAAACCATGCTCATAAGATATCTCCTGAAGCTCCAATTGCTGGCTGCAAGGCATTGCGCCAATTCATACCGAAGGTTTTAATAAATTTATATGATTGATCAACAGTGACAAGATTAGTGTCAGACAATAGATTCTATGGACATAAGTGAGGAAATCATGAATCAACTTCCTCCTTCTAATTCTACAGTTCTAGCTAAATAATATCATTAACAGAATACAAAGAAAATGGAAGAAGGATTCCAAAAAGGGCATAAAATCAAGTTTAAAATGCTAGATTCAAAACCAAATAGGTTTTTTTTTTGAGTTTTTTCTTACCTTTAATGGCCTCATTTATTACTTTCAAGTTTACAAGGATGTTATTTCTTATGGAACCATGCTTTGGATAGTTAAATCTTTATCTTTCTATATCAAGTAGTCTCCGAGAAGGTCGCTATCTTCGAAAGAATGAGTAGAGGTGGGGGATGGATAAATTATGAGATTTAAGGTTAGAAAGAACATTTTTAGCTTTTGTCAGAGAGAATAAAACTGTGGAAAGGGGAACGAGGGATGGCAAGTATAGCTAAAGAAGGGATACGAGGTAAAGCATCTATCACAAGTGCTTTGTGGGAGAAAGATTTGATGTGTTCAAATATTGATTTGCGTAGAAGATTACCAAAATTTATTATGGTGATAGGTGGCTCATACTACTGTTATAATTTTATTTTTGACAATTTCAAACAAAAAATCGCCTTGAGCTTCAAAAAATATGTTTAATCTGTTCACATTTAAACATAGCAAAAGGACATATTTTTGGGTCATCTCAGCCATCATCAGTCCAATCAATCTACATCACAGAACAAGCATTTGGATCCTCATCGGAAAACCACTGAGGTGCATGTGTACAGTGGATGAAGTAGGGAACAACTACATCTTTCGTCTTCAGCTCCTCTTTCTTTTCGACTGTCAACTCTTCTTTGCCATCTTTCACTTCAAGCTTAATCTTCTTCTCCTCCACCTTTTTCTCGACTTTTTGCGGTACAATCTCCGCGTGTTTGCGTGCTTTCTTGCGAATGTGTTTGATCAGTTCTTCTTCCTTTATCGTGCCGACAATGGTGCAAGTCTGCGCTGCTCGGTTGGTTTCAACCTTGTGAATCTCTGTGTTATCAACGAACAAACCGATCAAAATGCAATTCTTATGGTGAGTTACTAAACAAGGGTTTGTATACCTTTGTGTTTAAGCAACATCAACTTCAGGTCATTTTCACAATTCGCGCAGTGCAGGTGAACTTTGATGACTGTCGTCTTTATAACCTGATGAAGCATTAGAAGATTAACTGTTAGTGTGCACACATCAACGTCTTAAAAGGCTTCATCTCTACAGAGAGCTTACTTCTTTCTTCTCTTCCTTCTTTTCTGGTGGCTTTACTTCTTTCGGCTTGGGCTTGGGGGATATCAACTCAACCTTCTTTCTGGTCTTCCTCTCAACTCGTTCTTGAACCTGTTTTACGTCGAAGTTGCTGCCTTTTACAATGACTTTTCCGCTGGACACATTTATATCCACCTTTTGTACTCCTTTTCCACCAATAAAACCAATTAATTCTACTTGATGATAATTGATATCGTTTATGATCACACACATGCAAGTGCAAGCTAAACCACCACCAAGCAATCCAAACAAAAGAAGATAGAGAAGCTAACCTGCGTTCCGAATGATGTGCTTCTCGACGGCACGCGCGCATTCTCCGCAATGGATATGGACTTTGTATTCTGCAACAATCACTTCTTCGGTTTTCTTCTCAACCATGTTAACCGGAACAAAGAAGGAAGACAATGCAAGAAATTGAAAGCATGCCAAATAGTAGAAGATCTCTGTAGCTTTTACATGAATCCTGTATGTGGAAAGTGAGGCAAAGATCCAAAAACCTTCTTTGTTGGGTTGAGGTTGGTGGGATTTGTTGAGGGTGGTTCACTTGCTGTGGATAAGTTGCAGGATGGCATTGGGATTCTCTGCGGAAGAGCACCTAATTTAGACTATGTATCCTGTAACTTGAAACAGACTCCCACCTAACTTGGAACTATGAGCCGTACTGTACGTTTTATATCTAAGTCTCATTCATAGTATATCTGCAGGTCACCCAAGAAAACCACAATATTAGCAGACGAGAATACATTCATGGCAGCGATTTATATGATTCAATCAACTAAAAGAAAAAAAAAAAGAGTAAATATGTAAATTCTGAAACTAGCTAGAATAAAGAACATAATTGTTGTCTAACCTAGTTCTTATAAACGAGGTCAATTACAAAACATCATATGTCAATTTCAATACAACGCATTCAATATCATCCAAGAAAATACAATATTGGTGGATTTATTGCGTATGTTTGGAAATCAATTGTAAAGGTCTAGGATTGATCCGACTCATCGCAATTTGCACATGCCCAAAATTAGACGAGGTTGGAAGCAGAGAGTTGATATAAATGAAAGATAAGAAATCATATGAATATATATTAAAGAAGAAGGCATGTCTATTATTTTAATTTTTTTCAACCATTGAATTTATCATTTACCATTATTTTTACAATATTTGCCTTTAAGAAGATATGTAATGCTAAAATCTGAAATCAAATAATAATATATCTAAATTTACGATACATGCCTTTTGAATAATGTTCAAAAAATATTTTCTTTGATCTACAATCATTCTGTAATCAGATTTGAAAACTAAGGTGACTACAACAAGAACTAAACTTACTTTCTCATCTCTTTCTATCCTTCATAAGATCACTATGAGCGATGAATTTGTAATCTCTCAATCATCATGTATATATACCTCCATATATCCGCATCCACATATTCAATTATTTTATTTTATATTTATAGTCTTTAGGAGGTTCTATCTATTTATAGGTAAGAGCAAAGAGTTTAGAATAAATAATTAGGAGAGTCCCTCCAATTAAAATTTTCTCCTAAGGAATTCTATCATAATTTAACTTTATTTCTATTAGCTAATAATCATAATTAGAATCCAATCATATTCATACTGTATCTTACCTAATTAGATAGGACCATATAATCAAATATTTTTGTAATTGGCTCATTAATTGATAAGATACATAATTATTTAAAATAAATAAAATAAATAAAATAAATTTATTTGAAAATAATTTTACCTAACTAGATTCTATTTTTTTTAAAAATCATTTAGACATGCATGAATTTTTAAAAAATAGCCCAATAAATCTAATAAATATAATAATGCTATATTAAGTTTGACTAGTAAAGTGAGACATAGTTGTTATGTGTCATCAATATCATACTTTCTTTTATGTATCATAATATTGTTAGTCCCCCCAAAAATAATACAAAATGACTTCTATAATTTATCTTGTTAAGACAATCGTATCATCACATTCAACTATAATATGTATATATATAAATATGAATAGGATAGTAAAAATAAATAATTTTAAGTATATAAGCAAGAATGTCAATTATTATGTCTACCCAAATATGCATCACTATATTTTTTATAGGTTGCTCATAAATCTAATCATAAAAATATATTCTTTTAGACACTTTAGACTATAAATCCAAGTGAATGGATATGTAATCAATATAATAAAATTTAAGTTATTAGTTGACATTAATTATTTCTAAATATTTTTCTCTAACCATCAAGTACTTTATACTATGATGCATACAGTTATAATAGTGCTTGTCATTCTTAGATAAGAAAATTAATACGATATGGTATAAAGTATATTTAGTGATTTGACAATTGAGTTTGACCATGGCAAGTCCTAAGATAAAAATTTTTCAATCATAAAGCTTGATTATTGGTCTCAAAGCATGCCACAAAATCAACTTCTACTATTAATAATATAATAAGATATTACTTTATATTTTTTCCTATATATTATTCCTCCGATTGATATGTTGTTAAGAGTTCAAAGTCATCATCACTTGAGCTTTCGCTCGAGTGTTCTTCTTGAGTTCGAAGTGTCAAATCCTTCATATTCTTTGGAATGTTATTCTTAAGTTCGTCATGTTCATCATGTGCCTTGCACATCATTTTATATGTCATCAATGAACCAATAAATTCTTCTAGAGGAAAATTATTTAAGTTCTTTGTCTCTTGTATTATAGTTACTTTCGGATCCCAACTCTTTAGAAGGGATCTTAAAATCTTGTTAACAAGTTCAAAATTCGAAAAACTTTTATCAAGTGCTTTTAAACTATTGTTGACATCCGTAAAATGGGTGTATATGTTAACAATAGTTTCGCTTGATTTCATATGAAACAACTCGAAATCATGCATCAAAAGATTAATTTTAGAGTCTTTAACTCTACTAGTATCTCCGTGTATTATTTCAAGTGTATGACAAATATCATAAGCCATTTCGCAAATAGAAACTCGATTGAATTCATTTTTATCTGAGGCACAAAATAGAGTGTTGAAAGCTCTAGCATTTAAAGAAAACATTTTCTTCTTTAAATCAATCCATTCATTCATTGGTCTAGAGGGTTTTTGAAAGCTATTTTTAATAATACTCCACAAACTTAAATCTAAAGAAAGCAAGAAAACTCTCATTCAAGTTTTCCAATATATATAGTCCATCCCATTGAATATAAGAGGATGAATAATAGATTGACCATCTTGAAAGTCAAAAAGAGTTATTTCTCTTAGGTGTTAAACTAAATGAGAAAAACGTAGCTCTAATACCAACTGTTAGGATCAAGAATGACACTAAGAGTGGGGGGTGAATTAGTGCAGTAGATAAAAATAATAAATTTAATCGAATTTCAAAAAACTTCATGCGAAACTCTTAGTTCGACGTAAACCGTTTTGAAAAGACGTTTGATTCGAATAAGTTTATGAGTGAGTATAGATGAGAGGATTGGATAGTTTACAATGAAGTAAAGTAGAATCCATGTATTGAGATAAGTGATGTAGGACTAACTACGATTGTAAGAAAGGCAAAATGATTGAGGAAGAATCAAATTTGGGCCGGAGTCAATGGTTGAGCATTAGGCCAGATGAATCAGGGGATACATCGAAGGATCAAACGATGCAATGAAAGCTTGCTGGAAGTTCACCAAAAGCTCACTGGAAGTTCGCTAGGAGTTCGTCGAAAGCTCGCCGGAAGATCGTTGGGGGTTCGTCGGAAGTTTATTGAGAGTTTGGTTGAACGATTGACATGTCGATAACTTAGATTGCTTGTATTACAATTATTTTAGCCTTAACTATCATAGCTAGAACTTTAATTTAAGTTAGTTTTGGGAGAAATCTTACTAACTCAATTAGGGGCCAATTGGGCCTTTAATAGGGCTGAATTATTGGTAAATCTAGGGGTGACATCATATGCGTAACAGAAGAATATTAAAAATAAAATCTTCAATTTCCCAAAGATGTATTCGTCGTCAAGTGAAGATTAGTGTACAAAAAAATCATGAAACTTAAAACTGCATATATTAAAGCTTGTGTTACATAGGGAGATCGTATATCTCTAAATTCTTGCAGATCTCTAGAAGAGGGCGAAGGAGGTTAAGTTTTATCCTCTCTGGCGGTGATCCACATAGTAGGGCTGCAACGATACTCCTCAAAACTCCAAGCCTACTATCTGAGGAGGAGAAGGGGAGGAGAATAGGAGAGGCAACCCAAAAAAGACTCTAGCCTAGAAACTATTTATTCTCTTATATTTATAGAGGTCCCCTATTAACTTAATCCTAATGGATCCTACCATATTGGGTATTGGATCCCATCTAAATACCCAAGCCTCTTAGATTAGTGGATCTCTATTCAATAATCTCTCATTGGCTTTTATTGGATCTCATCCATAGGATCCAATAATTCAAGAGCTTATTGGATATCTAATAAGATAAGGGCTTCAACGGATATCTCATATCTGAACCTCTATATATCGTAATGCCTGCCATATATGTATGATTCTCTAGGCTCAATATCGAGCTGGCCATGAGTCATACCTATTAGAACTCCTTCTAGCTCAGTAAATTATTATCTCTATAATAATTCACTTGACTCATCGACTATGGATGTACTAGGCCACTATGCCACAGTCCCCAAACGATATAGGAGAATTCAATCCATTGGACATGTCTGTCCTTAATTACTGTGGACCTATAGTCCCTCATCTATCTAATATCTCAGAGATCTATGTTAGGCATAGTGTTGTCAGACCCATATGGTTTCTACTCGAGTCTTGCTCTAATCAGATTCTTCCGGAAAACTCTTTTTCTTCTAATCCGAATGACCCTTGCCAGGGATTTGTCTGAGTAAGAACACATGAGATATTTCTCTCATGACACCGAGAGTGGATGATCCTCTATCGATACTCAATAGCCCTCGTAAGATTGGCTACCACTCCCGATGACTGGTTGTGCTAGATCTGGAATCTCTAGACCTATAAGTCCGATATCAAAAAATAAAGTACTCATATAGGACATCTTTGGTGTCTCAAGTCTAAGGACCATATACACCATTGGGACTACAGAATCACTGTCTGATAATAAATCATCATCAACCATCCAACATTCCGTAAGCAAATCAATCAGTGAACTCATTTCCTAATGAGCACCTATACTATATCCCTAGTGTCCCCGCATAAGCAGTTATGAGACCAACTGCATCCACCATATGAATGGGTATATAGCACACTAGTTTATCCAGTTTTCTCGATGTCCCTCTCAAGTAACCTATGACCGGGATTATTTAAGATCTGTGTTTAAAGACGAATCGGTCTCATTATCGTGATCTCATCACGATTCGATTCTCATTGCACAGATCCATGAACATTACAATATATTCAAGCAACATGCAATATAAAGTGATAAAATATCAAATAATAATAACAAGCAAAAAGACTACGTGTCAAGTCACACATGTCATCACTGACGTGATTGGCTTGCAGGACACCTATGACTAGCATGAATTGGGCCGGTTGAATGGCCCATTCAGCCACTTGGAGCCACGTCAAGTGGTGGCATTGCCCAGACTGAGTGGTGGAACCGCCCAAATTGGACGATGGTACCACCGATAGTTAATGCTGCCAGGTAGTAGTACCGCTCTGTCAAACGATGGTACAGCTAGAACCCAGTCTATGAGGCTCTATCAAGTGATCGTACTACCTAGTGTCAGTCTACAAGCTATGGTACTACCCAATAATGATGATGGTACCATCCAATAATAGTGGTGGTATCATCAATACTCCAAAAACTAGGGATAAGATAATTTTTTGCTCCATTTTTGAAGCCATTGGAGCCTATAAATAGTCACTCTTTCCTATATGAAAGAGCACAAAAATGTGAAAAAAAGTCTTGAGATTTTAGGGTGTGAAAGTGTTAAAAAAGTGCTAAGTGTTCTCCTCCTTTTTCTTTAGCTTTGTAATCATTTTAAGATAGGTGTAAGGCTTATAAAAAGGTTATCTCCTAAGCCTACAAAAAGGAGAAAGAATTATAAGAGGGTAGTTGGTCTTCGCCCATCGGAGGAAGACCATTAGTGGACATCAATAGTCTCAATGGAGGAGGAATCGGGAGTGGACATAGGTCACGAGACTTAACTACTATAAAATTGGTGTGCCTTATCTTCTTTACTATTTACTTATTTTGTAATTACTTTACATCTTCACCACTCTCCTATGAATATCTTTAAGTTAGAACGTCTTTCCAATATGGTTTTATCATATTAATTTTTACGATCGGTGTAATTCTCCAAAAACATTAATTTGCCCCCCCCCCCCTATTAGTGTCGACTTGATCCTAACACTATTATCGTAACTTTTGACACTATAATTCTAGACTCTAATAGTGCTACTACCACAAAATTTAATATTTGGTTAGTACTACCGCCACTATAGGTGATATTATTGTCAGAAAGCCAAACAAGCATTAAATAGTACTTGTCAGTTAACTCAAGCGACACTATCGCCTAGACCTTATGGTACCACCTAGGCCTACTTTAAGACATATGTTTAGTCTTTTAATAAGCCCAATTCAGCCCAGCTTTAAGCCTAATGGTTTTCTTGATACGTTGATATTGTTTTAAGTTAATACTAACTCAAATTGACCTAAAATAATCTCAATAAAGACTTTAATAAATCAACCACATATCTGATATATTTACAAAGCTTTCAGCATATTGTTCTACACTTTCTTCAAACCTCTAGTATATTGCTTTTTCCTTCAATATATCACTCATTTTACTGGCATGTCAACTTTCTCATGACATTCAATCTTTAAGCACAATATATGATCCTTTTGGCATGATACTTGAGCCTATAGAATAAAGTTTGATCTTTGCACGTCAACCAATCATTCAGCTCGACGTCTAATTTTCGATATGATATTTTTTTGACATAATGTCTTGCTCTTTTGCTCAATAATTGGCCTTTTAGTAATATAAGTCCATGATCAAAGTATTTCCTGTATCACTTATCTCAAAAATATATTAGTCTAATAAACTCATTAATTAATTTCATCATTAAAATATAAAATTTAATAATCTCTTCCTTTTTAATGATGATAACCAATTGATGATGGAGCCTTAACCAAACTCCTCTTGTCTATACACCATCTTAAAATATAATGAATTCAAATTCAGAATAATAATCTTTTAGTGTTAGTTTTGAATTTAAGTTGAAATAATTTTGATCATAAATCTTAGTGATTTTTAATAATAAAAATTAAAAGCATAATTTTAGTTCATAAAGCATCATCATAAGTTAAAAACATCGTACCTTAAACATACCATAACAACATTTTTTTTTGTTCAACATTAAAGGACAAAGTATAGTACTACTTCTTCAAAGATAAAGATGGACATAATTATTACTTTTCCCTCTTTGTTATCAAGAAAAAAAAGAAATATATAATCTACTCAAGTAATGGCAATCCAAAATATCTAAATAAAGTATAAAAATATGCATTGAAGGTATCAAGACACTGATGAATATACTACATCTTAGTCAAAATCTAGACTTGGTGAAGCTCAAGACGATCCAATCAAGCTGCTATAATCTTATAAGATGAAGAAGGTGCCAAATCCACTAGAGGTCTTGCCTTAAGGAGATTAGTAAGAGGAGAAAGACTACCCTTATGTATAAGTGTGTCTGGTATAGGCTCGAGTAGAGAAAAATCAATTCTTCTAGGAAATCTAGTTCATATTCTATTAATTGTAATGCACCTCAATCTTCTCAATAGATTTCTATTAATGATATTGAATTTATCTAGTTTTATGATTTCTTCATCTAGTGAGATGGCTATGTTGTGTGCATGTAAAAATCTAGTAATCAAGCTTCCATATGGAAGCATCATATCCTTCTTAGATATATCAATCATATTTTGACGTATGAGGAAACCAAATCAATAATCACGTCTTGTCATAATCCAATATATGATATCTATTTCTAAAATATTAACTTCATTAAGATTATATTGTTTAGAAAGTAAAATACTAATTAAGATATGATGAAGTAATTTAGTGTTAAATGGTAAAAGATACTCATAACTCTTTAGGACAATAGATAGGTTAGAGTTTCTAAAAATAATGCTAGTGACCTCATGATATTTGACCATAATGGACTCGATGTCCTATTATTGAAAAAAAATAACCTTCTCTTTTTCAGTAATGCCTATGATATCCTAAAAAGATAAGTGGTTATTCTATCATTTTCATCTACATGTAAATTATTTGTAAAATATTCTAACTAGTCTTCGTAGATAAGTTTACTAATTTAAAGAATAGTAAGAACATTTAAATTAGCAAACTATTAGATTGTTTCTAGTGCACTCAAATCTTCTAGGTCTATATACTTTTCTTTGTAAACAATCTTATATTCAAATATTAAAAATGTTAGGACATGTTCATAGGAATCAAATAAGATAGTGTCATTGGTTTCATATATTCTTCTATTTCCTTTATCCTTTGAGGATATTCTAGGTATCATGAAGATTATAATATATATTATAAAAATAAAAATAAGAATAAATTTTAAATTGATAATAAGACGAGGATTTAGAGGTTATCCTTTTAGTCTAGCCTTTTGTCAACTTAAGTCTCTTTGTTGATCACTAAGAAGATTGATTGAGTCCTAGGCTTTAGGTAAGTAAAGAGGAAGAAGAGATCTTGAGGAGAGATTAGGGGAGGTTTAGAGGAGAGATTTTGAGGAGGAAGAGGGTGAAAGAGGATTATGGGGGAGGTTTAAAGGAGGAAGAAGAGGGTTAGAGTGAGAGATCGACTAGGGAGAGGAGATGAGTTTAGAGAGGGTTTAGGTGATTCTACCACTAGCCTTAAAATTAAATCGGGTTGAATCGAATTGATGGTGGTAGTACGACTAGCTTTGGCGATGCTACTATTACTTAGTAGAGAGTACTAGCGATAGTATTGTTAGTCTAGTGGTACTATCACCAGGCAATTTTATTTTGGGACTCTCACATAATAATATCAAAATTTATTTATTCAAGTTTAACATGCCTAATTCCCTTCTAATAAAATCAAATTGTTTCTTATTCAATAGTTGAGTGAAAATATCCACTAGTTGATATCCTATGTTAATGAAATCCAAAGATATATCATGATTATTTATATGATTTCTAATGAAATGATGTTTAATATTAATGTACTTGGTTCAAGAATGTTGAATAAGGTTTTTTGATAAGCAAATTACACTGGTATTATCACTCTTTATAGGAATATGTTTTAAGTAAAGCCTATAAACTTTCAAAGTATTTATAAAAATGTATCACAATATTAGAATCTTTTGGATACTTTAGATAATTATATTTTTATTATAAATCCTTTTTGGGATCATTTATGTTACTATAAACTTGCCGTTGTTGTTGAAATATGAAACATTAAAGGCAAAAAATATAATTATCTAGAAGGAAAAGGCAAATAGCTAACAATTAATATCATTCTTATAGTGACCGACTAGTATCAACATACTAGAAATTAGTTAATAACTACAAATCATGTAGCAACCAACAACTATAGGGTGTTGTTTAATATATAGTGGAGTGTTTAAATCAAGATTATATATATTTAGCATGACACTGGTTCACATTAAAATATAAGTTGAGGTGTTTTAGATAAAAAATATCACTGTTATCTAAGCACTGCAAAAGTTTTTTCTCAAAATGCAGTATCAAAAGTTTTTCTTTTTGCCTATTATAGAATGAGTATTTTGGGGGTGGGTGGGAGAACGTGGATTAGTTGGTTGAAATAGTTACGTGGAATCAACTCTTTTGACCCTTAGTTGAACCTAAGCCTAGTTTAATTCGGGTGCATATCTGAGCCACCTGGTGCTTGGGCTTGGTTGTGCTTGAGTCGTACCCACTTTAAATTGATTGTTTGCTTAGGCACTTAGATGAGTGCTTAAAATTAGGAATTGGATATTTTTAGGGAGAGGAAAGTTATTGTTTTAGAAGAATCTAAATAGTGTGTATTCCCATATGATATATAAAGGGTTTATCTATCATATACTATGGCAAATCAGTCTCCATCGAGGCAAAGAAAGGGATAAAAAGAGTACATCAAGGGTCAGTTATATTAAATGAATTATCGATCAGATCTGCCATAAGAAAGTATGATAAAAACAATTCAATAGTTGGTTGTCATGTCATCTCCAAGGGGCATTTTGGGACCTCAATCTCATACAATCTATTTTGGGTAACTAATGGAATGGAAAGGAGCCTTAACTTCTTTAGACTATAAACCCATAATAGGTTATTTCTGTGGGACTCGAAGAGGGATCATCATGAATGATAGGTGATTTGAATTGGGTTTTTAGATCAAGAAATTAGTCAAGCCCTTATTAGGCCTAGGCCTATGGATCTTGATCCAAGGGTCGTACATTTGGTTCACCTATTAAATATTTGTAGAAGAAAGGATTTGTTAAAATATTTGTATCATCATGTGTGTGTCATCAACTTTATCCACTAGAAGTTGGACTTGTGCCATCAACTTTATCTTCATGTCAGTCCTAAGTGTGGGGATCTAGTGTTTCTTTGCCTCTATGCCATTAAGGCAAAGACAATAGAGGTTAGAGTTATCGGTTCAGATCTATCATCAGGGCAATCAAACAATCCCTAGAAATGATTTGGCAACTAATTGCTATGTTGTCCTATCTCCATGAGGCATCTCAGGATCTTACTCTTGAATGCTCTATTTTGGGTAGCTAATATAATGTGAAGGCATCAACTTTTCAAAACTACAAAACTCTATTTGATTCCTTATGTTGTGTGGGCAACTGAACTGGTCGGACCCCTTCTGGGCCTAGGCCTACGTTGGATCTTAATCCAAGGGTCATACATTTGGTTCCTCTTCAAATGTGTAGCTTTAAGGGAAGAGTTAATAATTATCTTATCAGTTAGGGATAAATTTTAGGGGAAGAGTTAGGATCAAGGTTAGCGCTTTCTTTTAAATTTCGTATAGTCTTCTTTGCAAATGTGTAACTAGCTCAAAAATTTTTTGAAGAGACGAAAATATTACCTTGACGCAAACTTTAACTTGTAGGGAAAGAGAAAGGGTTTGTTGAAATATGTATATTATTTTATATGTATCTTAAGAGTTTTTAAAATATATTTATCTACAACATGTGTATTTAACCTTATCCATCATAAGTTGTGTATGTGTTTCATCATATCTACCTGAGTATATGGGGACTTGATATTTTTTCCCTCTATGCTATCGAGGTGAAGATAAAAGAGGTCGAGGGAGTGCTAGGTATTGAGGATAAATAAAACGAGACAAAAGGATGAAGTAGATGAGTTATCCATTATGGGTCAGGGCTATCAATAAAAAAATCGATAGATAGGTTGATGAGTCGATGTGTCATAAGAGAAAAGTTTATGTTATGGGCCACTATGATGCTGAGTTACAGACCTTCAAGAGGTAATTCATCTTTTGACAAAGGACATATCCGGGCAATGGAGAGTGGCAACTCCTCTTTTGAGTTGCACAGTATTATAATGGTGCCAGATGATTGCAGAGTGCGGTTCATGTTTCTAGTCCAAAACTTGATTTTCTAGGTAAATTATCATTATATTAATGCTAAAGAAATATAATAAAATTTTTGGTGGGAAGATTATATTTAAGGTGCATTATTTTGCACAAAAATTCGATTTTTTGAACCTTCAATTCTTATCTCTGATTCACAAAGGTATTGGAATTCACAAGGTTAGCATATATTATTATATTTATCAATTCAATTCAAAAATAAAAAAATTATTAGGTTTAGATTCTAGGATTTAGAGTTTAGAGTGATCTCAACCCAACATCAACATCAATTCACATATTAGGTTGTGGATCAAACCCATCCGATTCCAATTCTTAATAAAAAAAATATATGGATTATTCACTTAAACCTCTTTCATGAATATATTTTAATAAAAACAATTGGCTGTTGTTCCTTTTTCAACATCGTCTCTTCTGTTATTCCAATATAGGCTTTTGAATATGAATATTACCATAACATATATCTTTGAGAAAATCTGATATATTAGCCAAATATACATCTCCAATCAATCAAACTTTGTCTGATATATTAATTTATTTACTTGGGCAGAGTTTCCAAGTAGAAAGACATATGATCCGATTTATTATTGTGGAGTTACATGAGCCACCAGTGGCGGAATCGCCTAAAGATATCTCGAGCTTCTAATTACGTTTGCAGCGTAGCAGCTAATAAGATATCGGAGCCGGAGAGAATGCAAAAGGAGTGGTTTGATAGTAGCCACCGGTGGCCCAGATTAAAGGTCCATAGACGGCAGCTTGGCCATTGGACTGGAGGATCAGCACGTAGTCGCCATCCCCTCGTGGCGAAGGCTTGGTCGACCATATGCTCTGATACTCGTCGTCTTTGATGGTGAGCTGGCCCATGCGATTAAGCCTGAGAAAGCAGTGCTTGCCTCGGCCTACACTGCCCGACACCCACAGGTACTGGGACTCGCCCTTGACGAGCTCCAAACTGCAACTTTCAAGCATGGTCAGGGAATAATCCCTGGTTGCAAGCCCCTCGTTTTCGCCGAGAATGTCGGATGAGAATAAGGTGTTGTCAACCGTCGGAATGACATCGTCATCGGACTCCCCCTCCTCGCCGTCGTCCATGAGCACATCACTGGCGGACCCGGTGTCAGGGGCGGACCAGACGACCGGGCCGTAGATGCCAACTTGTTTGTCGGGTCTGAGCACGGCCGCATACCTGCCTTCGCTGGCGGGGGTTCCAGAAGTCCAGACTGTGGTGCCGTCGGGGGCGGAGATGACCAGTTGACCGTATTGGTTGAGGGAGACGGTGCAGTTAACGTGGCCCTGGTCGTAGGTATCGGAATAGAAAGTCGCCTCGCTCTGCTCGTAAAAAACGAGGTTGCAGTCGCTTTGCATGGTGAAGGTAGCGTCGAGGTAGGAGAGCTGGCAGTCAGGACAGAGGACATCCCCGGTGAGCATGATGTTGTTATCGTGGGCGGTGGAGGGGCTTGTGCGCGAGAGGGCGTAGAGAACGAATAAGAGAGCACACACCACCCTAGGCATGGCCATACTCTTTCTCGCTGGGTACCTCGCCGACGTCTCCTGCATCTCTAATTATATACACGATGTATGAGGAGGAAGGTAGAGATGAAAAACCAGGGCATGGCTTTTGGTGTGATCAGGTTGACGAATCCCGTGCGTCTCTCAAGTACAAACCTATGAAAAAAGCGTGCAGGGGAGGTGATATTAAAAAGAATGCTATGGTCTCACGATTTGTGTGTAAGGATGCCTATCACCACCATCCCTACCCTACCATCATCAACATACATATATATATATATATATATGTGAGAAATAAAAAAAATAGAGAGAGAAATTCCTGCAAAATTCTCTCGCATCACTCTATTCCAACTTTGGTTGTTGTATACTATCTAGCTATTCTTCTAAAAATCCCTAATGTATTATTATTAAGGATGTGGTGGCTTATGCAGCAAGTCCCCTACTCCAACAAGTATGATAAGAAAGGTGATTGTTGACTTCAATTAACAAGACAGCTTCTCCATCTTTCTTTCCTTCCTATTATAACAACCTTCAATATATCCTAGTCTTAAAACTCAAAGTTCAATCTACTGTTGAATTCTTCCAAAAGAAATTGCAGTTACTGCTTGAAATCCCTTTTTTTGCAGCCAAACAATATCTATCTGTTTCTGGTGAAGGCTCTTCAAGTCCACAATTTCATCTTCATCTAAGCCTACTTCGACGACCAACGATGACTGTTAATCATCAAAATTTACCCTTCCATACCTGTAAATCTATTGGAATCCTATCAAGATGACCTATACAAAGTCACCCGACAAATAAAAATTGGTTTGAGGGGCCATTTCACCCTACTAAACAGAAACCCTGTCTAAGGTGCCCATTTCCAGTGCATAACTTGAAAGAGTGTAAATATAGAATCGATAGATGAAGTTGAAGTGGTATAACACAATAATATGAACTTGCAAGGAAAAAGATATCACACAGTGAAGAAAATTTTTGTTGTTGTAACATCTACCACCTCATATTGATTTTTTAAGCTTAAACCTCTCATTTTTAATCAGACATTTCATCAAGTTGCAGCAAAAGACATACTAATCGAGGTGGTTCCTATATGATGAATGTCAAGCAAAGTGTAAATAAATCTTACTGGTCGCCCGATCATATTTAGTATTGCATGTCCAATTTTACTACTTTACATAGACATTTAACTTACTATTTAGCATACAGCTAAATTCAAAGGGACTAAAAAATGTGAACCGCATACACACAAACCCTATTTGTCATACTCCCTATTCTTCTCTAAAGAAGAAGCTCATTTCTCAGGCAAAGAATAATACTTCCATATGCATCAGATCACTTACCTCTACCTAAACTCATGCGACTACATGACCTACTTTTACATAATGAAGGTAATTTATGCAAAAAAAAAGAAGAGAACACATACGAATCTGTATTCATGTGATTGCCATTTAAACAGAAGGAAAAAACAAATCAATTATTATAGGAAAAATAACTACCTCAGCAGTTTCTAAAGCAACAGCTAACAATATTAATGAAGGGTGATTGTGATAATCCATAGTCTATTTTACCTCATAAGCTTGGCAAGTAGGAAGCTTTCCTCCACCACAAAGCACACAAAGGAATGTTTTCAATTGTGCAAGCCATAAAATCCGCAAGCCAGAGATCGGTGCCATTGTTTTGGACTTGAAACCAGTACAAAACTGAACTAACAACGTCAGGCAGTAGCTCGCATCCATTAACATTCTCAAAGATGCTAATAGGCTGGGTTGGTAATGTCACTAAACAAATCATAACGAGCTTGCAATTTGGTAATGATTCAAACTAAAAGATAGTATCATCTGGGAAAATTTTTCAGATTCTAATTCTGAATAAACTGCTTCAAATTCTTCAACCACCACAGGTACTCTCGGCTGTCCTTGTTTATCATGTACTCATGCAAAAAGTTGGTTGTCATGGGCGAAATTCCTCTAATCTCCAGATACTTGTAGAAAGCTTTCTGCAAATTCTCATCCAGATCACTGAAGGACAAGCAGCAAGTTACAGTCATTAACAAATAGATTTTATAGACATTAAACGTAACAAATCGATGGAAAGAATTACTGACTTGAAATCGGGTCCTTCGTAGGCAAGCATCTCATCATCAGATTCTTTGTTTTCTCTAACGGACATGCTGTCGATTGTAACTTCATCAGCGTAGGCAGTGCAAGAGAACTCCAAGCTTGGCCCATTTCCTTTCGAGATGTTCACGGTCAGCGGAACGCTGGATTGACCGGGCTTCTCCTCTTGATCACCGTCCTCATTATCATCGTGACCCACTCGATCATGATCCGGTTCCTCTCCGGTGACGAGGCTGGGCATAGAAACTATGACTTCGATGTTCTCTCCCTGGAAGCTTCTCTTAAGGGTTACAGTGTTCATCCCCTTCTCATCCTGGATCTCGAACGGAAACCCGTCGGGCACTTCCTCTACCTGATGAAGCGATTGAGGTAATAAGCACAGCAAGAATTAGTCCCAAGTGTGAACTTTTCCATCGAGATTGGATTTTATTGTCGGAGATTTCAGAATGGAGCTGTGGGCAAAAGGGAACCAAGTACTTTCTGAAAAGGGAATACAGGAAACTCACTCGATCGTGGTCGTCAGACTCCAGTGCACACTTGATCTCCGACTCGATGACACGGACGAGGTCGGCGTCGGTAGCTGGCTTCTTTGCCGCCGAAGAGAAGCACGCGGCGGAAGAGAAGGGGAAAGCTGTTCTCTCTCCGATCGTTGTCCTCGGAGACAGTATATGGATCAGCGTAGAGCGGTTGGCCTGGTGGCCTCGCCAAAGGAAGCGGACGGCCACAGGGGCGGCGGCAGAAGCGGCACGGCGAAGAGCGGCGGAGAAGGCCATTGTCGCGGCCGCTGGAACCGGAAGTAAGCGTGCTTGACGCGGACGCACAAATACAAATTACCGTAGTAGGGGGTTAAGCCTCTAGGGTTTAGAGAAGGGGCGGCGTTGCACGGGTCCAAGATATAGATAGGGTCACCCGTTAGTGCGGCCGACAACGGCCAATAACAAATTGCAACTTACGCAGCGGCCTCATGAAATTTTTATAATTGGATTTAGAATATTTTAATGTCAAATTTAAAATATTTTTAGATTAAATTCATAATCAAATATATTTCAGTTTTAACATAGAAGTCAAATATAATAATACTAATAACTTTTTCAATTGTTTAAATTATTTCAAGTATAATGAAATAAAACCTCTTCAAACCACCAAAAGCTTTTATTATATGAGTCAAAATATGATACAAATAAATATCCTTTCTAATGTATTTTTTATTACAGGATGATTTTATAAGTATTTTATATTAAATTTAATATATTTTCAGGTTGAATATACAGTCGAATATGTGTTTAAGTTTATTTTAGAAAGTAATAATATGAAGTTTCTCTGTATCACCTGAAACATTCTCTCAAGTTCTTCAAATATGACGCACACGCTGTTTCTGATGAGTAGTCTATTTAAGGAAGACTACGGTGGTATGTTTTTACGTTGATTTTGCAATTAAATAAATCTTAATTAATTTTCAAGTGTAAAAATTAATAAATATATTTTATTTTTATTTAACTTGACAAATAAATTGATTTACTGAATATAAGATCACATAATGGTAACATAATAATGGGCAATTTTTTTGAACACGGAGAGGCAACTGTCGTGGGCAAAGGTGAAAAGCGTAGTATAACGGCGCCGCCGTCGCCGCCGGCGCTGGCGCCTCCTTGTCGCCCATCGTCCTTACCCACTAATCCTTCTAGTTGAAGGCTGCGAGGAATCGACGCTTCCATTAAACCAAACGTCATAGCAAGTAATAGAAACCTAGCAGAGAAGGTGTTGGGGATCGGATCGGAGGAGGATGCGAGGCTCCGTGACGCTCCCCATCTTTATCGTGCTCACCGCGATTGGCTATCTGTACTACACGACCCTTTTCGTCTTGATCGATGGATGGCTGGGGCTGTCGACGGCGGCTGGGTTCGCGAACGCCGCCGTGTTCACCGCTCTCGCCGTCGTGGTCGTTGTCACCTACGGGATCGCCGTGTTCAAGGATCCAGGCCGTGTTCCGAACTCCTTCTCACCCGACATCGAGCACTCAGAGAGCCCAATCCACGAGATCAAGAGGAAGGTCTGGATTCCCGTCTGGTCCCAAAATATCCCAGTAAATTTTCTCGTAATTTGTATGCTATACTATGATGGTTTTAGTCCTTCGTTGCTGAATAAAGGCGATCCTCTACTGGTTCTTATATAGCATCTGTTCTGAATTTGGTAAAATAGTGGACATTTTCGTCTGGCTTCCTTCCAAGCATCTGTTTTGTTTTGTAGTGACTTTGATTTTCACCAAATTGCCATTGGAGATCTTGTCGTGCGACATGAATTCTCTTTCGTGGATCGGATGTCTGCATGTTAGTCTCTAAAGTTGCTTAATAACAAGCACATCTAATTCACCGACGGACATATGTAATTTAAATGGACTCCTTTCAGGATTTTCCTCTTATCCATATTGTGGAATAGGAGAGTCACTTTTACGAGTATGAGAGATTTACTACATTTTATATGGCACAGATTTACTAGGAAGACGAATCTGAATGCACTCTTTTCCGCAGTTGGACAGTTAATTCGCTTGTGAACTTGAATATTTGATTTAAACTGAGACTCACTCAAGTTGTTTTGATCTACCTACTGGGTTTAAACCCTACACCACATCGAAATGATACCGCAGAAGGTATATGATCATGAAATAGAAAATTGTGTAGATAATAATATTTAAATTTTATATTGCAAACAGGCACTAAAAAAAGTAATGTATGTTAAAAATGCACCCGGGCCTACCCTTAAACAAGCATTTAAAAAACTTTTGTCTTTGACTTTCTTTGAACTTTTTAATATATGGCTTCCCACCAATTTCATGATATAGCATGCCGAACCAGAACCCACATATGGGCCTTGATATTGCTTAAATAGAGCTCAATGCCATGTGAAGATCCATTTAACGGTCCTAAATACTTGAGACAATGTGGGCGCTGGTTGTTGCCGTGAAGGTATACACTATTTGTTTAAAGCCCAAGAGCATCTATTGGATTCGTCCATCTAGCTTTTCTGTATTAGATTTGTTTATCTGTCACTTTAGCAAATGTTCACTTAAAGATAAGTATGTATTTGTTCTTTCTTGCTCATCAGTTTTATGTTAAAACCTCAACCTTTGTATTATTATTTGAAGATTAATTGATGTCTTGCCATAGTTAGATTTGCTTGATATGAAAATTACCCCTTGGTCACATGTTTTCAATTGCAATCTATCCTTTCGGCCCGATGCTCAACCTAAAGCTTAAAATGGCCTTCAAACTAGTATTTTGTTATTTCTATATGGTTATTGGTCACCTACTGATGATTTGCTCTTAGTAATTTATCTCTTATCTCTTATTTCTGGTCATATTTTTCTGGTGTGCGTGTGTGTATATATATACACACACACATATATAGATATATGTATATATATACATATACACATATATATATACATGTATATATATACATATACACATATATATATACACATATATATATATACACATATATATATATATACATATACATATATATATATATACATACATATATATATACATACATACATATACATATACATATACATATACATATACATATACATATACATAGACATATACATATACATATACATATAGATATACATATAAATATACATATATATATACATATATACATACATATATACATATATACATACATATATACATATATACATACATATATACATATATACATACATATATACATATATACATATATATATATATATATATATATATCCACAGATGAAACTAACTTGACATTGGTAATTTTTCAGGGTGGAGACCTGAGATACTGCCAGAAGTGTTCCCACTATAAGCCTCCTCGTGCACATCACTGTCGTACTTGTAAAAGATGTGTCTTGAGAATGGTATGCATCTTGTCTTTCTCTTCTGTAGTTTCAAACCTTTTGCTGGTTTTATTATGGCCTATTGATGCTTGCAGGATCACCACTGTGTCTGGATAAACAATTGTGTCGGGCATGAGAACTATAAGGCCTTCCTTATTTTCGTGTTTTATGGTGTGATTGCCTGCATCCATTCTATGGTATAGTTTCATTTCTTTTATGCCTTTAGCAGCCTGGGAGATTTTCGTTAACAAAGGATTTAAGATATTGCTATAGGTTTTGCTTGTGGGAAGTGCTTCTTATGCTCTCCACAACGATCAGGAACATAATGCTGGATTTTTCAATATTTCGTATGTAAGTGACCTACAAACATTGATACAACCTGTTCTTATGTTAGCATTGACTTGAAATAGTGATATAATTGACAGATAATTTGTGGCATTCTGCTACTTCCCTTAACTATTGCATTAATTGTCCTTTTGGGTTGGCATATTTACCTCATCCTACAAAACAAGACCACAATCGAGGTTTGGAAGTTATTGAATATCGTTTGAGTATTTCATGTTTGACTTCGGCAAACAACTCTTTGTACTATTTTTGTGCCCTGCAGTATCATGAAGGAGTAAAGGCAATGTGGCTGGCAGAAAAGGTAGGAAATGTGTATCGACATCCATATGACCTTGGTATTTATGAAAACCTTATGTGGGTAAGAACTTTCTGCTATTTGGCTACAGTTTTACTTTGTTGGTAACAAGAAGCTTTTGGTGCTATTGCATGCATTAAGACCTACTTTTAAGAATAAATCAATGCAGACAATAATAATTGTATTCACTAGGTAGTACTGTTTAGTATTCTTGGATGTCAAATTAATGTTTCTTGCATCTCATTTCCAATTTTTACCAAATTATTGCTATTATATTTTTAAGGACAAAGTATTGTACATTCCCCACCACTCACTTATAATTTCATTGAAACACAAAATAAAAAATATTATAAATATTTCTCTAAAGAAATGAACTTTTTAACTGATAGATGTTCTAAAATTCAAGGTTCATCGTACCATAGCGTACCGCTCGATATAGGTGGTATGTATCGGTCTGATAGGGGATTGGTATGAGTAATATATTAGTATGTCTGCATATATCATGCATTGTACATTCGACACAGCTCGATGTGTACCGTACTGACAGTTGGTCGGTACACTAGTATGGAATGGTGAGACGAACCATGCTAAAATCTATTAAAGGATAAATTGTTATTAGTGGAATCTTTTCCGCAATCCTTGTAAAACCCATCAGTGACTATATTTGATCTTGTAGTTCACCAAGTATAGTGATAGGACGTGTAAAAGGGAACTTAATTGCTATAGATCATGGCTTCATGTGCTCTGAGCAATGAAGATTGTAGACCTGGGTTCATAGAAATAAAACTCATATAACATGTAGTAAGGTATATTATGAAAGAGAAAAAGAGAAACAACATTAGGGGTCGGAATAATATTTTTCATTGTAACTAATTAGATATTAGTCAAGCTAAATTCTTGGTTTATTAGATTATTTGCCATATTTGCAACTTTAGACAAATATACAGGAAACTTTACATGTTCTGAAAGGTACATTTGTCCCTTCTCTAAGTAATTCTTCATTAGCAAAACAAGCCTTTAACATTTAGCATGTAGTACCTTGAAAGAAATATCTAGTGAATCCTTGATTCATGCACTTTTTTCTGGGATTAGTTCATATTCCATCTATTGGTGAAATCTCTTGACCGGTCTACTAGGTTGAGTCAAAGCATCAACTGATCTAGTTGGATAAGCCTAGTTGCCAACTGTAGTAGGTGACTGTACCTAGTCACAAACATAGGTGGAGTAATCAACACTAGTTGATGGTAGGAGCCATGACTCATCCGTATGCTCCTCCCAATCCAAAGAGCCTAACTATGTTGTCCAATCTTTGGAAGTCATCAGGGTGAGAAAGTTGCAAATGTTGTAGCTTCTTGAATGCCCAACCGGGGTATTTGACAATAGGTTATGGCCCAATAGAGCAATAAGCACTTCTAAGACTATTGTTTTTTTAATTGTGGGTGCTGTTTGAACAAATGCCTAATCAACCAAGCCAAGAAGCAGATGTGGATGAAAAATAATGCACCTTACAGCCTAGAGATATATTTAAGCTGACTGACGTGACAATTGGTCACTGATGGACCATCTACCAGTATTTAAGAGCCGTCTCGTTGAATCTTGGAACTCAAAAGCCATCATCATTGGCGCAATGGGTTTGCCGACCTTTGTTTGCACAAAAGGGGTATAAAAAGAGTTCTCAGAGTAAAGGATTAAGACAATTGCCTTCACAGTTTTCTATTACTTGGACTTTGATAGGCATCGAGGAGGACCCTGCCAGGACCATTCTTGTTGCTTGTTTATACTCAACACTATCCTAGGTGTACTGCTTACAAGGCATAATGGCAAAGAAATAGACTGGTCCAAGTACCACATGTCAGTTGGATGACTGAAATCAACTTCATCATCTATGATTATCTATTACTGTCTTTTAGTCATTTTCCAGCAGTAAAGCCTTTGTTTTCTCTGTAGATTATATCTTACAACACCTTTCTCTTTGAATCATAGAAAACCCAAGTTGAAAGGGTTAATCCTAATAGTTTGGTATCAGGGTTTTTCTATGAGAGATCCATGGAGAATCAAGCTTCTAGATTTGTGGTGTATGGTGTACTTTTGCATTGGGCATCTCATGATTTTTGCATTGAGAGGCTAGAGGACTTGATCGAGAAGATGATATTTTCCGACAATTGTAGGGAAAAGGTTAACGACTTCATGAAAAATTTGATCTATTGATTTGAGCAATTGGTAAAAGAATTGATTATGACAGCCTCATTGTAACTGGAATCCTAAAAACAAAATTGCGCAAAGATTCACATTAATTACTTATAGGTGTTGATCGATTACATAGCAACAAAGTGTCATCACAACAAGAGGTTGTGATGAAAACACCTCCAGTCATGCAATACCGACAAGATATGACACTACAAACACTAGGCAAGCAGAGGACAGCCAGACCGATCAAGCGGTTTATAAGAATGGTACATCAAGACCTCCTACAAAGGTTTTGGTTGTGGATGAAATTACTACTAATGCCATTGGAGCAATCACTATCTGCATCATTATAGTACCAGGATAGGAAATAACCATGTCATAGATTTGCTTTGGGTATACCAATACCAACACGTGGTCACAATAGTAGGGGTCAACCAGTTCTATAACCCCTACGGCCCAATGTGTTGGCAGTGACAACTTCAATGATTGATTAATGCAGTTTCTTCATCTCCACTGCAAATTAATCAACCCCATCAGCAGCAGTAGTTTGGCCAATAAGGAGGCGGGGGGCAACAACTAAATCCAGTTAGTATGCAATGGGGGTTGGCTTGCATGCTTGAGGCATTGTTTCCTCAACTTTATTGATCAATATGGTCCAGTTTTATTGGTCCAACGACTGATCAGTATGTGGATTGGGCATTTTCACTTGGTTTGATCTGAATCTAAGCTCATTGCCCTGTAATCTACCACACCAGTACCCAGCTATACCCAACAATCAGCCTACTGCCAGATACCTATACCCATTGTGTGCCACTTTCTTTTTCTATTTTAATTTCTCTTCTTTTGTTATTTTTCCTCTTCTTCCATTACTCTGCCCCTTCCTGTTGCTGTTGCTGTTCCTCCCTCTCATCTCTACGTCAATTACTGACTTGTGTTGGCACTAGATTAATCCATGCTTGGATGGTATTTTTTTTATGCACTGATGTCAAGACTAGGCCTTCTTATATGGTGAACTATGATGCACTTTCTTTAGGAGCAACAACAAAACCTTGCACTGGAATTGGCACTAGCACAACCTGCAGAGCAATCAGAGCTACAAATTGGTTTACCCATCATATGATGGAAGTTATTTTCCCAAGTTTGACAAGGGTCGCCAACTAATTAGCTCTTCATAGCAAAGCAATTCTTAAAATGCATGATTATTCTTGAAGACTCAAAGGTTGTTGTGCTCAAGATCTGCCGTACCAAAGCGTACCACCCGTACCGGGCGGTATGTACCGGTCCGACAGGTTATCGGTACGCGAACCGTCTGGTACCGCTACAGTGCTACAGTACTATACTGTAGCACTGCTACAGTATGAAAATAAAAAAATATTCGGTACACCCTGATGTACCGCCCGGTACACCGGTACCGTACCATACCGAGCTCGGGTCAAAACGCCGGTACGGTACAGTACAGTGAACCGTTGTGCTTGCCTCTTTTCACTGGATAGATTCTGTTGCACGGTGGTGCAAATAGTTTTCAATCCAAATTGGCATGCATGCTTGGAGGGAATATTTCAAAGCACTGATGTCGAGATTTAGGCTTTTTTATATGGTGAACAATGGTGCACTGCTCAAACAACTTAAGAGGGATTAGTAGTAGACTAGCAGGATGAATTTGGGAAGGTCAGCAACAGTCTCATTGATTTTAATTGACTCTTGATGATCAGAAAATTTATAAGCAGTCTAGAAGAGAGCTTGAAGTGCCCATCTTTTGGGTATAATGAAACAGCTAGTTTCTAGGAATGACTGCAGATGGTCAATGCCTTCTGGGATAAATAAAATCTAAATTTCTTGCAGGTTCTGGGACCCAGCATATTCTGTTGGTTCTGCCCTGTGACGAAGAATTTAGGCTCTGGTCTCCGTTTTCGCACTGCATACGACGTTCCATTATCCACATTTCAAAGCTGAGTTATGTGATGACACAGAAATGCAGTAGTTTGAGATGAATGACGAGAGTTGTTGAGGATCTTATAAAAGCTTTTTTTCAATCAGCTACAACTGAGACAATTGTTCGTGGATGAGTCTTGTTGGGTTTCTTGTTACCCACCGGCGGCACTTACATGGTTGTGAATAGGTTAAGTTGGTAACATTTTGGAGTGTTCAGTGTTGGAGAGCATTCCCACGTTAGAATTGTGAGCTTAGTCAATGAATACTGTAAAAAAAAATTTTTTTTTTAGTAGTTTTCAGCTCGTCTTTGGGTTATATATTATTCGCTATGTGTTTATAAATTTGACCTGCTGATATTCGCGATTTGGAAGCTCATGCTCAGAGAACACGTTTCAGGTTTCTTTCCCACAGGAGAACATGCTCAGAGAACACGTTTCTAGTTTTTTTAGTATTTTTGGTGCCTTGTATTTGTATTAGTTCTTCAGATTTTGATCATCGGTACAGTGTATTATTTCTAAGATTTGCATAGGAATGTCATTTGATAAATAAAAGAAATCACGACCAAACAATTCTGTGCTAGATATGCATGCACTTTTGATACTGTAAAAATGATGTTTGTATGAATCATTTGGTCACCGAGACATGATGTATGTTACAATAAAATCAATGTCTTAGTGATATGTGTATATTTGGGTTGGTAGATACATACATGTATGGTGAGTACTGCATGCTTATTCAACTCGTTACTCAGCACCCAACGAACACACAAAATCTTAAAATGTTTGTCCAATCACAGTGAAATGATGGAATACAGGAGACATTAGCACAAACAATACGACGAAACTAACTATTTTTGTCATGCGATGGGGGCATCAACACCCCCCAAAATACATTGAATTCTATTCTATGTTGGTCTCCAAAGCACGTGGAATATGAAGGTCACAGTGCAACACGAATGGTTTGAGTAACTTTGCTTGATCAAAAGCCCCCCAACCGCCAGAGAAGAATTAACGAAGCCAACCCATTCCACATAACACATGACATAGCCCATATATATATATATATATATATATATATATATATATATATATATATATATATATATATATATATATATATATATATATATATAATCGAAGATAGAGATTTTAATATTTCACTTTCATAAATATAAAAATTATAATATAACTTTTAAAAGATCAAAACACTAAAAATAATTAATTACAGAAGATAATATGTAATTAACCTGATAAATTTTTTATGTTTGATAATGTCAACCATACAAAATGAAGATAGAAAACTCAGAGTAGTTCGGGATAACCAAAAATGCCCAAAGTGAAAAAACACCGTTTCCAGACTTTTGGTTAAACGATGACCCTAAACTGCACTTGGTACGGTATATTTCGATATCTATGTAGGTTGGCGTGCATATATATGTCAAACATTCAACCATGTAGGGATCACTGTGCAAGAATTGGTCTCTACGCTACGCTTTGACAATGAATGCATACATCAACATGCAACTATGCTTGTTCAGAGGACATAAAACGTCGTTCAGAAGAATGGCAACCGCATTGCTGTTCTTATTTTTCGGCTGACCAGAAATTTCTCTGTTTATATGAAGTCACCCAAAGGCACATATTTCTGAGTTATACAGAGACAAGGTAAGTAGTGTCTCGGTTTCGAATTCAACTTTACCATTGTAGCAAAGAACTGTCGAGGGGCGAAACATAAACGACTATTTTGCTTTCCCTTTGCCTTTTCCCTGGTGCTTCTTTGATTCTAACTTGGCCTGTATTCGAGCAGCTGCTGCAGCTTTTGCTTCTTCTCTCTTCTTTTTCTCTTCTTCTTTGCTAGCTGCAATCATCTCTCTCTGCTTTTTCAGTTCCCTGAATCAAAATAAGTACCGGAGAAACATCATTGTACACTTTAAGGACCACTGATGTTTAAAGAGTAAAATTTCTGCATGCCATGACATGCCACCCGATGATAATTTACCAAAATCTAGCATGCAACAAGCATGTCCCACGAAAGAAAATTTACCAAAATCTGATCAATTATAAAAGGAAATATGTCACAGAGTCGATCTGTTTTTCCTTCTTTTTTTTTTTGTCTTAAGAGACATGCTAACAAGTCAAAGTACAAAAAGAAAGATGAAAAAGGGTTGACAAGTAGAACCTGCAGCACATATTAGTTGTGTTATACGGTCGCTCAAATTTGACCCACAAAAAGATGTCAGCAATTATAAATAAAGATGATTATTGCGGCAGAAGTTGAATGTCTAAACTTACAGCAACCTAGCTTTTTCATCTGAGACGCTACTAAGGCTTGCACCTTTCCGAGGCCTACATGCCACCAACTCCACCTCAAAGACAAGAGTTGCACTGCACTCACAAAAGTTCCTGATTAAGTATATATCATAATCTAACAATTACAAACTCGAACCACTAGATAAATATATGGGGATTACTTAGGTGGTATATCTGGTGGCGAACCAGCACTTCCATAGGCATAGTCTGGTTTGCAAGTTATTTTTGCAACCTCCCCAACCTTGAACAAAATTACAGTTATGTAATCAGATATTTTAAAATACTAATACGAAGAATCTCACTAGTGGACATTATACACTTCACCTTCATTGTTCTTAGAGCTATATCCCAAGCCTTGATGACAGTGCCACTTCCGATCTCAAAGGAGAAAACAGTATTATCTTCATGCGTTGAATCAAAAACTTCACCAGTTTCAGCAAGCGTGCCTTCGTAATGAACTGCCACAAGATCAGACAGGAAGCCAAGTCAATCAAAAAGACGAGGAAAACAAGGGAAAAAAAAGCAATAAACATGCTTAGTCATCCTAATAGCATCCTCCTGGTCCTCAGTCCACTATTCTCTCATTAGCAGAATTAGTAGACTAGCCCATATGATCACAAATTCTGACAGGACAACCAGCAGTATGATGCTATTGCTTTGTCAAGAAGGCCATCTGACGTAGTACATCAACGGTTAGTTTATTCTCACCCTAAAGGCTATTTCCATCAATCAGAAAAGCATTGCTAGATGCCTAAAATCTCTAAATTCAAAACAGACTTCAGTTCTTCAATCACGACTAGTTCTTCAGATTTCGAAATGGACCTCATACAGGTTTCATCATCAAGAATATTGATCAAGTTCCAAGAGTTTATTGTTTGTTAATTAAAATCACAGACTTTGATGAAACTACAACCCAGTTATTATATATGAAATTCGAAGAACATTTGACTTGCTAAAACACGCAAGTCACAGAAAAGAGGAAAAAGGAGAAAATAATGACAACTTCAAAACATGATCAAGAAATGCTTATATCAACTACATTGACCATTTCTCGACTAATAGATCTGTCAAGCAAAAGATGCAGTCAATTTCATGGACACTGAGTCAAATTTGTCTTGTAACAAAATAAGTTTCTCTCAGCACAAAAATTTCCTCATTTTCTTTTCAAAATAGACAAGACGTTCTCTTCAAAACAATTATGATAAATCTTGTAAAAATACATGGGAGATGAAATAAACCAACTATGCTATTGTTAAACTTACGAGTATATAATGTAGAAAGAAATGACAGAAGTTGCGTTCTGTAAGACATAAGCTTTTCTGCAGTGCAGAAGCAGATTAAAAATTTATCATACCATCAACAAGAGGGAGGCTCTCTGATGGTGCAAGTGCATCAATTTTGGCTTTCCTAATAATTGTTTTCAGAAGACCCCCATCCCCTGATAAATCTATCATATCACCCATGGTTGCCTGTGCTTGTAAGCTGTTGAAAGAAGCATTTTAAGTAGAGACCATACTTCAACAAAGATATAATTTTGAAATAATAAGAAAATATGAATGAGACTAGCATACAGTAAATTGGGGAATATATTTGTGTGACAACAACAACATAAACAGAAAGAGGCTATATTGTCAGCGAGAGATCTACCTATGCCAGCAATAATAACTAAATAGTATTCACTTCATTGTTCACAGAGAAGAATAGCACCATTGAAATGGACCCAAAGTCCTTGTAACTCATCAAAAGCAAAAGGAAAAACTCAGGCTAAATGAAACTTAGAAATAACACCTTTCATTTGGACTCAGTAGAGATTCATAAAGACTGAACCCCAATTAGAATCCTTCAGAGGATCATATATGTATCCCTTAGATATTTCTATTTGGAGCTTGATTATCTTTTCTTTAATCCATTTCAGTCCTCTTCTCTCCCACTCATAATCAAATTTGGTAGGGGGTCTTGGTTACCATTGTTGTGATCACCAATGTGATCATAATGTTACAATGATTTCAACATCGTTTGGGTCATTTTTAGCCTTTTCAACATAATGATTCAAGCCATATCTCTTAGGCTAAGGACAATGTTAATCCTTTCTGTTTTAATTGAAATCAACCTTTAAGAGATGATTCCATGCCTTCTCATGCTCAAAGAAACAGTGATTTGGATCATGATTCCTAGAAAGTCAAGCTTGTTGATGAAGCAACCCTCTTTATGGTCCGAAAATCTCAAAGGAAAAAAGAAAATATTAAGGTAGAAGAAAGGATCTTGACATGGGAAAAATAGACAAAATGTTCTTTTCAAGTTTCATAACTTTAAAATGTCAAACATAAAGAGATCTACATAACAGAATTTGATCTTATGAAGAAATGTGACCTTATTAGACCAAAGGGGCAAACTATAACAAGGTATCTTGTTATTCTAGAGCTCAAGATACATAAGGTAGTTCAACTACAACCTTATTGAGTTATAAATGATGTTTGTCAGCTTGCACTCAAAGTTAACAAAAATAAGCTTCATGGAATGACTTTCGATCTATAGATCATGATGCCTCATTTACTTGAGGAATATCTCTAATTCTAAATCTACTTAAATTATGAAAACTACATAAAAAGACAATCTCTAAGGGAGATGGTGGGACCAATTCCAAGCACCCCTTGATTTCTTTTAGCGAGAATTTTCATTGATGTTTTAAATGCCATGACTATGGGTATATTGCTTTTGAATGACCTAAGCAAAACTGACAGTCCAATTAAGAAAGAAAATGATGATGTGGTGGATGAGGAATCTTATACTTATTTGGAAACTTCAACAAAAGATTCTTATCCAGTCACTTCAAAAGAAGATGATGAGATTATCGATGTTGATCATGAACAAACTATGGTGATTTAATAAATATTATCCAGATTGAAATAAAAGAGCAATGATTAAAAAAGCATACTTTTCACAACAATTACGCTTGTCATGAAAAAGTTTGTGATCAAGAATGTGGTCTCTACTAAGATAATAAATAAATTAAACCTAAAAACGAATACATATCCTCAACCTTACAATCTTTCATGGCTTCAAAAAGATACTGCAATCATAATTAACATGCATTGTCTTATTTCATCTTCAATCATGAACAACTATGGTGTGATGTTGTTCTATTAGGGAAGTCACCAAATGCTCACGAAGGCGCTCGAGCGACGCGAGGTGAGGCCCAAGTGCTTGGTAAGTGGTCTAGGTGGGCGATTTCAGTCGAGCACAGGTGCCAAGCAGCTCAAGCGCCCGCCTGAGGCAAATCGAACCAAGGTCGAACCTAATATAAATAGGCCCGATCATTGATTTGGTTCGATCACTACCACAACCCTCCTCCCCTTGCACACACAAATCATTGTCCCCCTTAGAAGACTTAGTCGATGAACTATACGACGGTGATTTGCTCTCCATTGGTGAATGACGATGATGTCTTCCCCTCCATCTGCAAACAGTGATGAGATCTTCCTCCAACGAGAGGCTTCCTCCATCTGCAAACAGTGATGACATCTTCCTCCTCCGCTGCAGCACCCCTCTCCCTCCTTTGCTGTCGCTTCCTCCGCCACACCCCTCTCCCTCCTCCTACTCCACTGCAGTCGGCCTTCCCCCCTCCCCTCCTCCACAACCCCCGATAGCACCCATCTCCCACCTACTCATCAACCGCAGCTCCCAACAGCACCCCTCCCCATGTTACTCCGCCATAGCTGCCTCCTCCTCCTTCGTCGTAGCCCTCAACAACATCGCTCTCCCGATATAGTCACCTCCTCTGCCACAACCTCCAACAGCACCCCTCTCCTGCCTCCTACTCCGCCACAGCCACCTCCTCCCCCCCTCTTCCACCGCAACCCCCAATAACTTCTTCCTTTTTCTCTTAGCTCAAGAAACAATTGAAGCAAGAGACATTAAATGACACTGACGATTGGTCCGTTGTGTCGTTCTCTCGACAAAGTGGAGAGAGGGAAGAAGTGATGGTGATGATGCCATCCCTCACATCTGTAGCAGTTCCATTGATTGTTGGGAACATAAAATACCATCACATTAGTCTTGAATTGTATCTCTCTCAAGTGCTTGAGGGAACACAATCATGGATTGTATCTTCTCACTTTTGCAGAAGACCAAAGATTAAGTGCAGAGAATACATGCATGCAAACCCATACAAGCAAATACCTGAATGCTTACAGTGTTAAAGAGTAGTGAGTGCATTGTCCCACTGAAGCTTAGAGGGAGGGGAAATCTCACACTGCACTTCTTTTTTCCTGGATGTGATAAGTGATGGATGATCATGGCAGCATACTTGCTAATCTTGTTTAGTATTGCTATTTTTGTGATTGGATCTAGACAATGTAAATTGATACCTTACATAAATATAATTTGATGTGTCATTTTTATTTTAATAATCATGTTTATCAACCATAATATATATGTTTAAAATTTTAATATTTAGGAGTGCTTCACTTTGCTCGGGCAAGCGTCTCGAGCATTTTGGTACCTTAGCACCTTTGACTAAACTAGTTCTTATGAATACTTGTCACCTACTTAGGCATCCTTGATACAATAACTTCTCATAATGCCTAAAAATACTTATGCTTTTGTTAAGGATGAAGGTTAAAATTGTTTTAGGTCCTTTTGTAACAAAAAATTTCTTCTAAACCTTCAAAAAGAGAGAAAAATAACGATTAAACCCTCCTTAGATTCAAAAGGGAGTTGAAAATAGGTGTCAAGCCTATGCTATCATAGTTTGGGAGGAGAATGAGGATAGTGGAGATATTCTCCTATCATAAAGTATTCTTTTGAAGAATTCCATAATATTGTACTTGAGATTAATCATCGACTTCCACCCATGAGAAAGATTCAATAGTGCATTAATCTTATATGTCCTGTTATTTTACCAAACAAAACAACTTATAGAATGAGAACGAAGGAGCATGTAGAGCTACAAAGATAGACTAAGGGTTTGGTGAGAGAAAGCTTAAACCCTTATGTTATGTTAGCTCTACTTGTAAAGGATAGACCTTGGCGAAAGTGTGTCAAAAGCATAGTTGTGAACAAGACTACTGTTGACTATACCTTCATATTCCCCATCCTTATTATCTATTTGACCAACTTCATGGGACAATATATATTCTCCAAGATTTATCTTGGCTATCATCAAATCTACGTGAGACCTGAATGAAAATAACATTCAAAACAAGGGATAAAAAATAATACAATTTGATCTCTCTAATGCTCCTAGTATATTTATGCATCTTAGGAATCCTATTTTTGAACACTTCATTAGAAAATTTGCTATCATATATTTTGATGACACTTTATTTATAACAATAATGATGAGCAACATATGCAACGTCTTCATAATGTTTTCAATGCTTTGCAAGAACAAAAGTTACATACTAACTTAAGAAATACAAAATTTTCACTCTTACTCTCATTTTTCTGGGTTATGTTTTAGCTAAAGATGGAATCAAGATGCCTGGTAAGGTGAATTGACTTACACCTAAGAAATTGCATGTTATTGAAGTTTTCATAGCCTTGCCTCTATTTATCAATAGTTTATAAAAGCCAACTCCAACATGATTCTAATATTGAATATTTGAAAGAGATGGTTTTAAATGGACAAATAAGGCTCAGCTTTGTATTTCTCAAAAGTAAAATAACTAAAGCTGATACTCTATCACTTCTAAGTTGAATATGATGCTCCTGATATGGAAATTAGTGCTATCTTTAACCAAGATGGTACACCAATTGTCTATTTTAGCAAAAAGCTAAATGAATCTCGGAAGAATTGCTCTGTTTACAACAAGAAATTCTATGCACCCTATCGAGCTTTAAATTATTAGAATCAGTAATTACTTTTGAAGTCATATGTGCGTTATCATGATCATAAAGCTTTAACATGTCTCATCAATCAACAAAAACTCATCATGTGACATGTTACGTAGATTGAGCTTATGCAAGTCTATAATTTTATTACAAAGGATAAGTCCAGTGTTCAAAATATTATTGTTGTTTCTCTAAGCAGGACATATGCCATATGCATTTAATTGCCAGCAAAAATTGTAGAATTAAATCCTGAGAGTGGTACAAAGATAATTTTGATGTCAAGGAAACTTGGAAAAAGTGTCAAAGTTGCAATAGTGATTAATTCATACTTTATGATGGTAATATTTTCAAGGTCAACCAACTCTATACTCCTCAATGCTCTTTAAGAGAATCTACCATTATGGAAGTTCATGCTAATGGACCAAGACTAGGAATCTATACTGGATTTTGTTGTCGGTTTGTGCAAAATCCAGAGGGATGAACATTCTATTATGGCTATGGTGAATAAAAGTTTTTAAGGAATCCTAGGCAATGGAAGTTTAACCTCTAAAAACAGCTTCATACACAAGGTGAGTGTAACCTACAACTTAACAATGACAGGAAAAAGTAGTTAGAGATTAGCATTCATAAACAGTAAGATTCAGAGACTCAACAAAATAGTCAAAAGAATACGATAGTACATGGTATCTCTCCGAATGTAGATGCTGATAATGAGATGTACCCTGTGTAATGGACCTGCTAACCCATTAAGAGCACATTACAAAAAGTCAAAGAAGTAAAACTCCATGGTTTTTCTTAACCCATTGTTTCCAATAGAGATTTAAAGTTGATGTACTCTAAGGAGAAATTAGGAATCGATCTTCACTAGAGTTCCTTCTTGTATCCCCAAGCTGATGGTAAAACTGAAGTTGTCAATCGAAGTTCGAGAGTTCTTTTAAGAAATTATGTAAAAAAGAATATTCATTTGTGGGATCTTATTTTGGCTCAAATTGAATTTGCATATAAAAGACAAGATACTAATTATAGCCCATTCGAAGTTATTTCTAAAATCCTATAATCTTGTTGATCTCTCACAGTTATCTTAATAAGAAAAATAGTCAGGACTTGAGAATGAGACTTTCTCAACCAAAGGAGGTTGCTAGAGGAGTGTCTTTATGCCTTAAACTAAGAGAAGTCAAAGCATTCACATTAATCTCTTAGTTTTTCGGTGAACCAAAATTTAGAACTTATTTCATATTAATATTGATATAAATTCCAAGATATTTATGAGGCAAATTATATATTATCAGAGAATTCATTGTGTCAGATCCAAAACATCATATTGAGTTCAATCTGAAGTCTTCTAAACAAATTTATGTTCATTATCTCTACAGAGGTAATGTTAGTTGCTCTACTCAAGAACATATGACACTTTTTGGAGTTTCTAAGTGACTCTAGTGTTTTCATGAGACTTTAACTAGTCTTCATTTACTTTGATCTTGAATATCATGAAGAAATAATACCTTGAAGACCACTCAAGCTTGGAGGGTTGTTCCAATCCTACCACTATAATGTGTTTTTATAAGCTTAGAAGTATAAAATGATATGAATACATATATAATTTCAATGAAATGTTTTGTCCTCATACAATTTTATATCTTTTTGATGGATTGTTCAAGGTGACAAGTTCCCAAGTCCTGTAGAACTAGTTAGACTCCTTTTGATGGTGATATTTGTATCCCTTGGGAGTTTTTACTTGAGTGGGAAATCTGAGTATCTTTCCTTTAGTCCATCCCACTTTTCACTTCGCCACCTATCATCATGGACAGCCTCCTTTTTAGTGACATAACCAAAACAACTTAGTCAAGACCATGCAAAGGCTTGGCTTGGGTCATATTACTAGTCCAACTAGTGGGCTAACTAGTCAGACTGCAGATTATAGTTAAAATAAAAAGATGTCATCTATTACGATTATGGATTTTCTTAATTTTCCGTTATAATTATAAAAAAATTTAAAAAACAAAAATTTCGATAAGCTAAAAGAATGGCAAATTACTACTAATTAACTAAAATTGTCAAACACCAGCAACACTGAGTTCATAGAGAATTCAGACAGTAAGCATTAATTTTAATCACACGAAATAAATCATTAGCAGATTAGACTTTTTACTTGCAGTTTCACATGCAAAAGGTTTATGTTGCCTATATGACCGGTTTTGTTAAAGACATGAAAACCTAGACGGAGGCTGAATGCACATATGCTCGAAACCGTGCTTGACTCTGTTCAAATTATCAAAAGAAGTAAACGAATCGATCTATCATTCTAATTAGCATAACAGTAACAGAGTACACAGGGAACGAAGACGCACAACATCAAGAAATAGTCAGGAAGGAAAAGGCTAGAGTTCCATATTCGAACAGTAACACAAAAGAAACAAATGAACGCAATCATCCAAGATAGTGAATAACGATATCAAGGAAAGACTGAACATATTATGAGAAAAGTACAAGAAAGAAACAAATTTTCATCCATATTCCAATCGTCGACGTTTAATCAAGCCAAATTACACGTATCTAGAATGAATCAAGAGCAAAGGATGAAGGAAGAAAGGAATTTCGAGACTAAAAACACGATAAAGATGCAAAATTGGTGAAGAAATATAGAGGATGAGCAGAAGATCGGGACAGATGGGAGGGGAAGGTTGGCGACCAAGAAGGAACCAGACCAGGGAAGCTTGTGCTCCTCGCCGATGACCGAAGGGCCAGTTCGTGTCGGACCCGCGGCCGCGGAGGTCGAAACAGGCGGGGAGCCCTCACAACGGAGAAGCTGAGGTCCGGCGAGGCGCCGATGACGGTGGCCCAACGCAGAGAGCGGTCGGAAAAGGCCGGGCAAGATTAGGGATATGTGAGCTGGTTTTGGCTTTTATCTATTGGCGATTTGCCGAAACAAACATTACTTTGGGCTTTCTCTGTCCGGATTTGAAGATTTGCTTATAAGCACTCGATGAATGGTGAATTTTCGGAAAAGGTCTCTATTTGTTTGGATTTTTCAAATCACGTCTTCTTTTCAAAGAAGACTCTAAGAACGCCTCCTTTCCCGAAAAGCCCATTGCGCAGCATTTCCGGCACGAGTTGGTTCGTAGGCGCAGTTCGTCGAGATCGGAGCAGCCCGGTTGGGTCACCAACTTTGTTCCAAAGTTCGGCCTTCTCTCTCTTGTTCCCTCCTCTTTACATCCCTTAGATTGCTTCTTCGTTGGTTTCGGAATCGCCGAGTCCGCGAGCGCTCGACGATCGCATACCGCTGCTCGAAGAAACCTCGCAGGTTCTTCCGTAATTTTTCCTTTAATCCCTCTAAAAATTTGATCTTGTTATGTTGGTGTCGTTATTATTAGTTTATTGTCGAATATATATATTTATCGTAATTTTCGTGTTTCGGTTGCGAATGAGAACACTTAGTTTTGCTGTTGAAGATAAAATAATTACACATCCGGAGTTGTTTTATAGGGTATAGGTTACATTATCTAATCTCTCGAGTTAAGGCAAGAAATTAGAGCATGTGGAAAAGATTTTAGACATCCGTGTCACGTAATTCAAAATAAATGTAACTAACTTACTTACGAATGAGTTTTTAGATCACAAATCCGTGAAATAAGAGGCTAAATTCATAAAAAAATGGGAATACTAAACATTCCACGAAGAGATAAGGGATTACAGCACTGAGAGGTCTCTCCCAAAATCACATAAGACGCTAGAAAACGACATCGTTTACAGCTTTTGGCCACAAAAACAAGCCATGATAAATTGGAAAATCCACGTAGGCTGAAAGAGATTGATTACATTACAACTCAGAAAAGAAGCAAATTACAGATATCTCCCACGCTATGACTCGCCTAAAACAAGCATGTCGGCCACCACCGCTTCGTGCACCGTGTTAACAAGGAAATCTTTCTATTCTGTTGAAAGAAATCTTCTTTTCTAAAGTTACTTCAACAAAGCTTCTTCAATAAAGTTTCTTCAATAATTATTCTTATCTTCTATTATTTTCATTATGGTATCAGAGCCACTTGCCTAGAGCAAGCTCTCTTCTCGCTATCGACTCATCTATTGCTTCTCCACCTCCGGCGGCAAAAGAAAAAGCTTTCTACTACTGCTTTTCCGTCGTCAAGCCATCGGTGTGATAAATATTTTCTCCTCAGCGAATGATAACTATCTTCTCCACTACAACTCTGCACTAACGTTCATTCCCTTCCGTTGTGGCATCTCTAGTACTATGCTCATCAGTATTGCCTCACCTTTCTTTCTTTCCTGTAACCTTCTTTTCTATTGTAGCATCGTTGCAGCTTCTTCCTCTATTGCAGTTTCCTCCTCTACTGTACTTTTATTGTAGCTTTCTTTTTTACTGCACCTCTGTTGTAGCTTCCTCCTCTGCTATAGCATCGCTACAACATCGCTGCGACTTCCTCCTTTACTGTAACTTCCTCCTCTATTGTAGCTTATTCCTCTACTACAGCATTGCTATAGCTTTTTCTATTGCTGTAGCTTTCTCCTCTACTGCAGCCGTTGTCGTCGCAGCCGCAACAACAGCAACAACAACAACAGCAGCAACGATCTGCTCTTGCTCTACTCACGAAGCCTCTGGCTCATAAATCATTCTTTGCATCGATTCAAGATTAAAAATAATATTCCAATTATATCCTCAACTCTAAAGAAAAATAAATATCAAGTCCATCTAAAACAGGCATCGCCGTTGGAATCCGCGTTAACATCCTCACAGGTTCACATAACGGATACCACCAAAAAATATTCACCAACAAACCTACATTGAAAATTTATTTTGGGGGAGGGAACAAAGTTGAACGCTTGATTATAAACCAAGCCCTAGAACAAGAAAGGAGCACTTCTCGAAACCAAGAAAAGCTATCTAGATCTTACCTATTTGTTCAGTTCCCATCTGATGTCCAATGTACACACACACATAGAAGGCCCCTCCTACCCAACACACACATAGAGACCCACGATGATAACATCTTCATGATCTCTTGGAACTTAGTGAAGATCTTTACTGAGTTGCATAAGACCATAGTCAAAAACATCACGAAAAGATTGGCTAGTTTTTTTTTATGCAGACATTTTCTGAGGCTCACATCTGATTCGAATACAAATAAATAGAGCTCATCTGAAGAGAATAGAGCTACCATTATGTCATGGACATAGCAGTAAAATACACTACCAATTTCACTTACAGCAGCTTCAACATTTGCCGGAGATTCAGCATAGAAATTATACTCAGAACTATGCTCTCTACCTGCATGTTAGAACTACAAGATTACCCAATGTGGATCACAGAAACAATAACAACAACATGCTAGTAATTTCTTATAGAATGTCATTGCGATTAAAGGACCGGACAGAGATTTCCGGCAGTAAGTGATCCCTATAGCCATCCCCATTTTAAATTTAGCATTGATTACTTTTGCAATGGTAAATCACTGATCAAAATTAACTCGTCGCCATTGACTTGACTTTGGTTCCTTCCCAAAAAAAAAAAAAAACTAACTAGATAAATTTGTTAGATTTTATGACTCTTTATAAAAATATATTGATCGATAAAAAAAAATTCACTTAAAATAAGATTCTTTAAGAGATAACTTTGATGGAAAGAATTTTTCTAATTACTTATCTTAGACCCTTTGCTCTCGCCTATAAATAGATAGGACCTCTTGGGAAATGATCTAGTTTAATAGCGAAGATGATGCGATCTTAGATTAAAGATGAAATATTTGCAGATCGAGATCTCTTTTCAAATAACATCAAAAAGGTACACATCGTTAAACCAGATCTAATTATTTGATTTCAATCCTGACATAAAAGATTATTTGGTATCAGAGCTTATGTTCTTGAGATCAAATACATTAGATTTATTATTTTATTTACGATGCATGAATGATACCTATTCTCCAATAATCATGATGCATGAATGACACATATTCTCTAATGATCGTGAAGCAACAATGGTCACCATCGACATTACTGTGTACAGCCAAGATTCTGTTGCGCTGGGTAGCCTGCGCACCGCAGCGCAGTAGGCGCGGCAGAACTCACGTCCAAGCGGTGGTCACACGCGTGAAGGAGCCGCATCTGAGCGGCAACTGCGTGTAGGTTGGCCACACCCAGGCGGCGGTTGTGCATAGGCAGGAGCCGCGCATCGACGGCGGTCGTGCACGGGTAGGCTGTGCACCGGCGGCTGCCATGCACGGCAGGAACCACCACAGCGGACGCGCGCGAGCAAAGGCGGCCCCACGACGGTAGTGCCGCGTGTGGTCAGACGCAGCCCTGCGGTGGCAGCGATAGTGCCGCGCGCGGGCAACAGTAGCACCGCACACAAATTAGGGTTTTGACATATTTATAATTTTGCCCTCGAGGCTAGTTTTATCAAATTATAGTTCTGCCCTTTACAAATTTCGTAATTCTAATTTATGTTCTGTCAAATATTTATAATTTTACCCTTATGAAATTGAGAATTCTAATTTATATTTTTAATTGTAAAATTGATAAATATGATTCATTATAATTATGATTGAATTTAATCATGATTATATTTTGAGTATTTGATTGGAATTAATCATTGATTAAAAAAATATAAATTGTGGTTTAGTTTTATAGTTTTCTTATATGAATTATTGATTATATTTTTTTACATATGGTAAATAAAATCTAATTATTGTTCTTGGATATTCATTTGATTATTCACATGTATATATATTTGAAATTATAAAATAATTATCATTGCGAAATAATTATCATGATTATCATATGAGTTTTTCTTTTGCTAATTAATGTTCAATGATTATTATGGTTGTTATTCTACTATTGAATTGCTTAGCATAAATTAAATTAAAAAAAATTGATAAATATTATTTGTAACTCATCTCGCTAAGTTTTATATGACTTGTAGTTGCCAAAATGGCCTAGGATGATAGGCTTTTATGATGTGAATTATAATAAAAATTTTATCATTTATAAGATATTTTTAATTATATTTTATATTATTGTATTGGTCTTGTAGCCACCAAAGTGACATAGACCAATAACTTATAAAATAATATTAAAGAATTAGTCCTAAATTATAGTAAGAAAATAATATTTACAATGACACACATGATTAGGAGATTTAGATAATCCCAAAGGAGAATCTACTTTAAATAATTATGTGATGAGGTAGGATGATATTATTTTGGATATCCTTGCAATTTAGGGTTGTATATCCAAAGGTAACAAAACTATTCCATAAAGGATGGTATCAGTCCTCCGTAGATAATATTGAGTGAATATTCCAATATTTTACCTAAAGATGTAATATAGATGACATCGTTCATCAAATTTTTGACAAACTCAAAGCATTAATATTATTTTATATTTTACTATGGTACTTTCGTCTATGCATTCATATGCTTCTAGTGTCCCTATACTCTCTAGATCAAATTATTGAGAATGGTTAGAGCATGTGAAATTTACACTAGGTGTATTAGATCTTGATTTAGCATTGCTTATTGAAAAGCTGGCAGACTTGACTAATGAAAGTACTATAGAACAAATTAATGAAATGAAGGCTTGGGAAAGATATGATAGACTTAGTTTAATGTTCATAAGAATGAAGACTGCAAATAATATAAAGACTGTTAGGATCAGGGTCGGCACTAAGAGGGGGGGTGAATTAGTGCAGTAGTAAAATAATGTCGGTTTAAAAACTTTCGTACGATAAAACCGTTTCCGACGTAAAATCATTTTCGGAAACTTAACTTGAAAGCGAGTTCATAAAAGTATTGAAGGTAATAAGCTATAGAAGAGGTTTGTAGTAAGGTAATTGTTGAATCTCGTATTTTGATGATGAAACCACTTGATATGTGTTTATGTTCTAATCTGCGTTTTGAGTGACGCAAGATGCTTCGATCAGGATGAGACAATTAAAGCAGGAAAAATCATGTTGTGCTGGAGGAACATGTCAGAAGATTGGACGTCGGGCCGATGGATTGGTCGACGTATCGACAGAAGGCTTCGGGCCGTGGACTTGGGCATCGGGCCAAGAAGAGCGGGTATTGCACCAAGGATATCAGAGTTGCGGAGTCAACTGGCCGATTGGGCAATAGGCCGCAGGAAAGGACGATGCGCCGAAGAATCAGACGAAGCGTCGAGGGACCAATAACATGCCGGACAACTTAGTTAATTGCTTAGGATTAATTGTCTCGATCGAAGTTTTGTTTTAAGTGTGCAGGATTAACTACGATGAAAGAAAGACATGCAGCAAGAGTTGCACCGGAGTCAAGACTATGATCACGCTGGGAGTTCGAGAGCTCGATGGAAGTCCGGACGGTCGTCGGAGGTTCTGTGGGAACAAATATGAGAAGTCCAGGAGCTTGCCAAAAGAAGCTCGTTGGAACTCGCCAAGTGGATCGTCGCAAGTCCAGGAGTTTGCCGGAAGTCCGTCGGAGTATCGCCGGAGGTTCGTCGGAAGTTCGCTGGAAGCTCGCCGGAAGAAGCGATTGACGCAGCGGAGCAAGCTGTAGTAAATGTCTTAAGAATTATCATAGTTAGCATGAAGATTAAGTTAGGAATGAGAGGTGATCCCATTAACTTAATCTGGGGGCAATTGGGCCCTTGATAGACCCAAATTGGGCCAAATGGATCAACCCATTCGGACCAGAATTCCTACTAGGCGGTGGCACCGCCAGGGTCGGCGGTGGCACCGCCCAGGAGAGGGTCTCCTAGGAAAGCTGGGCGGTGCAACCGCCCTAGGCAAGCGGTGGCACCGCTTGGGCTCAGTCTCCCAGCAAGACTGGGCGGTGCAACCGCCCTTGTCAGGCGGTGGCACCGCCCAGAGGCTCAGTCTCCGAGCTCTACCAAGCAGTGCAACCGCCCCTGACAAGCGGTGGCATCGCCTAGAGGCTCAGCCTCTGAGCTCTGCCAGGCGGTGCAACCGCCAGACCCCGGAATTCCGGGAGATGACAGTTTTGAGCTCGGAATTCAAACTGGTTTAGGGCCTATAAATACCCCACCCTTTCAGCAATGAAAGGGCAACCAAAAACCATCGAAATCCTAATCTTACTCTGTGATTTTTAGAGCTCAAAAGTGTTGTATGAGTTAAAAGTTCTCCTTCCTCTTTTCTTCCAAGTTCTGATCTTTCAAGAGAGGAGAGAAAATTTTGTAAGGGTTGTCTCCTAAGCCCGTCAAAAGGAGTAAAACTGTAAAAGGGTGGTTGGCCTTCGCCTATTGAAGGAAGGCCTCTAGTGGACATGTGACCTCGTCGGTGGAGGAAGACAAAAGTGGATGTAGGTCAAGATTGACCGAACCACTCTAAATCTCGGTTTGCATTTACTTTGAGCATATTATCTTTACTGCAAACCTCCACAATAGCTTACTGCCTTCTGCGCATTTACGATCATGTTTCAAAGTTCAGTATTTTTCGAATCGGCATTTAGACGTAAATCAATTTTATCGTACGAACATCATATTTCAGTTTATGCTTACATTCTAATTTCCATCATAACTGCAAACTGCCTTCATAGACTTGCTTTAACTGCATCTTGCTTGATCACAAGTTCAAGTGATTTACGAATCAACTTTTCTACCGAAATCGCTCTTATCGTACGAACGCAGTTTTAATCGTCGAAAGTTTTCCGCAGCATTAATTCACCACCCACCCCCCCCCCCCTTCTTAGTGCTCTTGATCCTAACAGTAATAGCAAGAATAAATGCAAACCAGAGAAGACGACTGTTTATAGTGGTTCGGTCAATCGTGACCTACATCCACTCCTCCGATTCCTCTTCCGTCGAGGCCACCGGCATCCATTAGAGGCCTTCCTTCAATAGGCGAAGGCCAACCACATTTTTACAGTTTCACTCCTTTTGACAAGCTTAGGAGACAACCCTTACACCCCACTCACTCCTCTCTTAAACTATTCTAACACTTAGAACTATGAGAGGAGCTCACACAAGATTGTAGCAGCATTTCTATACTTTTTACTCTCAATACTTGTGTGTTTTAACTAGGGATGAGAGGGGTATTTATAGGTTTCAAGTTGATTCAAACTTTGAGCCTAAAAACATCTCATCCCGGGTTCCCCGGGCACGGGCGGTACCACCGCCTGCATTACGCGGTACTACCGCCTAGTGTCAGTTTGGTTGACACTGTCTTGGGCGATACCATCACCCAGGTCTAGCGGTACCACTGCTTGGGAGGTTGTGCTGGGCGGTACCACTGCCCAGACTAGCGGTACCACCACCTGGCTCCCTGCTAGGGGCGGTACAACCGCTTAGACTAGCGGTACCACCGCCTGACATAGTCTCGAAGATTATGCCACGATGGTGAGTCTTCTTGGGGCACTGTTTGGGCCTCTTATTGGGCCCAAAACAGTTTTTACATGGGCCTAGCTAGACCCTAATTGGGTTGGCCCAAATCCAATCCCAATTACGTGCTAACTACGATTCCTAAGATATATTCTAAGCTAAACAAATCCCTATGTCAATTCTTCCGGCGAGCTTCTAGCGATCTTCCGACGAATCTCCGACGAACTCTCGATAATGTTTCGGCAGACTCCCGGCAAGCTCCTGAACTTCACGATGATCTTCTTGGCAAGTTCCGATGAGCTTCTTTGGCAAGCTCCGCGACTTCTTGGCTAGTTCCCACAGAACTTTCGACGAATGCCCGGACTTTCGACGAATGTCCGGACTTTCGACGAACTCTCGAATACCCAACGTGATCTCGATCTTGACTTCGGAACTTCATTTTGCTTCATGTCTTGCTATCGTAGTTAATCCTACACATGTAAAACACACTTCGATCTAGACAATTAATACTAAGCATTAATCAAGTTGTCCGGCATATCATTGATCCCTCGACGCTTCGTCCAATTCTTCGACGCATCGTCCTCTCCTATGGCCTATTGCCTAATCGGCCAGTTGACTCTGCAACTCCGATATCCTTAGCGCAATATCCGCTCTTCTTGGCCTGATGCCCGAATCCACGGCCCGAAGCCTTCTGTCGATACGTCGACCGATCCACCGGCCCGACGTCCAATCTTTTAACATGTTCCTCCGGCCCAACATGATTTTTTCTGCTTTAATTGTCTCATCCTGATCGAAGCATCCTGCGTCACTCAAAACGCAGATTAAAACATAAACACATATTGATTGGTTTCATCATCAAAATCCGAGATTCAACAATCTTCCCCTTTTTGATAATGACAACCAATCGATGACGGAGTTAACCTTAACTCCCGAAGTTTAAACATACTCTCTCTATCAATATGCCATATTGATAGAAACTTTTGGATTAAAAAATCTAAGCAACATGTCATGATCAAATCATGTATGACATCAACATACTTCTCCCCCTTTGTCATAATAAGCTAAGAAGATAGCAAGTTCAAGATAGCAAGTTCTACATAATAAGCTAGCAAATTAGAGATGTTCAAGAAAGCAACTCTTGCTTCTTGAAATGTGCAAGTTGGAAGCTAGCAAATTTTTGCTTCCTTTGTAATGTTTGAGCTAGCAATTTTGCTTCTATTGCAAAGTGCAAGTTAGCATGTTTTGCATCTTGAGATAGACAAGATAGCACTTTTGGTATGCAAATGTATAGTATGCAAGCTATCAAATTTTACACATAAAAAATTTAACAAAATTTTACATCTTTTGAGATATGCAAGATGGACTATTTTGCCACTTTTTGAAATGTGTAACTTGACAAACATTGCTTCTCTTGAGATTTGTAAGATAGCACTTTTTGCTTCATTTTCGAGATTAGCAAGCTAGCAAGTTTGCCTCTTTTTGAATTGTGCAAGCTAGCAAATTTGCTTTCTAGCACGTTTTGCTCCCCCTTTGTCATTGTCAAAAAGAAGGGAAAACCCTTATTTCATACATTCAAATTATGACAAAGGTAAGGTAACAAAGATGAAAAAAATCAAGATATTTTTATCAAAATAATTTTTCATCATGAATATTTTATCATTGTATGCATCAAAATAATATCATGTGTGTTTCATGCATTCATATCATCACATAAAGAATATCAAAAAGAACTTGGTGATGAGATATATTTCATACATTCAAAGAATTTTACATAACAAAATTCAAGTCATAAACCTTAAAAGATGTCATGAGAGAACACATAAACAATCTCCTCTTAAATAAATAACGTAAAGAATTCTTAGGAGATCATGAAAAAGATAGAATTCATTCAATCTTGTAAGAGAATAAGATATTAATTCATGCATATAAAATCTTGACTTAAGCATAAGAAATCTCAATTTACAAATTTCAAAAAATCAAGATAAATCTCGTTTAAATCATTAAATCAAGATCATTTTCAAGAGATTCACAAAAGCAATACAAATAGATTCATTAATTTCCCTTTTTGAAAAATTGATAAAGTTGGAAAAATAATTTTTTCAAGAAGAAACCTTTCCACTTTTTAGTTGTTTTAATTCATGCGATTTATTTCATGCATGCATGTTATTTTCTTTTATGCCAAATAAAAATATGCATCAATGTTTAGGATCGAAAAATGAATTTCGTCATAAAAACCATCAAGACCAAATCATCATGTATAACTTTTAAAATTTCATGCATAAAATAGTCAATCATGGTATCAAAACATTTAATATTTTCATTACACCATTATGCATTACTTCAAATTAAACATGATTTCATTTAATCAAAATCGAGAAATGATTATGGAAATCAACATGATACACATTATTATTTCTTAGCATGATTTCATAAGGTATTTTTAATCAAAATCATTTTGTTTATCATAAACATGCAATTTTCATGATTATTTTCAAAATTACTAGAATGATAAGCATGATTCTTAATTTTTACATTTTCATTATTAAATTATTAAACATGTAATTTTTAAGAAAATTAATTCTAAACTAAATAAAAAAGGAAAATGTATCATGAAAAGCATCATGTAATTTCGAAGTAAATTAAAGGCATTTTGATTACCTCAACGTCGAAAGGCATTAAGGCATAGTTTGCCACCTTGCCTTTGTTGATTTTCTCATCGTCTTCGGAGGAGCTCGATTCATCCCACTTTGTATTCTTCTTACGTTTAAAGCAAGTATGTTTGTTCTTTTTAAGTTTATTTTTGTTTTTCAATTCTTGTTTCATAAACTTTTTAAATTTCATAGTGAGTTCAAGTTCACCATCACTTGAGCTTATGCTCGAGTGGTCTTCGATTGTTCTTAGTCCAAAAACCTTCCTGTTCTTTGGAAGGTAGTTTTTAAGTTCTTTACGTGCGTTGCACGTCATTTCATAGGTCATCAAGGACCCTATTAGTTCTTCAATCGGAAAGGTATTCAAATTTTTTGATTCTTAAATTGCAGTTACTTTTGAATCCCAAGTTTTAGAGTGCGATCGTAAAATCTTGTTAGCAAGTTCAAAATTCGAAAAACATTTACCAAGAGTTTTTAAACCATTGACGACATCCGTAAAATGGGTGTACATGTCAATAATGGTTTCGCTCGGCTTCATTCGAAAAAGCTTGAAATTATGTATTAAAAAATTAATTTTTGAATCTTTAACTTTGCTAGTTCCTTCATGTGTGATTTCAAGAGTACACCAAATATCAAAAGCTGTTTCACAAGTAGAAACCCGATTAAACTCAATTTTGTCTAAGGCACAAAATAGAGTGTTCGTAGCTCTAGCATTTAAAGAAAATATCTTCTTCTCCAAATCATTCCAATCTTTCATCGGAAGAAAAGACCTTTTAAAACTAGATTCGATAATGTGCCATAAATTCAAATCCAACGAAAGCAAGAAAACTCTCATTCGAGTTTTCCAATAAGTATAGTTCGTCCCATTGAAAAAGGGAGGACGAATGAGAGAGTGACCCTCTTAGTTGCCGAAAAGAGCCATTTCAATTTGGGTGTTAAACCAAATATGAAAGCTCTGGTACCAATTGTTAGGATCAGGGTCGGCACTAAGAGGGGGGGGGGGTGAATTAGTGCAGCGGTAAAATAACGTCGGTTTAAAAACTTTCGTACGATAAAATTGTTTCCGACATAAAACCATTTTCCGAAACTTAACTTGAAAGCGAGTTCGTAAAAGTATTAAAGGTAGTAAGCTATTGAAGAGGTTTGCAGTAAGGTAATAGCAAGAATAAATGCAAACTAGAGAAGACGGCTATTTATAGTGGTTCGGTCAATCGTGACCTACATCCACTCCTCTGATTCCTCTTCCGTTGAGGCCACTGGTATCCACTAGAGGCCTTCCTTCAATAGGCGAAGGCCAACTACCCTTTTACAGTTTCACTCCTTTTGACAGGTTTAGGAGATAACCTTTACACCCCACTCACTCCTCTCTCAAACTATTCTAACACTTAGAACTATGAAAGGAGCTCACATAAGATTGCAGCAGCATTTCTATACTTTTTACTCTCAATACTTGTGTGTTTTAACCAGGGATGAGAGGGGTATTTATAGGCTTCAAGTTGATTCAAACTTAGAGCCTAAAAACATCTCATCCCAGGTTCCCTGGGCACGGGCGGTACCACCGCCTACGCTGGACGATACTACTACCCAGTGTCAGTTTGGCTAACATTGTCCTGGGCAGTACCACTGCCCAGGAGGCTGTACTGGGTGGTACCACTGCCCAGATTGGCGGTACCACCGCCTGACACCTTGCTAGGGGCGGTACAACCACCCAAACTAGCGGTACCACCGCCTGACACAGTCTTGAAGACTGTGCCACGATGGTGAGTCTTCTTGGGACACTGTTTAGGCCTCTTATTTGGCCCAAAACAGTTTTTACATGGGTCTAGCTGGACCCTAATTGGGTTGGCCCAAATCCAATCTCAATTACGTGCTAACTATGATTCCTAAGACATATTCTAAGCTAAACAAATCCTTATGTCAATTCTTCTAGCGAGCTTCCGACGATCTTCTGGCGAATCTCCGACGAACTCTCGGTAATGTTCTGACGGACTCCTGGCAAGCTCTTGGACTTCACGACAATCTTCTTGGTGAGTTCCGACGAGCTTCTTTGGCAAGCTCCGTGACTTCTCGGTTGGTTCCCGCAGAACTTCCGACGAACGTCCGGACTTTCGATGAACTCTCGAACTCCCAACATGATCTCGATCTTGACTTCGGGACTTCATTTTGCTTCATGTCTTGCTATCATAGTTAATCCTACACATATAAAACACACTTCGATCTAGACAATTAATACTAAGCATTAATCAAGTTGTCCGACATGTCATTGGTCTCTCGACGCTTCATCCGATTCTTTGGCGTATCATCCTCTCCTACGGCCTATTGCCCAATCGGCCAGTTGACTCCGCAACTCCAATATCCTTGGTGCAATACCCGCTCTTCTTGGCTCGATGCCCGAATCCACAGCCCGAAGCCTTCTGTCGATACGTCGACTGATCCATTGGCCCGACGTCCAATCTTCTGACATGTTCCTCCGGCCCAACATGATTTTTCCTGCTTTAAGTGTCTCATCCTGATTAAAGCATCCTACGTCACTTAAAATACAGATTAAAATATAAACACATATTGATTGGTTTCATCATCAAAATCCGAGATCCAACAAAGACTTCATTAACGATTGTAACTAACGCACATGAATATTTAAAGGTTATTAAAGACACATTTAAATATTCTAATAAGTCATTGATTGGAATACTAATGAAAGAACTGACTATGGCTTAGTATGATGGCACTCGAGAAATTCTGGATCATATCCTCGTTATGGCTGATAAAGCTGCAAAACTTAAAGCATTAGGCATGAATGTTGATGAGTCTTTCGTCGTGCAGTTCATTCTCAATTCCCTTTCTCCTTAGTTTGGCCCATTCAAGATTCACTATAATATAAATAAGGATAATTGGGACTTGAATGAGTTAACTAGTATATGTGTTCAGGAAGAATTAAGATTAAAGTAGGAAAGCTCATATAATGTCATGACTACTACTCAAGGAGCTGATAATAAAAAAATTGAAGCATCATCCATCAAAGAAATTTGTCGGGTTCGGAAATGTTAAACGGACTAATGAAAAGAAAGCTTTTACAGTAAAGTGCTTCTTTTGTGGCAAGAAAGGACATATGAAGAAGGACTATACTAAACGCAAGACCTGGTTCGAAAAGAAATGTATTAACTCGACATTTATATGTTTCAAATCAAACATTATATAAGTTCCTTCTAACTCTTAGTGGATTGATTCTGGTGCTTCAACTCATGTTATCAATAATATGCAGGGATTTATTTCAATCCGGAAACCAAAAGAACATAAAAGATTCATCATTATAGGAATCGTCTTAAAGTGAAAGTGATATCAGTGGCGACTTATCATCTACGCTTAGAGATGGGTCATCTAATGGATCTTGTTGATACATGTTATGTTCCTACTATTTCTAAAAATTTAGTTTCTCTATCTAGAATTAATGAGTTAGGATATTGTCTTTCTTTTCCAAGGATATTCTGCCCTTTAGCTTTGTCTTAGTACTTGGAGTTTGCCTTTGCATGCTCTACCTCCTCGGCCCCTTTCACGACCAAGTGCTCTCCTTCCATGAGAGCAAGGGATCAATGACTTTTACGGAAGTCCCGCCTCTACGGTACCATGGCGCTGCCATGCCAATGGCCCTACTATCCGTTGCCTCGCATCTACATCCCTTTTCTTTATGATCAGTAGATATGTCTCTATGGCACTCCTCTGAGTCTACCTCCATTCTAATTGATGCTTGATTTTGGGTAGCTAAGTCCCTTTGGACTCGTCGTCGCTTCCTCGCCCTTTTCGACCCCCTGCTTCAACACCTCTGTGTTCTCCAAGCAGCTCCCTTTGATCGATGGAAAGACATACTGTAACCCACATGCATGACCTCTGCCATCACGTTGTAGGGTTTGCACCGATTCTGTTCTCCTTAGCTTCCTTGGTAGCATTGTTCGCTTACTCGACCTTGTCCTCTGACTTGTCGAGCTCCTTTAAGCGAATATGAGCTCTAGAGCAGTCCAACTCTCCAATTGCTTCGATCATACCTCTACATGATTAAGTCCCTCTCATGGGACTCACTAGTACTTGCATTCAAACTTTTCCCTTAGTGGAACACAGCCCCCCATATGTTGATAACCAAGGCTTTCATCCGATGCAAATTTTGATGCATGCACGAAAGACTCACCTCTGCGGTACCATGACCTTCACTCCTTGAATCCATAGCCCTTCTTGCCATTGTATTATTCACTGAAGTGGAGCTCCCAGTAGCTCCCGATCATACCTCCGTATAATATAGTCCCTCACGGGACTATATTGTGTGTATCGTATCGCCACTAACTATTCCATCATGATCCGCTGCACTATGTCGCCTCCTGGTGACATCTCTATTGCATTCTGATCCTTGTGGGATGAACTCAAATTGTGATCCCTCCATGTGTGGCCTCTGCCAATACATCGTAGGGTCTCTTCCATCTTTGATTTTGTTCGCTCCTTTGGCAATCGACCTTCATCCATCCACTCTTGGTTCACACCTAGATGAAGCATCGCTCTAGGATAGTCTATCGCCTAGTAGCTCCTGAAGTCCATCGACTTCACTGCAATTAGTGCACTATTATCTGGATCTTGGGCCTTTGCCCCTACCAGCACAATCTTTGTTGTGCACTACTTCCTTCATGGCAACTTGAATGGCAACACTATGGTATATTCTTCAAGAATACCTACCTCCGCATCCTGTTGCCCCGTGCCAAGGCCTTCTGAACCCAACTTCGCCTCCGCAAGTTGAGTTACCTTAGTTCCTCCATCAAATGCTTCTCCGAGATAAGGTGCATGTGCCCAAAAGCTCCCTTCGTCTTTAGCACCATGCAAGATGAGTCTGCTCCGTCAGAATGAAGGACCCATGGAACAACATGATCCTACTCCTGCATCTACAAGAGTTCATGTCCTTAACCTCTATCTAAGGAAAGCTTCGTGCCTTCACTTCATGTTCCATCTTCTGTGCTAACTCCCTTCATGTGACTTGGGTACTTCACCAAGTTACACCCAAGTTGCTCCGCTCCTCATCTTGCATTGAGTTGATGGTGGCCCTCACGCCCACCATTCCATGGGTCAGCCCTCCCTTGAGTCCGAACTCCATATCGACTCCAAGTTGTTAGGATCAAGAGTCAGCACTAAGAGGGGGGTGAATTAGTACAGCGGTAAAAATTACGTCGGTTTGAAACTTTCATACGATAAAAATCGTTTATGTTGAAAACCGATCTCGGAAATATCTTAACTTGAAACACGTTCGTAAATGAATTGAAGGAAGTAAGCACTTAAAGAGGTTTGAAGTAAGGTAATAGTAAGAATAAAATGTAAACTAGAGAACATGGTAGTTTTAGAGTGGTTCAGTCAACGTGACCTACACCACTTTCGGCTTTCTCCTCCGACAAGGTCACCGGCGTCCACTAGAGGCCTTCCTTCAATAGGCGAAGGCTAATCATCTTTTACACCTGTCTTCTCCTTTTCATGGGTTTAGGAGATAACCCTTACAAGCACTCACTCTCCTCTTACAGAATTTAAACTTATAGTGGAGGAGGGAATTTCTAAAGAGATTACAGTAGCGTTTTCTCACTTTTGAATACTATGTACTTATATTCTTTAACCAAGGATGAGAGAGGTATTTATAGGCTTCAAATTGATTCAAAATTGGAACCTAAAACTTTTCCATCCCGGGTTCCCCAGGCACGGGTGGTACCATCGCCCAGTGTCAATCTGACACTAACACTGCCCTGGGCGGTACCACCGCTTGGGGGGCAGTGCTAGGTGGTACCACCACCTAGATTGGTGGTACCACTACCTAGCACCCTGCCAGGGTGGTACAACTGCCCAGACTAGCGATACCACCGCCTAACATAGTCTCGAAGACTGTGCCATGACGGTGAGACTTCTTGGGGCATTGTTTGGGCCTCTTATTGGGCCCAACACAGTCCTTACATGGGCCTAGCTGACCCCTAATTGGGTTGGCCTAAATCCAAACCTAATTACGTGCTAACTACGATTCCTAAGACATAATCTGAGCTAAATAAGTCCATAAGTCTATTCTTCCGGTGAGCTTCCGACGATCTTCCGGCGAACTTCCGACGGTCTCTTGGCAATGTTCCGGCGGACTCCCGGCAAGCTCCTGGACTTCATTGTTGGGAAATCTTGGGGCGACATCACATGCACAGCGGAAGAACAAGAAAACAAAATCCCTGATTCCCAAAGAGATGTTCGTCGTCGTGCGAATATTGGTGCGTAAAATCCGCGAAACTTAACTGCGTATAGAGTAGATTGTGTTACCTAAGGAGATCATATATCCCTGTTTCCTTGCAGATCCTTAGGAGAGGGTGAAGGAGGTCAAGCGTCCTCCTCTCTAGCGGTGATCCACACAATAGGGCTGCGACGACGCTCCTCAAAACTCCAGGCCTGCTCTGAGGTGGAGAGGGAGAGGAGAATAGGAGAGGCAAGCAAAGGCTCTAGCCTATGAGGCTCTAAATCCCTCCTATTTATAGAGGTCCCCTGTCAAACCCTAATGGGTCCTCCCCTAGTGGGTATTGGATCTGCATCCAATAAGACAAGGGCTCCGTCGGATATCTCATATCCGAACCTCTACTCATCGCAATGCCTACCATATATGTGTGACCCTCTAGGCTCAATATCGAGCTGGCCGTGAGTCATACCTGTTAGAACTCCTTCTAACTCAGTGAATTATTATCTCTGTAATAATTCACCTGACTCATCGACTACGGACATACTAGGCGACTACGCCGTAGTCCCCAGATGATACAGGGGAATCCAATCCATTGGACCTGTCTGTCCTCAGTTACCGTGTACCTATAGTCCCTCATCCATCTAATATCTTAGAGACTGTATATCGAGCATGGTGTTGTCAGACCCATACGGTTTCTACTCGAGTCTCGCTCTAATCGAATTCTCCCGGAGAACTCTTTCTCTCTCAATCCGAATGACCCTAGCCAGGGATTTGTCTGAGCAAGAACACATGGGATATTCCTCTCATGACGCCGAGAGTAGATGATCCTCTATCGACAATCAATAGCCCTCATAAGGTCGACTACCACTCCCAATGACCAGCTGTACTAGATCTGGGACAGCCAAACCTATAAGTCTGGTATCAAAGAGTGGAGCACTCATGCAGGACATCCTTGGTGTCTCAAGTCTAAGGACCAGATACATCATTAGGACTACGAAATCGCTGTTTGACAATAAGGCATCATTAACCATCCAGCATTCCATAAGTAGATCAATCAGTGAACTCATTCTCCAATGAGCACCTGTACTGTATCCCTAGTGTCCCTACACGAGCAGCTATGAGACCAGCTACATCCATCATATGGACGGGTATACAGCACATCAGTCTGTCCGGTTATTACGATGTCCCTCTCGAGTAACCTATGACCGGGATTATTTAGGATATGTGTTTAAAGGTGAATCGATCTCATTATCGTGATCTCATCACGATCCGATTCCTATTGCACAAATCCAAGGACATCAAAAAAAAAAATATATATATATATATATATATATATATATATATATATGCGATAGTTATAAAGTGATATACACCAAAATATAATAAGCAAAAAGATTTTGTATCAAGTCACACGTGCCATCACTCACGTGATTGGTTTGCTGGGAACCTATGACTAGCATTCGCGATGATCTTCTTGGCGAGTTCCAATGAGCTTCTCTAGCAAGCTCCGAGACTTCTCGGCTGGTTCTGACAGAACTTCCGATGAACGTCCGGACATCCGACGAACTCTCGAACTCCCAACGAAATCGCGTCCTTGACTCCAGGACTTCATTTTGCTTCATGCCTTGCTATCGTAGTTAATCCTGCACATGTAAAACGTACTTCGATCTAGACAATTAATACTAAATATTTAATCATATTGTCCGACATGTCATTGGTCCCTCAATACTTCATCCGATTCTTCAGCGTATCATCCTCTCTTGCGGCCTATTACCCAATCGGCCAGTTGGCTCTGCAACTATGACATCCTTGGTGTAATATCCACTCTTCTTGGCCCGATGCTCGAATCCACGGTCCGAAGCCTTTTGTCGATACGTCGATCGATCCTCCGGCTCGACGTCCAATCTTCTAACATGTTTTCCCTCGGTACAACATGATTTTTCCTGCTTTAATTGTCTTATCCTGATCAAAGCATCTTGCGTCACTCAAAACACAGATTAAAACATAAACATATATCAATTGGTTTCATCATCAAAATATGAGATTCAACACAAGTGTGCCTTCATTTGTATTGCTTTGGGTCGCACCCTCACTTGATCTCGCAATGCATCCACCAATACATTCTCTCAACCGAGATCATGCGATAACTCCTCGCCGCTCACTCGGTCCATTGAGCTTCATGGAGTTATTATTTTTTTGAGGTACTCCTCCTCAAAATGTGCAGCCTGTTGCACATGATTCTCCCTTTAGAAAAATAGGATCTATCCCTCTTGGATTACTGTCCCATTGGAGCAATATCTCTCTACGCTTCTTTCTCTCTGAAAGTTTCGGAGATCACTATCCCCTTGGACTACTTTGATTTGTTGAACAAACTGTGCATTGTTCTACATCATGCAAACGCACCTGCTAGATTGCGACTCCATATCAATACAACCCCCGCTACACCACTCAAGGCCTAGCAATATGTTGAACTCGCTGCACACTTTAGCCTCCTATGGGCGTATCCTTCATATGTTGAAGAGAAAGTTTCTATGCTCCATGGTGTCGAGTTTCAGTCGCCTTGGGATGGCCGCGAACATTCCTTCGTCCACATACAAGCCCATGCATGAGTACCAAATTCTTCAAGTTAGCAATTTCCCTCACCTCTGTGAGCTTTGCATAACTCTTTCAGTCGCTGAGCAACTTATTCCACCTTGCGTGGTCTCATCCTTTACCAAGCACCTCGCTTGCCTTGAACACCATCAAGTATAGTTGTCAACATCGAGCCATAGCTTGAACTCAGCCATCCCAACCTTTGTGCACTTCGTATTCTTTCAAGCTTGCTTGTTCTCGTGATACCTCTTGCGTGAAGGGTTGGCAAATAGTTCGTGGCAATGCGATACACACGACATAGTCCCGTGAGGGACTATATCATACGGAGGTATGATCGGAAGCTACTGGGAGCTCCACTTCAATGAACAACATGACGACAAGAAGGGCTACAGATTCAAGGAGTGAAGGCGATGGTACCGCACAAGCGGGTCTTCCGTGCGTGCATCGAATTTTACATCGGATGAAAGCCTTGGTTATCAGCATATGGGGGGCTGTGTTGCACTAAGGGAAAAGTTCGAATGCAAGTACCAGTGAGTCCCATGGGAGGGACTTGATCATGCAGAGGTATGATCGAAGCAGTGGAGAGTTGGATTGCTCCAGAGCCCATATTCGCTTAAGGGAGCCCGGCAAGTCAGCGGACAAGGTCGAGTAATCGAACGTTGCTACCAAGGAAGCTAAGGAGAATAGAATCGGTGCAAACCCTACAATGTGATGGCAGAGGCCATGCATGGGAGTTACAGTATGTCTTTCTATCGATCAAAAGGAGCTGCTTGGAGAACACAGAGGTGTTGAAGCAGGGGGTCGAAAAGGGCGAGGAAGCGATGACGAGTCCAAAGGGACTTAGCTACCCAAAATCAAGCATCAATTAGAATGGAGGTAGACTCAGAGGAGTGCCATAGAGACATATCTACTGATTATAAAGAAAAGGGATGTAGATGCGAGGCAACGGATAGTAGGGCCATTGGCATGGCAGCGCCATGGTACCGTAGAGGCGGGACTTCCGTAAAAGTCATTGATCCTTTGCTCTCATGGAAGGAGAGCACTTGGTCATGAAAGGGGCCGAGGAGGTAGAGCATGCAAAGGCAAACTCCAAGTACTAAGACAAAGCTAAAGGGCAGAAGCCAAGGAACTTCGTAAGACCGGTGTCAACGAGCTTCTCATCAAGATAGCTGAAAGTGAAGGACTTCGGGTCATGCAAGAGTGCACAACCAAGGAACGAAGTAGGTAGTATGTGGTGCTATACCTTTGCTACTCAGTGGAGTAGGCAGTCGGGTTGATGGAGAAGATGGTACAATCCCAGAGGCGACCAAAACTATTAGAGACTTACTCTAAGTTAGGGTAAAAATTTCCTGCATTCCAGAAGCTCGATGGCATTGAGAAGGTGAATCATGATAGCTAACTCAACATAAGGAGTGCAAACACTTCGAGTGCTTTAAAAGTGTGAACAAAGAGTAGGCGAAGGTTAGTAACCAGCTCGATACGTGGAGTACAACCCTTAAGGAGGCGGGCGAAGTCAAGTAACCATTACCTTCTCAACTCTTAAGAGAATGGGTGAAATCGAGTACTCCAATTCTCTTATCTATCCAGCAGAGAGCTCTGTACAGGTTCAAAGACCCTTCAAATATAATAGAAGACAATAGTTGTCAAATCCTCACCAATGGTGATCAGTGCTACCGAGAGTAGATTATCCACTTCATTTCCCAACAGAATGCCAATCGAAAGCGGAAGCGATACGAATCTACTTGGAAGTGACAACTAAATGAAAGAAGAGTCGATAGATAAATTTTATGGAGGAAGGACCCAAAACTTTGAAAGTTTGCGAGGCGATGCTCGTTAAAGCTCCAACAAGCATCCACCCAATTCAAGCAGCATGAGACATTTGAGAGACTGGCGCATAGTAAGGATGGTCTTTTCCTTCATTTGGAGGATCCGTAGGAACCAACAAGGATCAACACAACTCAGCCAGCCTCACACTAGAGTCAAAGTTATTGACGAGTTGAAGCAGCATAGCAGATCAAAAGTTCGACTACTCAACAACAGCAACGGAGAGCAATTGGGAGCCAAGAGGCGCGTTGTAGTTGGAGCAGAAGATTGAAGACTCAACAAAGGCAAGGAGTTGTAGTGTCAGCAAAAGGCTTCGACGAGGACGTCGAAGGAATAAGTGGGGGAGAATGTCACAGATAAAATAGGATGTTTAATATAATACTTATGTATGTATGTGTCTTTTGGTTTGTTCATAATTTGCATAGCATGTAGAGGGATGGTCGAAGACTTAATAGCCCCATTTTAGTTGGGTTTGGTGGCCTTCTTAGGTTTGTAAATAAAGGTTGTGTCATGTGGACACTTGTGAGAGATAATCGGTCTACAGTGGATCATTTTGACCCTTTGTTGTGCAACCATTCAGAGCTTGTAAAGTCTGTTTGTAATTTTCATTGTCTATGAAGTGTTTTCGGAAATGTTTGCTTGTGGATCCCGAGTGAGGCATTTTCTCTAACCTGTTTTTCTCTTTTATAGGTCCTAAGGGACCATGGGAGGTTTCGGGGAGGCTAACCTTTGCGGACGGACATGCAAGGGTGCCGCACGACTTAGGCAAAACTAGCTAAGTTTGTGATAGTAGGTCACGATGATCGAACTACTATAAAATTGGTGTGCCTTCTCTTCTTTGCCTTTTTCCTTTATACTTCTTACTGATTTGGTTGCTCACTCCACTTCACACTTTCTCTAAGTTCAAACGCATTTTCAATACGATTTTATCGAAATGATTTTTCTAAATACTCGACGTTTTTAAGAAAGCACTAATTCACTCCCCCTCTTAGTGCCAATTTCGGTCCTAACAATTGGTATAAGAGCCAAAATTTTTCTCATTTGGTTTAACATCTACGATAAATGGCTTTTACTAGCAATCAAGAGGGTCTTTCTATCACTCGTCCTCTTATGTTCAATGGGACAGACTACACGTATTGAAAAACTAGAATGAAAATTTTCTTGCTTTTTATGGATTTTGATTTATAGAATATTGTTGAAAGCGGTTTTGGAAAGTCTTCGAAACCAATGAACAAATGGACTGATCTGAAGAAGAAAATTTTCTCTTTGAATGCTAAAGCAATGAACGCTTTGTTTTGCACTATTGATAAAAACGAATTTAATCAAGTTTATATATGCGAAACTACATATAAGATTTGGCACACACTCGAAGTCACACACAAAGGCATAAGTAGGGTTAAGTAGTCAAAAATTAATCTTTTGGTTTATAGCTATGAGTTGTTTCATAAAAAACTAAGCGAGACTATTGGAAATATATATACTCGTTTTACGGATGTCGTCAATGGTCTAAAAGCACTTAATAAAAGTTTTTCTAATTTTGAACTTGTTAATAAAATGCTAAGATCCCTTCCAAAAAATTAGGATCCTAAAGTAATGGCAATACAAGAAGCAACCGACTTGAACAATTTTTTGCTCGAAGAACTTACTAGGTCTTTGATAGCCTATGAAATAACATGTATTGCGTATAATGAACTTGAGAATAACCTTTCGAAGACAAGGAAGGACTTGACACTTAGAACTAAAGAAAACTACTTAGGAGAAAACTTAAGTGACGATGATGATGATGACTTGGCACTTCTTCAAGAAAGTTTAAACAATTCTTAAAAAGAAACAAAACACCATGAATAAAAGTATACTACAAAAGGACCAAATAATTTACTATGAATGCAAAAGGCCAAGGCACTTCAAAAATGAATATCCCCAAGTGAAGAAGAAGCTATCAAAGAAAAAAAAAGTGTTCAAAGCTACTTAGGATGACTCAAGTACATCCGAAGACCTACCAACAAAGAAGAAGTTACAAATTACGCATTAATAGAATTTGGCAACGAGGTATGTAACTTAAACATATCTTCTTTATCTTATGATGAATTATTCAATGCCTTTAATGATTTGTTTGATGATTTTAAATTAGTTAATAAAAAGTATAAATTGTTAAAAAAGGAGATGCTTTTCTTGTTAGTGAATTTGATAAATTAAAAAATAAGCATGATGATAGTATATTAGCTCCTTACATTAAGTATGAAGAGATAGATTCACATAAGAAAGAACATATTTTACTATAAAAAATATTAAAAAATTTTAAACTAGGTAATAAATCTCTAAGCATGATCCTTGCTATAGTAAGGGTCATGTTCATAGAAAGGAAGGAATTGGCTTTGTAAGTAACACTCAACAAAAGCTAACTATGTTCATTAAAGGACTCACATTATATGTTTCACCCGGAAATAAATATAATTTTTGGGGTAGATTTGGACATTATGCCTATAGATGCTTATTTAAAAAGTATAGTACATAGAAATTAGTTTGGATTCCTAAATAGACCATGAATAATTGAATCTAATGCTTGTATAATTGAAATACCACACAAAAATAGATATATGATTGTCTGAAAACATAATAACATATATACTATCAATATTGATGATTTTTGTGATGAAACATATTTTTCGGCTTTAAACGATATGCATGACTTTGGTATAGGAGATTAGGTCATGCTATCATGAAATTAATTTCTCAAATTTCAACTAGAGAACTTATAAGAGGAATGCCTAGCATCAATTTTGTCAAAGAAAAAGTTTGTGATGCATGCCAACTATAAAAACAAATAAAAAATAATTTCAAATCAAAGAATTAAATAAGCACCATTAGACCACCACAATTGATCCATATGGATTTATTTGGACTAATTGATACAACAAGGATGTAGTAAATATTTCTTTGTAATTATTGATGATTATAGTAGATACACTTAGACATGTTGAATCTCGGATTTTGATGATGAAGTCAATTGTCATTTGTTGTCTAATCTATGTGTTGAGATAAGTGTGCAGGATTAACTACGATGAAAGATAGACAAGCAGCAGGAGTTGCGCCGGAGTCAAGTTCATGATCACGTTGGGAGTTCGAGAGTTCGACGGAAGTTCGGACGGTCGTCCGAGGTTCTGCGAGAACAGATCCGAGAAGTCCAGAAGCTTGCCAAGCGAAGCTCGTCGGAACTTGCCAAGTGGATCGTCGCAAAGTCCAGGAGTTTGCCGGAAGTCCGCAGGAGCATCACTGAGGGTTCATCGGATGATCGACGGAAGTTCGCCGGAAACTCGCCGGAAGGAGCGATTGACGCACCGGAGCAAAGCTGCAGAAGTTGTCTTAGATTTAATCGTAGTTAGCACGATGATTAAGTTGAAAAATGGGAAGTGATCCCATTGGCTTAATCTTGGGGCAATTGGGCCCCTGAAAGATTGAAATTGGGTCGAATGGAATGAACCATTCGGACCCTGATTGCACCAGGAGGTGCAACCGCCTAGGCCAGGAGGTGGCACCGCCTGGGCTAAGCCTCCCAGCGAGACTAGGCGGTGCAACCTCCCCAGCCGGGAGGTGGCACCGCCTGAGCTCAGTCTTCGAGCTAGACTGGGCGGTGCAACCTCCCTGGCAGAGAGGTGGCACCGCCTGAGCTCAGTCTTCGAGCTAGACTGGGCGGTGCAACCTCCCTGGCAGAGAGGTGGCACCGCCTGAGCTCAGTCTTCGAGCAAGACTGGGCGGTGCAACCTCCCTGGCAGAGAGGTGGCACCGCCTGTGCTCGGTCTTCGAGCTCTGCCAGGCGGTGCAACCTCTCCAGTCAAGAGGTGCAACCGCCTGATCCCGGAATTCCGGGATTTGATCGTTTTGAGCTCCAAATTTGAATTGGGTTGGGGCCTATAAATTCCCCACCCATTCAACACTGAAAAGATACAGACCTACACCGAAATCTTGATCTTTTCTGTGATTCTAAGAGCTCAAAAGTGATTGTAAAGCCTTTAAGTCTCCTCCTTCTGTTCTTCAAGTTTTCAGTTGTAAAGTGAGGAGAGAAAGGTCTGTAAAGGTTGTCTCCTGAGCCTGTCAAAAGGAGAGAAACTGTAAAAGGGCAGTTTGGCCTTCACCCATTGAAGGAAGGCCCCTAGTTGACGTCGGCAACCTCGTCGGTGGAGGAAGCCAAAAGTAGAGTAGGTCAGGACTGACCGAACCACTCTAAATCTCTGGTTTGCGTTTATTTTTGAGCACTTTATCTTTACTGCAAACCTCCTCCACTACTACTGCTCTCTGCGCTTTCACGAACAAGTTCTAAGTGCTGTTCTTCCGAATCTGCATTCAGACGTAAAGTCGTGTTTTAGTACATTACAGTTTACGTTTACGTTTTGATTCTGCAGAACTGTCCTCTGTGCTTTTGCAAATGAGTTTCTTTGCAGTTTACACTTACAGTTTGATTCTATTTATAACTGCAAACTGTCTTCTGCAATTTTACGAACGAGTTTCAACATTTAGACGTAAAACTGCATTTAGACGTAAATCGGCTTTCCTCGCACAATCGTCAGATTTCAGTTTACGTTTACGTCTTGATTTCAACTACATACTGCCCTCTGCGAATATACAAACGAGTTTCAAAGTTCAGACGTAAATCTGCGTCTAAGACGTAAATCTGCGTTTAAGACGTAAATCTGCGTTTAGACGTAAATCTGCGTTTAGACGCAAATCTGCGTTTAGACGTAAATCTGTTTTTTGCAGATTACCTTTTGAGCTGTACAACAGCAGCACATTGTCTTTATACTTCTGCTCAATCTGCGCTTAAACGCAATCTGCGTTTAGACGCAATCTGCGCTTAGACGCAATCTGCGCTAAGACGCAAACTGCGCTTAGACGCAATCTGAGTTTAGACGCAATCTGCATTTAGACGCTAACTGTGTTTAGACGCTAACTGCGCTTAAACGTAAACTGCACTTAATCATAAGTAATCTTAGAATCGGTTTTTGCATCAAAATAGTCTTTGTCGAACGAACGCAGCCTTCGCTTTTTAATCGCTGAAAAATATCCGCTGCACTAATTCACCCCCCCCCTCTTAGTGCTCTCGATCCTAACAATTGGTATCAGAGCCCGGTTAACTCTCAAAAGGATTAAAACCCAAGAGAGATGGCTTACGCCGGAAACCAAGAGGGCCATTCTATTACACGTCCACCCATGTTTAATGGGACGGACTACACCTACTGGAAGACCCGAATGAGGATCTTTCTTATTTCTATGGATTTTGAACTGTGGAATCTTGTCGAAAACGGTTTTTCAAAGTCTTCTCTTCCAATGATCGATTGGAATGATTTGGAGAAGAAGGCTTTCGCTCTAAATGCAAAGGCTATGAATGCCTTATTTTGTGCACTTGATAAAAACGAGTTTAACCGTGTTTCAACTTGTGAAACTGCATTCGATATTTGGCACACACTCGAAGTGACCCATGAGGGCACAAGTAGAGTAAAAGAGTCAAAAATCAATTTGTTGTTACACTCCTTCGAACTTTTTCGGATGAAACCGAGTGAAACCATTGGCGACATGTTTACCCGTTTCACGGATGTCGTCAACGGTCTAAAAGGACTCGGAAAGAGCTTTTCGGATTTTGAGCTTGTTAATAAGATACTAAGATCCCTTCCTAAGAGTTGGGATCCTAAAGTCACCGCTATTCAAGAGGCAAAAGATCTGCGAAATTTCCCTCTTGAAGAACTAATCGGGTCATTAATGACCTACGAAATGACTTGTAAAGCTCATGAAGAGCAAGAAGACATCCTTCCAAAGAACAGGAAGGATATGGCACTCAAAACTTCAGAATGCCACTTGAGAGAAAACTCAAGTGATGATAACTGTGATGATGACTTGGCACTTCTAACAAGAAAGTTTAAAAAGTTCTTTAAAAGAAACAAGTTTAAGAATGATGCAAAAAATAAACTTGAACCCAAAAAGGACCAAGTAATCTGCTATGAATGCAAAAAGCCGGGACACTACAAGAGTGACTGTCCCCAAGTCAAGAAAAGAACAACAAAGAAGAAGGCGCTCCAAGCAACATGGGATGATTCAAGCGCATCTGAGGAAGAGGAGTCCAACACCGAGCAAGTTGCTCATTACGCCTTAATGGCTATCGGAGAGGAGGTAACAGATTCATTAAATGCTGATTTATCTTTCGATGAATTATTAAATGCTTTCAATGACTTATTTGACGAATGCAAGAGTATAAGTAGAAAATATAAATTGCTGAAAAAGGTGCATGATAGTCTTACTTGTGAGTTTGATAAGTTAAAAGTCGAACATCATGATAGTTTAAATTCATGTATCAAATGTCATGATTTAGAAATATTACAAAAAGAAAACCTACTACTCAAGGATACCTTGAAGAAATTCGAGGTTGGTAGCAAGTCGTTGAACATGATCCTTGCAAACAAGGGTCACGTTCCAAAAAGGAGCGGAATTGGATTTGTGAGAAGTCCTCACCAAAATCCAACGACTTTTATAAAAGGCTCCATCTTACATGTTCAACACCAAACCAAGTGCAACTTTTGTTGCAAATCTGGACATAGGACACATTGTTGTCCATTCAAGAAAATAAGTCCAAACAAACTGATTTGGGTTCCTAAAGGAACCATGATAAACTCGATGCAACATGATAGAAAATGTAGATCTATTTATGAGGCACCCAAAAGCAAATGGGTTCCTAAAGATCATCCCTTCCTATAAAAACATTAAAATTTCAGGCCGGAGCAAGAAATAATATTCTGCTCCTTGACTCTCGATGGTCATAAACTCGCAACGCTTAAGTAACAAGTGGAAGTTATGAAATCACAAATACAATTTGGATGCAACCTAATTAGAAACATATGATATCCAAATTTACATATCCCCTTGATCTTCAAAACCCGTTAACACTATCATCTACGAATTAATTCTTGTATCATGAAGAAACTAAATATGTCATGATCTTAAAAGGGATACCAAACAAACTATCAACATACGTGTGCACGTTAAAAGATCTATCTTGATCGTACAAGAGCTTCTTCCTTAAATAAAAACTCATACGAAATCACGTAACATACATTAATTGCTCTGAAACTCTCCTCAAGGCAAAGGCTCCCTAATCAAATCATATTAGGTGCTCATTGGCTGCAGGCGGTGGCACCTCTCCAGCTGGCGGTGGCACCTCCAACTATCACGGGTTGCCAGAGGTTGCACCGCTCCAGCCAGAGGTGCAACCGCCCGCAACTCTGCCTTTTTAAACCCACACTAGGGCCGGCGGTGAAACCGACCCCAACTCACTCCCATTTCCTCCTCTACTCTTCCAAGTCTCCTCCACTCTCATTTCACTCCTCTAAGCCGTCCAAATACCTTCCATTTCGGAGAAAAACATCAAGAATCCTTCCCTCTCTTGAAGATTTCACAAAGGTACTCTTTAAGAAGCTTTTAAATTCTGTTTTGATCTTCATTTACTCTAGCTCATCATCATCCCTCTAAACAGCAGTAGTAATGGGATCTAGAAGAACCTCAAGGGACAAGGGGAAGAGGAGATTAGTAGAAGAGTTTGATTTCAATCTTTTCGATTCAAAATACCATGCTGAAAGATTTCCCTCTTTCGAACTTAGATGTATCACTAAAGGAAAATACGTAGATCTAAATGAACTAAGAGACTTAGAGACCATCCAATGGTTTGCAAACCTAGGTCTACTTCCAATCTTGCAGATTAACGAACCCATCTATCCTAGGCTTGTTAGATTATTTTACAATAACATACAAATAGATGATGAAGGAAGGATGTCCACCTATCTTTTGGGACAACACATCTCAATCACTGATAGATTCATTTGTGATATGATAGGCATTCCCATAAAAAGCATAGGACTCTACTTTAGAGGATCATGAGATGATGAAAGTATTGGAACATCCTATGTTGAAGCCTTAGGAACAATCTTTGCCAATCCTAACATAGCATTAGTTCCTAAAAGTTGTGAACATCTATTGCCTTTGAACACTAAGATACTTCATTATATCATGACTAGTATAATTCTCCCTAAACAATACCATCATGATGAAATTAGTCAACTAGAATTAGGAACTATGTACTCAATCATGAAGGGACATGACATCTGTCTTGGCTATCTTATTCAACAAAATATGTTAGAATTATCAAAAAAGGATATGATGCTCCCATATGGTGGTATAATCACTAGAATAATAAAAGCTTACGACATTCTAATATCACCAGAGGAAGAAGTAATGAAAGTAGATCGATACAGCATAATAAACAAAAATCTACTTCACCGACTAAGATGTTACTATAGAAACGGTAACTGAGTTAGACTCCCTAGAAGGACTGATCATCCTCAACCTGAACCAAAACCGGAAACACCAGTATTTAGGGGTACCCAATCTCCTTCGACCCTTCCCTTTGAGGAAACACATCCAGTTGAGCAAACTCATACATCCATTGAAGAAATTGGGATTCGTATGGATCGATTTGAACAGAGACAAGAACGGATTGAACAAAGACAAGATCAAATCCTATCTGAGCTGCAGCAGATTCATAGTCAATTTGACTCCTTGTTTAGGCACTTTAATTTTCCACCGCATCAATGAACTTATTGAACACCTGTTGTTGTTGTAAACTTCTCACTTCTGATGTACTGAATGTAAACATCTATTATGGTAAAAGTTATCTCAGATTTTTATGGTATCATCACTGCTTGGTATGAGATATGTCCAAATTAAGAATGTTGTGCCTTGAAACTAAAAAGTTTTTTAAAATCTTGTGTTTTGATTCGAAGAGAATTAGGAATGTTGATATGTCCGAATACTTAAATTTGTTAAAATTATTTTTCGGACTATATTGTATGATCAAATCACTTGATTGCCATGTCTCTATGATTATATGCAACAAAATCTTCTCCGAATGCATCTTATTTTTCGAATGCTATGAACCAGATTTTCTCGTACACTTTCATGAAAAATAAATATCTGAAATAGATTTGATGAAGTGATTCATGTGTATGTATTCCATCCTGCAAAATCTTTACATGGACAATTGATTATAACACAAAGGGGAAGAAGTATTTAGAGCAATCTATGTGAAATTCCTCTATAAGCTTGCTTTGATTAATTTCCTGGTATCATGATTATTATGCTTTTTGTTGATGACAAAGGGGGAGATATATATATGAATTGATAAACACTGCCATACTATAAGTGATGCTATAAACACTGCTATGATTATGCCATCCTTGCATCACCAAGAGATACAAAAACATGTGCTAAAGTTTGCATTATGCCCTGAGTTGATATGTTATCATGTGAAGAAAATGCAAAAACTTGCTAGTATATTTCAAATGTATGCATCATGTAATAGTGCTTCACAGCTTTATATGATAATGTTCATACTACATGATGAATGGTTACAAACACAATCATACAAACTTGATGATGAATGTCAAGCCCTGACATCATCTTTGAAGAGATACATCATGATGAGTATCATGATGGGAGTATTGATAAGTTTAACTGATCTAACTTATCAATACGTCACTTGAATTCTTAGGTCTTGAATTCAAGGTTGACTTATCTCAACTATGGCATATAGACAGGGGGAGTTAAGGATAACTCCATTATCAATTGATTGTCATCATCAAAAAGGGGGAGATTGTTGAATCTCAGATTTTGATGATGAAGTCAATTGTCATTTGTTGTCTAATCTATGTGTTGAGATAAGTGTGCAGGATTAACTACGATGAAAGATAGACAAGCAGCAGGAGTTGCGCCGGAGTCAAGTTCATGATCACGTTGGGAGTTCGAGAGTTCGACGGAAGTTCGGACGGTCGTCCAAGGTTCTGCGAGAACAGATCCGAGAAGTCCAGAAGCTTGCCAAGTGAAGCTCGTCGGAACTTGCCAAGTGGATCGTCGCAAAGTCCAGGAGTTTGCCGGAAGTCCGCAGGAGCATCACCGAGGGTTCATCGGATGATCGACGGAAGTTCGCCGGAAACTCGCCGGAAGGAGCGATTGACGCACCGGAGCAAAGCTGCAGAAGTTGTCTTAGATTTAATCGTAGTTAGCACGATGATTAAGTTGGAAAATGGGAAGTGATCCCATTGGCTTAATCTTGGGGCAATTGGGCCCCTGAAAGATTGAAATTGGGTCGAATGGAATGAACCATTCGGACCCTGATTGCACCAGGAGGTGCAACCGCCCAGGCCAGGAGGTGGCACCGCCTGGGCTAAGCCTCCCAGCGAGACTGGGCGGTGCAACCTCCCCAGCCGGGAGGTGGCACCGCCTGAGCTCAGTCTTCGAGCTAGACTGGGCGGTGCAACCTCCCTGGCAGAGAGGTGGCACCGCCTGAGCTCAGTCTTCGAGCTAGACTGGGCGGTGCAACCTCCCTGGCAGAGAGGTGGCACCGCCTGAGCTCAGTCTTCGAGCAAGACTGGGCGGTGCAACCTCCCTGGCAGAGAGGTGGCACCGCCTGAGCTCGGTCTTCGAGCTCTGCCAGGCGGTGCAACCTCTCCAGTCAAGAGGTGCAACCGCCTGATCCCGGAATTCCGGGATTTGATCGTTTTGAGCTCCAAATTTGAATTGGGTTGGGGCCTATAAATTCCCCACCCATTCAACACTGAAAAGATACAGACCTACACCGAAATCTTGATCTTTTCTGTGATTCTAAGAGCTCAAAAGTGATTGTAAAGCCTTTAAGTCTCCTCCTTCTGTTCTTCAAGTTTTCAGTTGTAAAGTGAGGAGAGAAAGGTCTGTAAAGGTTGTCTCCTGAGCCTGTCAAAAGGAGAGAAACTGTAAAATGGCAGTTTGGCCTTCACCCATTGAAGGAAGGCCCCTAGTTGACGTCGGCAACCTCGTCGGTGGAGGAAGCCAAAAGTGGAGTAGGTCAGGACTGACCGAACCACTCTAAATCTCTGGTTTGCGTTTATTTTTGAGCACTTCATCTTTACTGCAAACCTCCTCCACTACTACTGCTCTCTGCGCTTTCACGAACAAGTTCTAAGTGCTGTTCTTCCGAATCTGCATTCAGACGTAAAGTCGTGTTTTAGTACATTACAGTTTACGTTTACGTTTTGATTCTGCAGAACTATCCTCTGTGCTTTTGCAAACGAGTTTCTTTGCAGTTTACACTTACAGTTTGATTCTATTTATAACTGCAAACTGTCTTCTGCAATTTTACGAACGAGTTTCAACATTTAGACGTAAAACTGCATTTAGACGTAAATCGGCTTTCCTCGCACAATCGTCAGATTTCAGTTTACGTTTACGTCTTGATTTCAACTGCATACTGCCCTCTGCGAATATACAAACGAGTTTCAAAGTTCAGACGTAAATCTGCGTCTAAGACGTAAATCTGCGTTTAAGACGTAAATCTGCGTTTAGACGTAAATCTGCGTTTAGACGCAAATCTGCGTTTAGACGTAAATCTGTTTTTTGCAGATTACCTTTTGAGCTGTACAACAGCAGCACATTGTCTTTATACTTCTGCTCAATCTGCGCTTAAACGCAATCTGCGTTTAGACGCAATCTGCGCTTAGACGCAATCTGCGCTAAGACGCAAACTGCGCTTAGACGCAATCTGAGTTTAGATGCAATCTGCATTTAGACGCTAACTGCGTTTAGACGCTAACTGCGCTTAAACGTAAACTGCACTTAATCATAAGTAATCTTAGAATCGGTTTTTACATCAAAATAGTCTTTGTCGAACGAACGCAGCCTTCGCTTTTTAATCGCTGAAAAATATCCGCTGCACTAATTCACCCCCCCCCCCCCCCCCCCCCTCTTAGTGCTCTCGATCCTAACAAGACATACTTCTTGGCACACAAAAGTGATTGCTTTAAATATTTTTTAAAATTTTATAAACTTGTTCAAAATGAAAATGGTTTTATGATTGCCTTTATTCGAAGTGATCATGATGGTGAATTTCAAGACCATGATTTAAAAAAAATTATGATTTAAATGGGCATAACTATAATTTCTCTACTCTAAGAAATCTACAACAAAATGGAGTAGTTGAAAGAAAAAATATAAGCTTACAAGAGATAATAAGAACCATGTTAAACGAACATAGCCTACCCAAATATTTTTGGGCCGAAGCCATTAACACGACATGCTTTGTCATGAATAGGGTTCTCGTAAGACCATTACTTTCTAAAACTCATGAATTGTGGAATAATAAAAGACCCAACATTTCATATTTCAAAGTTTTTGGTTGTAAATGTTTTATTTTAAATGAAAAGGATTCCTTAGGAAAATTCGATGTAAAATCTGATGAAAGGTATATTTCTTGGATATTTCTTTATTTCTAAAGCATGTCTTATCTTTAATAAAAGAATTTTAATTATTGAGGAATCCATCCATGTTGTTTTTAATGAGTTTTCCAAATTTAAGAAAAATAATTTTGATGATGATTTTGATTTTGATGCTTTAAATTTAAATGAAAACTCTCCTCCCCCAAGCAACTTGGATACATCTTCTTCTAAAGAATCCTTACCTAAGGAATGGAAGTACGTAGATGGTCATCCTAAGGAGCTAATCATTGGAAATATATCAAAAGGTATTCAAACTCGCTCTTCTTTTAAAATTTTTTATGCTAATACTATCTTTTTGTCTCAAATTGAACCAAAATACATTGACGAAGCCCTAAAAAATGATCCATGGGTTATTGCAATACAAGAGGAGTTAAATCAATTTGAGAGAAATGAGGTGTGGAAGCTTATTTCTAGACCTAATGACCATTTAGTAATTGGTACTAAATGTGTCTTTAGAAATAAGCAAGATAAACTTGGTATCATGGTTAGAAACAAGGCTAGATTAGTGGCCAAAGGTTTCAACCAAGAAGAAGGTGTCGATTATGAAGAAACCTTCACTCCTGTAGTTAGACTTGAAGTTATAGAATCCTTGTCTATACTAGTTGTAATAATTTTAAGTTATTTCAAATAAATGTTAAAAGTGCTTTTCTTAATGGCTTGATTTCTGAAGAAGTTTATGTTGAACAACTATCTAGATTTGAAAATTCTCTCTTTCCTAATCATGTTTTAAAGTTATCTAAGGCTCTCTATGGGTTAAAATAAGCCCCTAGGGCTTAGTATGAGAGGCTTAGTTCTTTCCTTATTCAAAATAATTTTATGAAAGGTAAGATCGATATTATATTGTTTATTAAATATTTTAAAAATAATTTTCTCATTATTCAAATTTATGTTGATGATATCATTTTTGGTTCTTCAAATGAATCCTTGTGTGAATCGTTTGTCAAGAGTATGAGCCAAGAATTTGAAATGAGCCTAATAGGTGAATTAACTTTCTTCTTAGGATTATAAATTAAGAAATTAAGTGATGAAACTTTTATTAGTCAAACTAAGTATGCTTTAGATCTATTAAAATGATTTAATATACATAGTGCTAAAGCTATTGATACACTAATGAGCACTTCCACAAAGATAGATATGGACATTTATGGAGAATGTTTTGATAAAAACATGTCAGAAGATTGGACGTCGAGCCGAAGGATCGGTCGACGTATTAGCAGAAGGCTTCGGGCCATAGGTTTGGGTATCGGACCAAGGAGATTGAAAATTGTGCTAAGAAAATAAGAGTTGCGGAGGTCAACTGGTCGATTGGGCAATAGGCCACAAAAGAGGATAATGCGTCAAAAAATCGAACGAAGAGTCGATGAACCAATGACATACCGGACAACATTTAATTAAAGCTTTGTAATAATTATCTAGATTGAAGTAGGTTTTAAGTATGTAGGATTAACTATGATAGCGATCAAGTCATAAAGCAAAATGAAGTCCCGGAGTCAAGAACATGATTTCAGAGGTGCGGCGAGTTGCAGCAGGGGTGCGCCCTGCCGGGAAGTAGGGATGGCAGTGCTAGAGAGGAGGAGGTTGGTGGCCAGGGAGTAGCGGCAGTGACAAGGATCGATGAGGGAGAGGCAGGGTTACTACGGCAATAGAGGGCTATGTTTCTATCGCACCGCAGAAGGAGCCGCTAGCGACACCGAAGCCTCGCCGAGGGCTAGGATCGACGAGGAGAGGATTGCGGCAGCTGGCAGCGGTGGTGGCACTATTGGGAGCAGTGTCACCAAGAGTCACCACAAGGAGGGAGGCAACCGACACTCGTAGTGGCAGGGGAGACCAGCAGCTGCGGCAGGGGAGACCGGCGGGCAATGGTGGAGAAGGAGGCAATGGTGGTGGCGTGGCGGTGGAGAAGGAGGCAGTGCTGGTGGTGGTGGCTCTTAGCTGAGCAGCAACGGTGGCAATGGTGGTCCATCGGCCGGGAAGCAGCGGCGGCGGGTGGGCTGGCCGGAAGCAGGGGAAGTAGGGGTGGCTGCAGCTTCTTCTTCTTCTTCTTTCTCTTCTTTTTTTTTTTTAACGATGATAGCTACTTGGTGGCTGGGCAACAGCGGCAGCGATAGAGAAAGGGCAGCGGTGGTCATTGGCCGGGACGCAGAGGTTCCTTCTTGGTTGAGAAGGATCGGCGTTCATGGCTGCCGGCTTCACCCTTCCTCTAATAAATTTCTTTCTCTCTTTTTTTTTTTTTGATAACTACGACAATACTATAGCGAGAATGCTAAAGATCGCTGCTCTGATACCAAATGATAAGACTCTAAGGTTTTATCGTAAATAAAATGGAAGAAATGGAAGAAAAGGGGATGATCACTTCGAGGGGATCAGCCTCCTTGATCACTTCGAGGGGATCAACCTCCTTGATTGTTTCGAGGGGATTGGCCTCCTAGGGTTTGGCATAACAGACTGGAATAATATTTTATTGATTGATTCATTGATTGATTTCCAAAAGAAAGGGTTACATCACTATTTATAGAGTTCCACCTAGAGTCCACCAGGACTTAAACTCTTAATAATAAATAACTATTAAATAAACCTCTATCCGACTCTAGCTGAACTAAACAAACTTAATAAAAATTATTCAAAAGCCCATAAAATAAAAGGGTCCTAACTTGCCGACTCAATCCTAACACCATTAAGGCATAGTTTGTCACCTCTCCTTCATTGGTTTGCTTCTTGTCTTCGGATGAGCTCGATTCATCCCAAGCTGCCTTAAGTGCTTTTTTTTTCTTTGGCAATTTTCTTCTTCAGTTTAGTACACTCATCTTTAGAGTGCCCTGACTTTTTGTGTTCATAGAAAGGGGTTATGTCCTTTTTAAGTTTATTTTTAGATTCTTGTTTTATAAACTTTTTAAAATTTATTATAAAGATTTTAAAGTTGTCATCACTTGAGCTTTTGCTTGAGTGGTCTTCTTTTGTTCTAAGTGTCAAATCCTTCATATTATTTGGAAGGTTGTTCTTATGTTCACCACGTGCCTTCTATATCATTTCATATGTCATCAATAAACCAATGAGTTCTTCCAGTGGAAAATTGTTTAAGTTCTTTGCCTCTTGTATTGTAGTTACTTTCGGATCCCAATTTTTAGAAAAAGATCATAAAACTTTATTAACAAGTTCAAGATTCAAAAAATATTTGCCAAGAGCTTTTAAGCCATTGACGACATCCGTAAAACGGGTGTACATGTCAACAATGGTTTCGCTTGGTTTTATTCGAAATAGTTCAAAATCATGCATCAAAAGATTTATTTTAGACTCTTTAACTCTATTCATGCCTTCATGAGTTATTTCTAGTGTGTGCTAAATCTTATATGCAGTTTCACATAAAGAAATACGATTAAACTCATTTTTGTTCAAAGCACAAAATAAAGCATTCATAGCTCTAGCATTAAAAAAAAAAAAGTCTTCTTCTCTAAATCATTCCATTCATTCATTGGTTTGGAAAACAATTGAAAACTACTTTCAATAATATTCCATAAATCAAAATCCATAGAAAACAAAAAAACTCTTATTCGAGTTTTCCAATATGTCCAGTCTGTTCCATTGGACATAGGAGGATGAATGATAGAAAGACCATCTTGATTGCCAGTAAAAGCCATTTCTCTTAGGTGTTAGACTAAACGAGAAAAACCTTAGCTCTGATACCAACTATTAGGACCGAAATCGACACTAAAGGGGGGGTGAATTAGTACTTTTGTAAAAGTTACGATTTAGAAAATCCTCATTCGATAAACCCCATATCGAAAAGATGCTTAACTTGAAAACGTTCATAGAATGTAATGAGTAATAAAATTAGTACGTAATAAAGGTAAATAGCAAAAGAAAATAGCACATCAGATTTATAGTAGTTCGGTCATCGTGACCTACGTCCACTCCTGATTCCTCCTCCGTTGAGGCCACCAATGTCCACTAATGGTCTTTCTTCAATGGACGAAGACCAACTACCCTCTTACAACTCTTTCTCCTTTTTATAGGTTTAGGAGACAACCTTTACACTCCCTTTTTATAAAGTTTCCCTCACACTCTCCCTTAGAATAGTCTCTAAACTTTAAGAGGAGGGATTCTACACTTTACAAGGGTTTACAACTTTAGAATCATATAGCTTTGTTCTACTTTCTTACTCTCTTAAGTAAAAAAGATTGGGGTATTTATAGACCCCAAATAGCTTTAAAAATTAGAGTCAAAATTTAAATCCTCGATATTTCGAGGTACTAGCGATACCACCACTTGTGCGAGATGGTACCATTGCCTGCAGTACTAACACTAGTCGGTACCACTGTTAGGAATAAGTCGGCACTAAGGGGGGGATGAATTAGTACAGCGGATAAAATCACCGGTTCAAAAAATCTTTCGTTCGATTAAAATGATATCGACAAAAATCGTTTCGGAGAGATGTTAACTTTGAAATTGTATTCGTAAGCGTAATGGAAGTAAAGCAAATAAGTAGTTTGCAGTGAAGGTAAATAGCAAGAATAGGAATGCAAACCAAGTTTTTATAGTGGTTCGGTTACTATGACCCACATCCACTCCGCTGATTCCCCTTTCGTCGAGGCCATCGGTATCCATTAACAATCTTCTTTTAATAGACAAAGATCAATCTCCTTCTTACAACTCTATTATCCTTTTGCAGGCTCAGGAGAGAACCTTTACACCCCCTTTTTACAAAGCTTCCCTCACACTCTCCCTTAGAATGGTCTCTAAACTTTAGGAGGAGGGACTCTATACTTTACAAGGGTTTTCAACTCTAGAAACACAGAGTTTTTGTTCACTTTTCTTGCATCTCCATGCAAGAATAGCTAGGATATTTATAGACCCCAAATGGCTTCAAAAATGGAGCCAAAATTTAAATCCCCTAAAATTTTAATGTATGGGCGGTACCACCGCCTGCAGTTTGACACTGGACGGTACCATCATCTAGTCTAGCAATACTACTACCTAGAAGACTGTGTCTAGGTGGTACCACCACCCAGACTGGTCGTACCACCACTTGACATAGTCTCGGAGACTATGCTACGACGATTTCACTTGTTTGGTCACTGTTTGGGCCTTTCTCTTGGCCCAACACAACCCAAACTTGGGCCCAACTATCCCCTAATTGGGTTGGCCCAATTCTAATCTCAATTATGTGCTAACTATAAATTTTAAGATATTTACTAAGCTAAACAAAATTCGTAAGTCTAGGTTTCTTCCGGCGAGCTTCCGGCGATCTTCCGACGAACCTCCGATGATCTCTCGGATTTACCAAGTGTTACATCATATTAGAACATGCAAGCAAGCAAATTTTATATCACTTTACTATTGAATCTTAGATTTTGATGATGAAACTAATTGATAAGTGTTTATAATTTGATCTGCGTTTTGAGTGACGTAGGATGCTTCGAACAGGGAGAGACAATTAAGTAGGAAGAATCATGTTGGGCCAGAGGAAAACATGTCAGAAGATTGGATGTTGGGACAAAGGATTGGTCAACGTATCGGCATAAGGCTTCGGGCCGCGAATTCAGGCATCAAGCCAAGAAGGGCAGATATTGCACTAAGGAAATTAGAGTTGTGGAGGTCAACTAGCTAATTGGGCAATAGGCTGCAAGAGAAGATGATGCGCCGAAGAATCGGACGAAGCGTCGATGGACCAATGGCATACCAAACAATATGATTCATGCTTAGTAATAATTGTCTAGATCAAAGTGTATTTTTATGTGTACAGGATTAACTAGATAGCAAGGCATAAAGCAAAATGAAGTCCCGGAGTCAAGAACGCGATTTCATTGGGAGTTCGAGAGTTCGTCAGAAGTCCGGACGTTCGTCGGAAGTTATATCGGAATTGACTGAGAAGTCTTGGAGCTTGCCAAAGAAACTCGTCGGAACTCGCCAAGAATATTATCGTGAAGTCCAAGAGCTTGCCGAGAGTTTGCCGGAACATTACCGAGAGATCGTTGGAATTTCACCGGAAGATCACCAAAAGCTTGCTGGAAGAAACCAGACTTATTTTGCTTAGAATATGTCTTAGGAATCATAGTTAGCATATAATTAGAGTTAGGATTTGGAGGTAATCTCATCAACTCTATTAGGGGCCAATTGGGCTCGAACTTGGGCTGGTTTGGGCTAGATTCAAGGCCCAACCAGGGTGCTAAAAGCCTGGCCGACGGTGGCACCGCTTGGGGAACATCACCTTAGGAATTCTGGGCGATGGTACCATCCAGGCTGGGCGGTGGTACCACCACTGTCAGGCGGTGGTACCGCCCAATGGTAGATCCTGCAACGGTGGTACCGCCCAAGAACAATGGTGGTACCGCCAGTACCTAGGAAACTTAGGATGAGACCTTTTTAGACTCTAAGTTTAAATCAACTTAAAGCCTATAAATACCTCTCTCATTCCTGGTTAACATATACAAGCACAGAGAATTAAAAAGGGAAAAATACTATTGTAATCTCTTGTGAGAATCCTTCTCTCCAAGTCTAAGTGTTAGAATAGTTTGAGAGAGGAGTAAGTGTTTGTAAAGGTTGTCTCCTAAACCCGTGAAAAGGAGAAGAGGGATGTAAGAAGGAGGTTAATCTTCGCCTATTAAAGGAATATCGATAGTGGATGTCAGTGGCCTCGATAGAAGAGAAATCGGTGGGGTGGATGTAGGTCACGATGACCAAACCACTATAAAAATCCAATTTACCTTTTCTTTTATGCAATTTATCTTACTGCAAACCTCCTTACTTACTTATTTCTTTCAATACGTTTATGAATACGCTTTCAAGTTAACATCTTCCGAAATCAGTTTTCAATGCACGAAACCAAAGAATTTTTTTAAACCGATGTGATTTTACCGCAGCACTAATTCACCACCCCCCCCTCTTAGTGTCGACTCGTTCCTAACATTTACAACATGCATAATCACCAAATCATCATTAATTTTAAAGATGTGCATGATTATAAATTTTACAAATTTGTATTTTTGCTTCTTAAGATATATAAGCTAGTAATTTTTGGTGATGTTCAAGATAGCAAGCTCTTCTTCTCTTTTGAGAACTGTGATTTTTGCTTCCTTTGCAAAGTGCAAGCTAGCAAAATTTTACATTATTTTACAACATGCAAGATAGCAATTTGGTAAGTGTTACTTCTCTTTAAAGTATGAAGACTAGCAAGTTTTTGAAAAATAATGCAAGATAACAAGCTAGCAAGATACAATGTTTTACATAAAGCAAGCTAACAAGTTTTGCATTATGCAAGATAGTGAGTTTTTTTTGCAAACTTTTTTACACTTTTTGATATATGCAAGATAGCGTGTTTTTGTATCTACTTAAAACATGCAAGTTAGCATTTTTTGCGTTTCTAGCAATTCTTTCTCCATATATCATTATGCAAGCAAGCAATATTTCTCCCCCTTTGTCATTGTCAAGAAGAAGGGAAGAATACAAAGTTGTAATTCTTTTCCCTTTACATCAATTTCTAAACCATGACAAAGGTAAAGTATCATTCTTATGTTTGTGCATCATTAAAACATGTACAATTTAAAAACCTTACATTTTATTTTTCATGCATGATACCAAAAATAAATCATCACTATGGGCATATCATACATGATACTCAAGCATTCATCATTTTAGCAACAAATCATAGTATTACATGCATTATTCCAAGTTATAAATATTTCACATCATGATGGTATCAATTTATCAAATTACATCCTACCATGCATGATCATAACACTTTTTCCCCTTTTATCATTATAAACAAGAAAGAAGAAGGGAAGAACATAATGGTATAAAATATTTCAATCATTATAAGGCATACAAGTCATAAATACAAAGAAATCATGTCTTGAAAGATAAGACCATTTGCATACAAAAAGACATGATTCATATAGTAAATCTCTTCTTTAAATAAAATACCAAGAAAAAAATCATAGGAGTATAAAGAAGAGATCTTGATTCAAAAAATCTCAAGTAATTCTAAGAAACCAAGATCATGATTTGATAAAACTCATTCAAATTCAAATCGTCAAAATCATCAAAATCTCAATATTTCTTTCAAGAGATTCAAAATGGCATAAATAATTTTATTAGTCTCTTAGTAAAAATCGATAAGATAGAGAAAAAGAAAATTTTCAAGAAAAATGCTTTCTTCCTTTTGTTTCAACTTATTGATTGATTTCATACATGCATTTTCTTTTCTTTCAAATCCATGCATCATTCATTAACACCAAAAAAGAACTTTCAAAAGATCGCAAAAATTATCATGCATAAGTTCGAAATATAAACTCATTAAGCATGCTTTCAAATCATCATTATATTTTCATTAAGACATCAAGCATGGTTTCATTGAACATAATGTTGAATGATTCTTAAAGATATCTAAACTTCTTTAGTTTTAATTTGTGTGATTGACTTTATATTAGTATGCCCAAATATTTGTTCTTATGTCAAAACCATGCATCATGTTTAGGATTGAAAAGTAAATTTCTTCATAAAAATCATCAAGACCAAAAAAGTATAACACATTAAACATAAGGCTTCTTTAAACAAGAGATTTGATTCATCATTTTAATTCTAATGATAATATATTTTTCTTTTATGTGTTTTATTTTAAGTGATTGATTTCATATAAGCATACTTTTTCTTTTATGCCATATCAAAAAATGTATCATTTTTAAAACCGAAAAAACAACTTTCATTACGGTACAAACCGATAAGCCATAAATCACAAAAATCATCATGCATAACTAAATATAAAATCATCAAGCATGATACTTATATTATTTCATTATTAAACCATTAAGTATGATTTCATTAAAACAAAAGTATTTTTTAATCATATTTAGAAATCATCAATTTAGATACATATTATTATTATGACAAAGGAAGAAAAAAACTTGCACATCTAAAGAAGAACCAAAAAGCCCTTGAGTAAAAATATTAGCTTATCTAAAAAGGTTATCATGAAAAGTTTTTGCTTACCTTCCTTTATGGTTTAGATAAATTAGTGTGAAACTTACTTAATTTTGTTAACCACACTTGCATTGTTAAATGGTTCTCCTTTTTGTTAATGACAAAGGGGGAGAAATATAGTAAATTGATGATAAATTAGCATGTTGGAGATATTTCATAAATACTTGAATGTTTTGTGAATGCTTGAAATATAATTGGAATCATCAAATACGTCACAACATATTGTAAATACTTGAAACATATCAAAATGTATTTCATATGCGTTATAGATACTTGAAATGTTTCATGAATAATAATTGTCTATCATTATGATAAGGTATCATGAGCTTAACTTGCTATTTACAATTGATATCATGCCTCGGAACGATGAATTATTATCTTTTATCAAGAATTGTCATCTTGCTAAATTTCATATTTGAAATTCATACTTGAAAATGATGATTGGGTCTATCATCATTAGACTTAAAAATGGATGTCAAGCCTTATATTATTTTTTTTATTGATAAATACGTGATATCATATTTTGAATTGGTAAATCATGATAAGTATCATGTGCATGTTGATAAGTTTAAATGAATATAACTTACCAATTTGATTCTTAAATTCAAGAATTTTTTTTCTCAAGTATGGCATATAGATAGGGAGAATTAATGTTAACTCCGTCATCAATTGATTGTCATCATCAAAAAGGGGGAGATTATTGAATCTTAGATTTTGATGATGAAATCAATTAGTAAATTGTTTGATCTAATCTATATGTTGAGATATGTATGCAGGATTAACTACGATAGCAGTAAGGCATAAAGCATATGTTGGGCCGGAGTCAAAGATTAGATGATACGTCGAATATTCGGATGATGTGTCGGAAGTTTGCTAGAAGCTCACTAAGAGTTCGTCGGGAGCTCACCGAGAGTTTGTCGGGAGTTCGCTGAGAGCTCGTCAGGAGTTCGCTAGAAGTTTGCTGAGAAGTTCGTTGGAAGATTGCCGAAAGAACAATAAACATACCAGATAGAGATTGCTTGTTTAAATGTCTTAATTATTATAGTTAGATCTTAAGTTGAGTTAGATTGAGAGGTAATCCCACTAACTCGGTTATGGGCCAACTAGACCCTTAACAAGGCTGAATTGAGCCGGTTGAATAGCATATTCAGCACCTAAAGTTACGACAGCGGTGGCACAGCTTGGTGATAGTCTCCCTAGTGGTCAGATGGTGGTACCACCTGTAGTTAATGCTGCCAAGCGGTGGTACCACCCCTATCAAGCGGTGGTACTACCAAAGCTTAGTCTCCGAGCTCTATTAGGTGGTCATACCGCCTAGATTGAGTGGTGATACTGCCCAGTGTCATTCTGCAGGTGGTAGTACCACTCAATAATGATGGTGGTACCGTCAATACCTTGGAAATCTGGGATGAGACACATTTTGACTCCAATTTTGAAGTCATTAGGGCCTATAAATACCCCACCCTTTTCTGCATGAAAGAGCATGAAAGTGTAAAAAATATCTTGAAGTCTTGGGGTGTTAAAAGTGTTGTAAGAGTGCTAAAAGTCCTCCTCCTCCCTTTCTAATGTTGTGATCGTTCAAGAGATGTGTGAGCCTTGTAAGGGTTATATCCTAAACTCATGAAAAGGAAAAAGCGCAATAAAGAGGGTGGTTGGTCTTTGTTCATTGAAGGAAGACCATTAGTGGACGCTGGTGATCTCGACGGAGGAGGAATCGAAAGTGGATGTAAGTCACAATGACCGAACCACTATAAATTCTTGTATGCTCATTTCCATTCTGCTTTTTACTACTATTATTACTTTCTAAGTTAACTGCTAGTTCATTTACTCTAAAGTCAAGCACTTTCTAAAATTAGTTTTCAACGAACGAATATCTTACAAAATCGATGATTTTTTCGCTGCACTAATTTACCACCACCCCCCCCCCCCCCCCCCTCTTAGTGCTGCTCTTGATCCTAACAGAGAAGGACTAAGGATATTTTCCTAGTATATGGAGGTAGTAGCCTTAGGGTTATGGGCTACACAGACTCGAATTTTCAATCTAATATCGATGACAACGAGTCGAATTCGGGATATGTGTACACCCTGAATGGAGGAGTAATATGCTGGAAGAGTTCTAAGCAGGATACTACTACTGACTCAACCTGGGAGATTGCTAGTCATAGGTGCCCTGCAAGCCAATCATGTGAGTGATGGCATATGTGATATAACACCTACTCTTTTTATTTATTATACTATTTGATGTTTTATTACTTTATATTACTTGTTGCATGAATATATATATTGTGACGTCCATGGATCTGTGCAATGGGAATCGGATTGTGATGAGATCACGATAATAAGACCAATTCGCCTTTAAACACATACCTTAAATAATCCCGATCATAGGTTACTCGAGAGGGATATCGAGATAACCGAATAGACTGGTGTATTATATACCGATCCATATGATGGAGGCAGCTAGTCTTATAGCTACTCATGTAGGGACACTAGGGATACAGTGTAGGTGCTCATTGGAGAATGAGTTCATTGATTGATCCACTCATGGAATGTTAGATAGTTGATGATGCCTTATTGTTAGACAGTGATTCCATACTCTTAGTGGTGTATTTGGTCCTTAGACTTGAGACATCAAGGATATCCTGTATGAGTACTCTACTCTTTGATACCGGACTTATAGGCCTGAAAGTTTCAAATCTAGCATAGTTGGTCATCGGGAGTGGTAGCCAACCTTACGAGGGCTATTGAGTATCAATAGACGATCATCCGCTCTCGATTTTTCAAGAGGAATATCCCATGTATTCTCATTCAAACAAATCCCTAGCTAGGGTCATTCGGATTGATAAAAAAAGAGTTCTCAAGGAGAATCCGATTAAAGCGAGCCTCGAGTAGAAACCGTATAGGCCTAACAGCATCATGCCTGGTATACAATCTCTAGAGTATTAAATGGATAAGAGACTATAGATACATGGTAACTAAGGACAGATATGTCCAATGGATTTGATTTCCTTGTATCGTCTAGGGACTACGGCGTAGTGGCCTAATACGTTCGTAATCGATGAGTTGAGTGAATTATTATGAAGATAATAATTCACTAAGCTAGAAGGAGTTCTGGTAGGTATGACTCATTGCTAGCTTGATATTGAGCCTAGAGGATCACACACATAAGGTAGGTGTTGCGACGAGTAAAGGTTCGGATATGAGATATCCGATGGAGCCCCTATCTTATTGGATATTCAAGAAGTCCCTGAATTATTAGATCTCATGGATGAGATCCAATAAAAGTCGATGAGAGATTATTGGGTAGAGACTCACTAATCTAGGTAGCATGGGCAGTTAGTTAAAGACCCAATACCCAATATGGTATGATCCATTATGGTAAGTTTATAGGGGGCCTCTATAAATATGAGGGAACCAAAGGGCCATGGGCTAGGTTCTTTTGGCTGTCACCTCCTATTCTCTTCTCTCCCTCTTCTCATACTATAACCCCTATTTGGGGCGTATGGACATTAAGAAGGGGCAGCCCCTTCTTGATTGTGTGGTGCGCACAAGGAAGAGATTTGGACAGCGATTTGAGGAGCGTCTTTAGAACCCCAACCATATAGATCACCGCTAGAGAGGAGGATAGTTGACCTCTTTCATCCTCTCCCAAAGATCTATAGTTTTTCAGGGATATATAATCTCCTTATGTAACACATCTTTCTTATATACGTAGTTTTTCAGTTTTATAGGATTTTGTGCACCAATCTTTGCACGATGATAAAACCTTATTTTATTTACGAGAATTCTAAGATTTTTTTTTTGTTCTTTGACTGCACATGTGATGTCGCCCTAGATTTCCCAACATGTACCATCGCCTGACACTAGGCTGTACCATTGCCCAAACACTACTTAGGAGGCCGAGCCTCAAGTTGTTCCACCGCTAGCCCTGGTGGTGTTGTCACCTGACCTGGCTCTAGGTCACTAAATGAGCCAACCAATAGGCCTCATTTAGCCCTGATTTAGGCCCCCAATTGGCTCCTATTTGAGTTAGTAGGATTACTCCTAAAACTAACTCAACCTAAGACCTAACTATGATAATTAAGGCTTAAACAATTACAATACAAGCAATCTCAATTGTCTAGTATGTCATTTGTTCATCCAAACTCCCGACGAACTTCTGACAAACTTTTGGCACATCGTCCGAACCTTCGGCGTATCGCTCGATCTATTGGCATATTGACTTTCACAACATTCAATCTTGGTGCAACGTTCGATTCTTTCGACCCGATGCCTCATCTTTGACTCTAGTCCAACGTTTGATTCTTCTACTTTAATTATTTTACCTTTTCATGATCGTAATTACTCTTATATCACTTTTCTCAAAACATAGATTAGATCATAAATTCATCAATTAATTTTATCATCAAAGTATGAGATTCAACAAGAATTAAGTAGAGAACTAGACTGGAAAGAGTATTAAGAATCTTCGATCAAATCGAGAAGAGTACTTGAGTATAGAGTTCACTCAATTCCTCAACGACCATGGGATTCTATCCCAATGGACACCTCCTTATACACTTAGCTCAATGATATATCAAAAAAGAGGAATCACACACTATTGGATATGGTGTAGTCCATGATGAGTTTTACCAACCTACCCGTCTCATTCTTGGATACGCACTAGAGTCCGCAGCTTACCTTTTAAACAGAGTTTCATCTAAATTAGTAGTGACTATGCCATATGAGATATGGAAAGGAAGGAAGCCCGATCTTTTGATTGTTAAGATTTAGGGTTGCCTTACCCATAGTAGAAGACATAACTCCGATAAGTTAGAATCAAGGATAAAACGAAGTAAGTTCATGGGATACTCCAAGGAAACTTGTGGGTATTATTTCTATTATCCTTAGATATGGAATATCACTTTTCAGAAGTATATCTCTAAAGACTCTTGAAAAAAGGGCAAATATAGATAGGATAACATATGCATCTATGATAGAGTTTATCATGTATATTATGCTATATACTAGGCCTGATATAGCACATACTTTGAGTACCACGAGCAAGTATATGGCGGATCTAGGTTTGGAACACTAGAAAGCAATTAAGTATATCTTGAAGTACTTGAGAAAAATTAAGGATTTTTTAATGGTATAGGAAGGAGGTAGTCTCTAAGATAAGGGCTACATGGACTCGAGTTTCCAGTCCGATGTTGATGATAGCAAGTCAAACTCAAGGTATGTGTTCACCCTAAATGGAGGAGTAATAAGCTAGAAAAGTTCCAATAAAGATACTATTGTTGACTCGACCATAGAGGCGGAGTATATTATTGTATTAGAAGCAGCAAAAGAGGGAGTCTAGATGAAGAAGTTTATTGTGGATCTAAGAGTCGTACCGAGCAGTAAGGAGCTGATTCCCATATATTATGACAACAACAAGGCTAATCCCTAGAGGAATATCTCATATATTATTATCTAAGCAAATCCCTAGTCAGGGTTGTTCAAATTGAGAGAGAAAGAGTTCTTTGGGAGAATCTAATTAGAGTGAGACTCAAATGGATTTTGTATGGGCCTAATGGTACCATACCTAGTATACAGTCTTTAGGATATTAAATGGGTGAGGGACTATAGATACATGATAACTAAGGGCAAATAGGTCAAATAGATTAGATCCCTCTGTATCGTTTGAGGACTATGACATAGTGACCTAGTACGTCCATAATCGATGAGTTGAGTGAATTGTTATAGGATAACAATTCACTAAGTTAGAAAAAGTTTTGAGTCAAAAGGAGTTTTGACAAGTGCAACTTATGGCCAACTCAATATTGGGCATAGAGGGCACACACATATGGTACATATAATGATAAGTAAAGGTTCCGATATGAGATATCCGTCGAGCTCATATTTTATTAGATATCTAATAAGCCCGTATATTATTAGATCCTTTGAATGAGATCCAATAAGTGCTAATAAGTGATTATTGAATAGAGATCCACTAATCCAAGAGGCTTAGATAATTGGATAGAGATCCAACACCTAATAGGATAGGAGAGGAAAGATCTATAAATAGGAGAGGACCAAAGGATATACGATCTCCCCTAGGTAAAAAATCTCACACTTGTTACGTAATTTTTGATTTTACGATTTTTTCTTGCACTAATCTTCGTAGATATTATTCTTTAGAAAATCAATTTTAGTTTTTATTTTTCGCTGCACATATGATGCTTTTCAAAGTTTTCCAACACACTAGCCACCTACGTCTTAGCATAAGGGTAGCCCTACTAGCTGCTCTCCTCCGTCTTGAATAGGTATCACGCATGTGCCTTTGGCATGCTTGCATTGTGCCTACACCTCTACTGTATTTGCACTATCATGAGCTAGCTATTTCGGCTGACTAGCTCCCTCCATCTTAAACAAGTGTCACAATTATGCCTTTACTATTATGCATGAGTTGGTTCCGCTAGTTGCAATAGTCGTACCCACTCATACCCACTTACCCTGAGAAGACACACATTGCATGCAACAAGCGATGGAGGTGGCTAGGGCTGGTATGGGCACTCGCGATGCCCCTGAGGTCTAGAAAGAACTCGTAGGGATAGTGGTGAAGGTGACACGAAGAGGGGCAAGCGAGAATGATCCAACAAAAATAATGATAAAATAATCTTTTTGCGTGATAAGGTGTTCTATAAGAATTTTTGAAAGTTGGCGTGCACTCCTCTCTCTCTCTCTCTCTCTCTCTCTCTTAAGTCACTCACTCTTCTCATCGACAACAAAACCACATTAGTTACACTACCGACAAAAATGAGGTGGCAAGGGGGAACGAACTAGCAATGTAAGTGCGCTTTTAGTTCTTTTCCCTTTAATTCTTCCCTCCTACCTTTGCATCGTTCTCGTCAAGAAGCGCTACGAAGAGATGGAGTCCATCTACCTTACCATCACAGGAGACATGCTCTTCTTGCCTTTGTTCTTGTTTTCGTTTGAGACAAAGGTCATTCAGAAGTCTTTGGGCGATAAACATATGTTCCTTTCCTTGCGAGTATATGTTTCGTTGAATTGCAACTAAACAACTCTGCATTATTTTTATTTCTTCTCTGCACCCTCACATCATTTGACCCTCATATCCAAGTGGTAAAAGGAACTGAAATAGAAAGAACTCGTAAAATTTTCTTCCTGGCTTAAATGGTTTATAACAAAAGTCTTATCACTTATGTCAAAAGGTTTCTGTCAGGTTTCGACTATGTTATAAGTTCCACCTGGCTTCTTGGAGTAGGCTTCCTAGATAAATGATTCTAGTGGTGGTTGCTTGGGTTATGACCTTGGAAATTTTATAAGAGCTCTGTCAATGATACATATGCAGGTGGTTGATACTTGGGTCAACTTCTGGAGCTTAGCCATAACAAATCAGATACATGGCCTTAGTTTATTCAGAAATGATTTTAACTAAAATAAAAAAATTTCTTGATATATGTTGATATTAGTAGCTTACCAAGATGGTGTGGATATATATCCAAGTCAAAAAAAAGCTTTGATAGACTTATGGAAACTGGTCCTTTTCGGTTTACTCTGTCTTGCTAAGTTGATTCGAGAACGGTATGCATGATTGATAGAGTTTAAAGTTCTTTTACTAATATGGTTGGTATTTATTTTTCTTTGCTGAATTGATCACATATCTATTGCTTTGCGCTTGCAAAGTTTTTTCCCATGACAAAAATAAATATTACGTTTCATTTGAGCATGTCATATGAACAATAGGTTTAACAGAACGTAGTCAACTTAAGGATTCGATAGACTAAAATGCACCTGGAAAGCTCCTTAACGTTGTTTTGCTGCTATTTTAGGATGTGCTATGAGCAACTACTGGATCTCCTCGAGTTGAGTTGATCTTCAAAGCGATCTTATCCTTGATACTCCTACCGAGTTGGAAGAGTTACTGGGTCCTCCTCCCAATAGATTCTTCGAAGCCCCATTGCCACATGAGGTAGTAGAAACTGATGATCATGGAATCGAAGATAGGCTTAGGATTCGCGTGTGGACGGACATCATCCAGACTGAAGATAATGAGAGAGCAATTTTTGTGGTTCCAATTGTATAAATATAATATAACATAATAACGTATATTAGATAAATTGAACATATAGAAAAGTCACAACGGAAACAATAGAAATTAGGTGCAAATATGTAACTACGTTGATGATAACAAACAATCCAAATGGTACTAACAAACACAGAAATGTTCCAATTGTTCCCAAATTAAAAAGATATGTTTTGCTATTTCATCCTCAGCATAATCATTAGGTAGCAACCAAAGGTAGTAATGTTACCCTTGGCCGATTGACGAAAGGTATACGTACACACACACATATATATATATATATATATATTCATAAGGTATAAAGGTATATGTACATATTCCCAGCCTCACATCCAGAAATTCTGGGACCAGTCATATTCTACTAGATCATGTAATACATCTGGAATTTGACTCCGCACCGCAGCCGTTTGGTCCATGGTGACCGAGAAAACAGAAGCATCATGATCTTCCAAATCAAGTTCAAAGGACAGTGTCCCATCGGAGGGGAACATCTCAGGATGGATCAAGCTGTCGAGTTCTCCGAAGATGTTCGTCGTCTCCATCGTATTCAGCTCGAGCATCGACTCATCAGCATTCATTTCCGCACCAGTCAAAGTCGGAGGGAGAGACTGGTCAACGTCAAGGCTTTTCTCAAAGAGATCGAGGCCTGCATTTGGATTTCCTTGGTTTATAGTACTCCAAAGATCAGCGTTATAGGCCACATCGTAGATGGAACTAGTTGGATTTGAATCGATGTGGCAACCTGGAGCTTGACTGTGATGTAGGTTCCTATCGTTGCCATCTCGATAAAGGTTTCCCGTAGTTTGATCGGGAAGTACAGCACAAACGTACCAGTTGCAGGGGAAGGTCATGCCTGTAAACGTGTCCGCATCCATGGCTGAGTACTGTGGCACGTCCGTATGTTGCTCTTTCACGGTCTCTGAGGCAGATGGGTTCTCGACAACATGAATAGGTGCACTAGAAGGGGAGAACTCTCCCTTCGTAACTTCTTCGGTGCAGTGGCTTTCTCCTTCCAAGGGTGGAGGAAGTCGAGGAGGAGTACCGCATTGCAGCTCAAGATACGTCTTCAATTCATGCCTAAGGACAGCGTCCAGAATGTCAATCTCCTTCGCCGTGATCTTATCTTGGAGGCCTTTGGACTTCTCGACCAGCCGTTGGATCTTTGAGATGTCGGGCATCAAGTGCTTGATGACGGAAATCAGAACGCTCACCTTCCACGCCTTCTTCAGGTCGTGTGGCTTCTTATATGGTGGAGGCCGTGGATCTTTGGGGATCCCGATCTGCTTCCACCACTCCTCCGTCATGGTAGGCCACCATGGTGGTGGAACACCCTTGTCCATCGGGAACCTCCGCTGAGGAGGATCGCAGTAGGGCATCAAAGCGGACAAGAGGGAGCCAGCCGTCGTGTCCTGCAACTCCTGTAGCGCGTTAGGAACGGAGAATTTGGAGCTCATCTCACTTCCAGCAAAGACCACTGGACTCTCCATCTGATATTTTCTGATCGCAGCTGGGCCCTGCCGATCGAACCGAACCGTGTCCTTCCACCATGCACGCAGGTTGTTGGAAGCCCCACTGGCTGGCTTTCCTTTGTAGGTCACGATCCCATAGACGAAGCCGAGAGCTAGGCCTTCTCGTGTCAGCTCCAGCATCTCAGTCAGTATCCTCTCCTGGCTCCGTGCCAGCTTCTTCCTCCGTGATTGCTCCTGCGAGCAATACCACAAGGTTGCACCATTGTGCTGCATCGTCATTTTAGACTTTTTCTCCCTCAGTATCTTCAATCTGATGATATTTTTCCACACGCGAATCCTAAGCCTGTCTTCGGCTTGAGGATCATCCGTTTCTTCTACCTCATGTGGCAATGGGGCTTCGAAGAATCTATTGGGAGGAGGACCCAGTAACTCTTCCAACTCGGTGGAAGTATCACCAAGGATGGCTTCCCCAATGGTAGGATCGCATTGGAGATCGACTCCAGGAAATTCAGTAGTTGCTCTACCTTCCTCATCGCACATCCTAAAAGAGCAGCAAAACAACGTTAAGGAGCTTTCCAAGGTGCATTTGAGTGCTCTGGAAATCCTAAGTTGACTATGTTCCAATAAACCTGTTGTTCGCATAGCATGCTCAAATAGTACATAATGTTTATTTTCATCATGGAAAAAAACATTGCAAGCCCAAATAACTTTTCAAGAACTTTCAGGAACTATGGCTCTTGCTGAGACATGATAAAAGCCTCAGTTAACTTTCCAAGGTAAAGAATAGATGTTTGCTGCCCAAAGACATCTAAATTACTTTAATTCAAATAATTAAAATTAGATAAAATAAAAAATTTAAATTTAAATTAAGATAAATAGATAAGGATGAGAATATATATTAGGATATGATATTTTTTATTATTTTAAAAAACTTGTACTCTATCTTTTGATTAATATAGGTGCTCTTGGATCAATCCAAAGCACCACAAATTGGAAGTACTCCTAGTCTCTTCTATTATTTTCTTTTCCTTATTGAATTTCTATAGAGAAGCTAACAAGTATTCTATCAAAACTAAAAAGTTTAATATTAGGGCTTGGTTTAAAGTGGATCAACAAAAGTATATCAATTAAACAAGAATGGAAGACTAGTAGATGCAAAAAAAAAAAAAAAAAAGATGGCAAACATTGGAATAAGTGTACCTAATAAACTTCTTCCTATCTTCAATGAAAATTATCAATTTTGTACTGTTAAGATAAAAATTTTATTTATTTCATAACGATAGTGGAATTTGGTAGAAGATGGTTTTGTTAAGTATGATCTATAGGATCATAATATTACTAAAGATTAAAGAGATCAAATGAATGAGAATATGCAAAAAGATATAAGAACCCTCTACATGCTACAATAAGCAATAGATGAGTCCCTATTTCCCCAAGTCATGATGGCATTAACATGAAGCTTGAAAATTAATAAAAAGTGTGTTTGAAGACACAAAAAATGTAAAAACTTTAAAGCTTTAGATTTTTCAAAGTAAACTTGAAACTATTATGATGAAAGATTTTGAGTCTATCATTGATTTTTTTTTTTTTGTAAATCTCTTCTATTGTAAACCAAATAAAATCTTATGGTGAAAAGCAAAAATATTAAATTGTAGCAGAAAAGGTTTTGCGAAGTTTATTTTTAAAATATGATATAATTTTTATAGCCATAAAAGAAGCTAAAGATATTAGTACAATATATCTATTGATGAATTAATGGACTCCTTTTTAGTTTATGAACAAAAAGTGAATGTCTTTATATGAAACTTCAGAACATGTTCTTCAAATGAAGATAGATTAGAAGAAAGATCAAACGAAAAAATCAAAAACTAGATTTCAAGGGAGTGATCAAAATGGCAAAGGATGAGGTCTCGTAAAGGTAATAAAGAAACTCGTCAATATTTTTTTTATTAAATAATTAGATATATTGAAAAAGATTGTTGGTACAAAAATAAAAATTCAAATGTTCCTCTCTACTCTTATTGTGAAAAATATAGCCATCTTGAAAAAAATATTGGAACAAAAATTAAATAAATTATCATGAAAAAATAATAGTAAAGAAAATAATAAAAATATATATTTTTAGAGAATCTGATAAAGAATATTTTAGATTTGTTTGATTTTTAGATAATAGATACAGTAATCATATGACTTGGGATAAAAGTTTATTTCGAAGACTTGATGATTCAATCAAATCTATAGTATAAATCGGAAATAGTAGTAAGGTTCAAGTGGAAAAAAAGAAATATAGTTCAAAAATTTATTGATGTGATATTTATTCTTGGTTTAAAATAAAATCTCATTAGTATCAGACAACAAATGAAAAAGAGGATATTATGCTATTTTTTATAATAAAAAATACTTGATTTATGATAAAAAAATCAAAAAATTTATAGCAAAGGATGATAAAAAATAAAATATATCCTTTATAATTTTTGGATTTCTCTTTACATGCTACTATTATTAATGAATCAATATTATGGCATAAAAGTTATAATCATTTGAATTTTTATAGATTTATATAAACTATCTCACATGACGAACCTTTTAAAATAAAATTGATAAGAAGATATCTCATAATAATACTAAAGTCGATGAGAGTTCTAATAAGAGTGATGAGAAGTCACAATTGATGAAGTGAAAAGTTTCATATTCCGTTCTATATATCGGTAGTAAACCCATTGGCCTAATGAAACTTATGCACGATTTGATTGGAAAAAAAACGATTTGATTGGAAAATATTGAAACTTATGCATAGAAAATCCATCAGCCTAATGAAAAAGAATTCCGAACTTATTAGGGCTGCAGATGATTTTAGCTGTTCATGATGAGTTCAAAGGTCATTGGAAAGCAAAGATTGCATCCATCTAATTTGTTCTTGTTTCCTTTTGATCAATCTAGATTTTTTTTCCCCATACATATGTGCTTGTACCTTTGTATGTAATGAGTTGATTGTTTTTACTTAAGTACATAAACTGAGACAGGATAGTTAACAAGTCTTTAGGTAATAAATTCGTTTACTTAAATCACCTTCCGAAAGAGATAAAATGAGAAAGAGACAGATAGATATTTTATATTCGAGTCATCAATCAGCACAGTTTGCTTTTTTTGCAAATAATTGTCCTGATTAACACTAAAATCCCATCAACCACAAACCCAAACATATATTACAATTAAAATTAATAAATAACATCATCTGTGACGCTAATCCAAATCAGATCTCTCTTACAACCATGAAGTGGAAATAGAATGGAAAAACAAAATTATAAAATTAGGAGAAGTTGACCTTCTAATCAACTTTTAATATCAATCCTGTAGCACTTCCACAAAGCTATGATGAATACTTTGGAGGTGGAGACACTAGACATGGACTGCAGTGCCACAATATCTATGGTTTTATAGTGAATGGCTCCTTCCCAAAATTTCAAAGATGGCGTGTTCTAATAGTTTTCTTTTTTCTATTATTCTAATAATTATATGTGATGGTACAAAAAAAAAGGTATGCTGAAAATAAATTGAAGATTTTGCCCTCATTCTTAAAATTAATAACGCTTTACTTTTTCTTTTATTGCCATTTCTCATTTTAATTCATTTCCATGTAAATAACATTGTTGCTTGCACCAAAAATATTATTAAATTTCATTTTAGCTCCTTTTAATAATGTTTATTTTTTATTCGGAATGAATCGATTATAATAAGTTGTACGAAGTGATAAAGAAAGATTTAGAAAAAGAGTATTGCATTTGATTTAACTAACGATATTATTCTACGCATGGCTTAATGAAGGGAAAAAAAATGGCATGTATTAGTACTTCTAGTTCCCATTCCTATAATGGTGGTATTAATTATAAAGTGCATCAATACAACACCAAGCTTGATAATTATTCGCATTTGTTTTTGTTTTGTGATATTTTGTGGATAATAAAAAATACGCAACTACGTAGCTATCTACCAATACACAAAGATGAAACTAATAATTTATGCTTTAGGGGACAATGAACATTTTATTTATATATAAAAGTAATGCAACTATTTTTTTAAGATATAGAGAAGCTAATAATTAAATATATATTAAATATTTGATGGGATAATTAAATATGTTTTGCCATCTTTATATTTGGTAAATTGATAAAAGCAAACGGATATTTTTCAGTTTTCAATAAATGCTAGCATGCAATGCATCTAAAATATTCTTACTGGCTTTTCGATGAAAACAATGCAAATATTTGTCGGTAATGAATTATGCTTTGTACTTATATTATTATGATGAAAGTAACTATTGATTCATAAAATATAAAAAATATGTATTGATGATGTGGTTACAGGGCTAATTATAGATTACCTCCTATAATTAGTTATCTTTTTTATATTTTTAAAAGTTATAAATGTGATTTCTATATTTATGAAAGTGAAATATTTAATTTTATTTTTCCTTTTGTCGTCAACTTTGTTGATGAAAAATATCATAGGGCTTATCACTAAGTACATATTGACTCCGTCTTATTTCAGTTTACCACTAAACACGTGTAATATTTTCGTCAGTAGAATCGATAACACGAGTAAGAAATGAAGTTAAATATTTTTACTTTTTTAAATACAAGGATCTCAATATAAACTTTAAAAATATAAGGATTAAAATACTAAAAATAATTAATTACAAGAAGTAATATGTAATTAGTCCATGCTAATGATATCGCAAGGGAAGCTATTCTTTAGGGACCCGTCGATTGTCTTCTTCTAAAAACAGACAATATTAGAATGCTTGCAAGAGAAGATATCTATTCACCTCTTTATTTCTACTATTAATATTTATTATTATTATCTAGCTACCGTGGATGAAATCCTTTGATAACTTTTCAAGCAACTAAGTTATTCTTTCTTCACAATGAATGTAAGACAAATTAGCTTAAGAAATCATCTTTTCCAATGAAACCATATTTAATAATTTTATTACTACAGCAAGAACATATTCTAGCTCGCTGTGATTGAATGGTCTGAGTATCATACAAGCATATTATATCATATCTTGAATCTTGATAGTATTCTAGCTGAAACTCTGAATGGTCGAGTATCATACGAGTATATTATACCATATCTTGAATCTAGATAGGAAGTCTTTGTTCTTTTAGTTTCATACAACTATTAGTTTTACTAGCCAAAGGCTATCGATCTAACTTGTCAAACTCGATATTACAATGAGATTATAGTTGAATAAGTGCTTCGTGATAGCAGTTAAGATTTCATTTCATAACAGTTAAATTTTTTTTAACTACATAAAGAAATATCATAGTTCCGTTGAGGAAAATCCTCCCTCCTAACATATATAAACAAGGAGCACCAAGGAGCACCGTATCAAACACAATAACATCTTCATTTCATTCTTAATATGATATGAGAGCTAAAGCTGCTTTTAGTAAGATTTTCTCGGCGACAGCAACCTTGATCTTGCAGCCATCGCTATTGTTGTGACACTCTCTCTCTTTTTTGCTATCCGACGTCACCCCACTACCAGTTTTCTCCTCCCTACGTCGGCGTCTTCTCTTCTCCTACTTGAGCCGATGGCTTTCTTGCGGCCGCCTGCTTCGATAGCCCGCTCCAAACAGCTGAGTACGACGGGAGAAGCGATCGGTGAGTCACGCACGCATCTCACAGATTCGTCTCCTTCCCATCTCGATCGACAACGACCGCAGCTTCCTCCCCCTCTTCTCCTCCTCCGACATCGGTCGATCTTCCACACCGCAAGATCGCAAGAGGCGATTCCCACCATTACTTTTCCAACGGTGGTTGTTTTCCCTACAGTGACTGCAGCACTTCTCTAGCGAACGATAGTTGTCTTCCCCTGCGACCACGACACGTCTCTGTCCTCATCCTCCCAGATTGATGAGCAGCTTTACCGCTTCTTGAAGACTAGCGCCCTCCCCTTCGTCGTCACCAACAAGGGTGCCGGCCACGCCATCTCCTGTCGTGCGTTCCCGGAGTACCGCCTCGGTGACTACTCCCCCGAACTCCTTCTCCGCCTCATCGAGCAGCATCCGGAACTGGTTGATGCACTTGGTGTGGACCATGAACTGCTTCCTCTCTGGCCCCACATGCACTATGGCATTTAAAGCCATAGCCTCTCATTGAACTACAAGTCGTAACCTCTCATAGAACTGCAGATCTCTCATAGATCTGCGACGAGAACTGCGCATATTGGCAAGAACTGCATATCTCTCCTGAGCGGTCTCCAAAACCTTTAGCCCACACCAGTCGAGGCAATTTTCACCAGCGTATCCTGCACATGTGCTGCATGGGGTAGAGAACTCACCAGGACCATCACAAGTTGTGTTAGTTAGAACTTGCTGAAGACACTCGGTGGGAAGGGACAGGCCTGTTACAATCATGGGCCTGTTACGAGCTTCTCTTCTTCGTGGACGATGCTCCCAAAGGAAGCACAATCGCAGCCTCTGTTTCTACCGCCGACTGTTGCTCCCTCGCCAACCGAAGTCTTCCGCTGAAGGTTCCTTCCATTTCTTCCTCTGTCGAAGCCTCCTCCAAGCTTCCTTCAAGTTGGCTTTGTGATTTTGCCATCTGCCTCCTTCGTTGAGGGCTTCTCTCCCTCAGACTCCGCCGCCCTTCCTGCCACCAAACTCGGCTGAAAGCTGTGATCTGCACCGATCGCAGCCGTCGTCTCCTATTGCGAACCGTTGTCTCGACGTCAACTGCCACAAGCACAGCTCGCAGCAGAACAGACCTGCTCTTCCAAGCCGCACCTTCAGCTCACTAGAACATGTACAACATCTTGGCTTTGAGTCTTCCTCCTTCGCGTCCTCACTATCCAGCTTTTCAACAGCATATCAAGGATTTGCTCCACCAAGCCATCTCGGATGTCGAGAACTTTTCATTCCCTTGCTGCCCATCACTATCAACGCTGCGGAGCAAGGAATAGTAGCTCTTCCTCACCGATGAAGCACCTGCACTGCCCTTCAGCAGAGTTCTACGCTGCACTGCTCTTCCCATTCTTCACCGCCCCAATACTCAGCTGCAAGAACTGCTGACCGAAGATCTGCAGCTTTGCTCAATATTGACCAACCAAACCAATCTTCACAGAGCTAAATGCCTCCAACAAAGAACTCGTCTGCCAGGAACCCACCTTAGGTGACACTGATATACACCAACACTTCTTCCTTCCTGATCACTACCGTCGCTGAAATAACAGTCCCACCGTACCTAATCGCAACAGTCTTCTCACTCACCTTTTATCGTTGCATACTCCCACTTTGTTTCTTAATTGATTTCATAATCAAAATATGAGATTCAACATATTTGAGTACAAAATTTACACAATTCCTCAAGGACCATGGGATTTTATCCCAATGGACACCTCCTTATACACCTCAACTCAATGGTGTATTTGAAAGGAGGAATTGTACACTAATAGACATAATACGGTCCATGATGAGTTTTGCCAACCTACTCGTCTCATTGTGAGGATACGTCCTAGAAACCGCAGCTTACCTTCTGAACAGAGTTCCAACTAAGTCGGTAGTATCTACACTATATGAGATATAAAAGGGAAGAAGTCAGATCTTAAGGTTGTTAAGATTTAGGACTGCCCTGCCCGCGTTAAAAGATATAACCCCGATAATTTGGAATCTAGGATAGAGCGATCAAGTTTGTGGGATAACCCAAGGAAAATTATGGGTATTATTTCTATCTATCTCGAGAACCTAAAGGTCTTTATAGCCAAGAGAGCGGTGTTCCTTGAGAAGGAACACATTCTTGGCAAAGACGGTGGGAGCGTGATAGAGTTGAGCGAGGTTAGAGAACCTAGCTCAAGCACTACTCTACAACTCGAATCTATTCAGGTACCTAACACATAAGTTCCAACTTCACATAGGTCCAATAAAGTATCTCATTCTCTTGAGAGATATGTGAGACATATTAGAGGTGAGGATATTAAGGATATTGATCCTTAGACCTACGAGGAGACTATTACGAGTATAGTCTCCGGGAAGTGGCAAGAAGCCATGAATTCTGAGATGGATTCCATGTACTCTAACAAGGTTTAGAACATAGTTGATGCACCCGAGGGTATTGTACCCATTGGTTGCACGTGGATCTTCAAGAAGAATATCAGAGTATATAGAAAAGTAGAGCCTTATAAAGCAAGGTTAGTGGCTAAGGGGTATCGTCAAAGGTAAGGTGTTGACTATGACGAAACCTTCTCACCCGTAGCAATGCTAAAATCTATCCGAATTCTGTTAGCTATTGCAGCACACTATGATTATTTAATCTAGCAGATAGACGTGAAAACCATGTTCCTCAATGGGAACCTCGAGGAGGAGGTGTATATGATACAGTTTGAGGGATTCATGTCCAAGGACAGCCCAGATAAGGTGTGTAGGTTTCTTATGTCCATTTATGGATTGAAGTAAGCTTCCCGAAGTTGGAACATAAGATTTGATGAGGCGATCATATCTTATGACTTCGTTAGGAATGAAGATGTGCCTTGTGTGTACAAGAAGGTAAGTGGGAGTGCTATCACCTTCTTGGTGTTATATGTGGATGACATCCTGATCATGGGGAATGATATAAGAATACTATCCATAGTAAAGGCTTGGTTATCTAGATACTTCTCCATGAAGGACTTAGGAGAAGTGATAGAACCCCAGAGGAATTCTATGTAGATTGATCTTTAAGAGAGATCAATCTTTGGAACGCTATAGGGGTTTCACCCTCCTAGAAGTCGGCCATATGGCTGCAATTGTAGATAGATCTTATTCTCAAAGAGATGAAGGCTACATGCTTATATAGGGCTCCAAACCCTAGCTCTAAGAACTGCTTCCTAAGTAAGTTACCCCTTTTGCCCTCAACCCTAGCCGATCGGCCTAGTAAAAGGGGGGGGTGGCTAAGAAGCCCAAAAGCCCAAATATAAACCCTAACTGGGGGGTGGCTAAGAAGCCCAAAGGCCCAAATATAAACCCTAGCCACTCTTCTTTATAAGATAAAGGTGGCTAGGCGGGGTTTATTACAATCTCACAAAGTTTTTATTAACTACTTCTTGGTTGAATAAGACCCAACCCTACTAGGGTCCTATCAAGTCCGCCCTCTCCAGATCAGCCTTATCCTCAAGGTTGAGGTTCCATGAACTCAGGGAACTAGGTCTTCAGCTCCTCATATGATTCTCATGTGGTCTTCGAGTGATAAATTATTCTAATGCACTAGTACTTCAGTAGAGGGACATCGGCAATGCATCACGATTCTACGGTCGAGGATGGCTTGTGGATGGGCTTGAATGTCTCCATCATTAGTGGTGTTGGGCAGTTGGATCTGGGGTGACTCGTGTTCTCCCAACTTGGGCTTCAAGCATGACGCGTGCAAGATGAGGTGAATTTTGGCATCCTCAAGCAATTTAAGTCTGTACGCCATGGCTCCAATACACTCTGTGATCTGATAGGGCCTATAAAAATGTGGGGATAGCTTCATGGAGGCTCGTGTGTTGATGGAGAGTTGCTTGTATGGCTATAGGCGAAGATAAACCCAATCTCCTACTAAAAAATCTCCTTCGCTTCGTCGTGTGTCGGCTTGCTACTTCATTCTGGCTTGATCGGTAGAGAGATTATCCTTTAGCAGCTGTAGGAGTTTATCCCTATCAGTTAAATATTGGTCGACCTGATCTACCTTGGCCGAGCCAATTACATACTTTGGAATCACAAGGGTCGGCCGACCATACAATGCTTCATATGGGGCACATTTTGTAGATGAATGATATGTAGTATTATACCATCATTCGGCCCAAGGAAGCCATTTCACCCACTCCTTTGGTCGGTCATTGGCGAAACACCGAAGGTACGTCTCTAAACACCTATTCACCACCTCTATTTGGTCATTAGTTTGTGGATTATATGTTGTGCTCATCTTGAGTTTGGTGACTTGTAACTGAAATAACTCGATCCAAAATTTACTAGTGAATATCCTATCACAATCACTTACAATGGACCTTGGTATCCCATATAATTTAATAATATTTTCTATGAAAATCTGAGCAATACTAGCAGCAGTATAGGGATTTCGCACAACACAAAAATAAGCATATTTCGTAAGTCGATCAACCACCACAAGGATTGCGCTTTTACCTTTGGAAGGTGGCAGCACTTCGATGAAGTCCATGGAGATGTCAGTCCACACCAAGTCTGGTATGGGTAGTGGTTGTATCTTCCCTGGACTCACTATTATTTCACCCTTTTGCTATTGACATACATCACATTGTGCCACATATTCAGAAATAATTTTTTTCATCCATCTCCAATAAAAATTTTTCTTCACTCTTTTGTAGGTTCTCAGAAATCCGGAGTGCCCTGCTGAAGGTGTGGAGTGCATTTCGGGCAGGATGATTTTGATGCAAGGGGAATCGGGTATAAGCACAATGCAACCTTTGCAGTGCAGATCGCTCGAATCCCAAGTGTAGTAGGCTATTGCGCTTGGATCCTCATCCAATTTTTTTATGATGTTGCTGATCTATGGATCCTTCTTCCATTCCTCCCTAATGTCCTTGAGGAAGCCGATAGTAGGAAGGGAGATGGCTAAAAATTTAACTTACTCAAGTAGCCATGAGAGTGCATCTGCAACAACGTTTTCTTTCCCTTTTTATAAATAATTTCATAATCAAATCCTAGAAGTTTGGTTATCCTTTTTTGCTACTTAGGAGATGATATCTTCTACTCCAAAAAGTACTTGAGGCTTCTATGGTCGATTTTAATTTGAAATTATCGTCCGATTAGGTAGGGTCTCCACCTCGTTACTGCGTGCACAATGGCAAGCATCTCCTTATCATATATTGATTTTTTTTATGGGAGGGAGATAACGCATTGTTGGTGTATACGAGTGATCGACCATCTTGCATGAGAACGATTCCAATTCCGACTCCAGATACGTCGACTTCAATGATGAAGGGTCGGCTGAAATCTGGTAGTGCTAGAACCGACGTCGTCATCATGGCTGCCTTAAGTTTGTCGAAGGCAATGGAAGCTTTGTCTGACCATTGGAAGGTGTCTTTTTTCAGTAGAGAAGTGAGGGGTGCACTGATCTTCCTATAGTCCTTCACAAATTTTCGGTAGTAGCCCGTTAATTCAAGGAACCTACATAGTAATTTCACATTTGTAGGTTTTGGTCAGCCCTACATTGCTTCAATTTTTGTTGGGTCTACCGCCACTCCTTTTTCTGATACTCTATGCCTAAGGTACTCTACTTTTTGCTAGAGAAAGTTGCACTTTGGCTACTTAGCAAAAAGAGTATTCTTCCGAAGGATCGTCAAAACAACCCGTAAATGCTGAAAGTGAGTTCAAGAGAAGGGTTGCAAATGAGAATATCATCGAAAAATACTAGCACAAATTTGCGAAGAAAGCTCTGAAAAATATCGTTCATGAGACTTTAGAAGGTTGAAGGAGCATTAGTGAGTCCAAAAGTTATTACCAAGAATTCATAATGGTCGTTATGTGTGTGGAATGCAATTTTTGGAATGTCGTCTTCACATACCCGAATTTGATGGTAACCGGATCAGAGGTCCAATTTTGTGAAGATTCAAGCTCCTTTTAACTCATCAAGATGTTCATCCGCCATTGGTATTGGGTACTTGTCCTTGATGGTGATGCCATTTAAAGCTCGATAGTCGATGCACATCCGCCAAGTTCCGTCCTTCTTGCATACAAGTCAGTGAGGAATAGGGGTTGCAACTTGGTCGAATCACCCATGTTTCAAGCATCTCCTTTACAATTTTTTTAATTTCATCCTTCTGGAGGTGAGAATAATGGTACGGTCGAGTGTTCATTGGTGGTTTGCCCGGAAGAATTGGAATCCGATGGTCATATTACCGAGTAGGAGGAAGACTGCGCGGTTCAGCAAAAATGTTGACAAATTCAGCAAGCAATTGGGCGAGATTTTGACCTTTAATTTCTATTTTATTCCCCTCTAGTTGCTGCTAAAGATGCATCAAAAAGCCACCATTTATCTTGTGTAAAACTTTCTCCATTTGTTGGGTCGAAATGGTAGTTATGTTGCTTTTGCGCTTCTCGCCTAGGATGATATGTTTGCCTTTGCAATATAATTTCATAATTAATTTGAAAAAGTTCCAAGAGACGTCACCTAGCGTCGTCAGTCATTCTATGCCAAGCATGGCCTCATAATCATCAAATGGTAGGAGGAAGAAGTCTGTGACAATTTCTTGGTCTTGCAGTAATAGTTCCACCTACGGGCATCTTTGGTCGCACTTTAGGATTCTGCCATCGGCGACCTTTACGTCGAACTTGCTGCAACCTTCGATGTGGAGTGTCATCTGAGCAGGAACCTTACTGTTTAGGAAGTTATTAGTGCTGCTTGTGTCGATGAGAACATTGATCGGTTGTTGTTTGAGAAGGCCTCCAGCTTTCAACATTTGCGGGTTTGAGTAGCCGGCTAGGGCGTGTACCATAAAGTCAGTCAGTTGTGGCTTTTCTTCCGCATCTTCTTCTTCATGTTCAAGGCTCTCTTTTGGATGTTTAATGACCTCTTCTTCTACTGGTTCAATCACAAGAATTCTCCCTTTTTTACAGCGATGCTCGCAACTCCACGACTCGTCGCAATGCCAACATAACCCCTCCCGAAGCTCTTCTCTTGTCAACATTTTTGGTGCAGAGGCTCGGCTGACAGTAGGGGGGGCTGAGGGCTTTAGTATTGCTAGTCAGGGAGCGACCCTAGTCCTCTGGGCTTTATGTTTCAATCGCTCCTCTTGAAGTCATGCGAAAGAGATGGCTGCTATAAGCGTGTATGGTTGTCACGCTTTAACTTCTCCCCGAATCTCTGACTTTAAGCCCTCAATAAAGGTCCCCAATAGCTGTTTTTCATACCAATCATGAGTTTGATTAGATAACCTTTCAAACCTGGTTTGGTACTCCTGAATGGTGGAGATTTGTCGGATCTTTGCTAGTTGTCCGTCAATGTTCTCGTAAACGGTTGGTCCGAAGCGGATCAACATTCCTTCTTTGAATTATCGCCATGAGAGGACTCCATGAGTGTGTTCAAACCAGTCAAATCATTGTATGACATCCTCTTCAAGATGTATAGCCATAATTTCTACCATAGATGTGTCCGCGGTTTTGTGGTATCGAAAATATCGCTCTACACACGAGATTCAACCAATCGGGTCTCCTTCCCATCTAGGGAAGTCCACCCTTATGCGTGGATAGTAGGGATCGGTCATAGAGCCTCCCATCTCCTGGAAGTCATCTCTTCGATCAGAGCTCTCTCCTTGATGTGATTTCTTTAGGCTCGGTGGTCGGCCCAAATTGAGTTCGGTAAAGAGAGTCTGAATTTGTCCTTTATTTGCGTCTCGAAGGCTTCGAATTTAGCATTGATTGCCTCCTCAGATGCCATAGTATATGCCTCCAAATTTGTAATGTTAAGATCTCTCTTTTGTTGTTGGGTTAAAGGCATGTATCGGTTAAGAAAAGTGGTGGTCGAAAGGGTTGGTGGATTGGTGTATGTAGGTTGTGGTTTTGGCTTGTTTGTGGCTGTTTTGTAAGAGTAGAATTGTCGTCGAAGAAACAACGATTTAATGACAAAATTTTCAGCAAAAATTGAGAGATATGAGGAGGGAATTTGAAAGCAAAATCTCGGTTTAGATAACAACAATAATGACAATTTTGATCAAGAAGATTTCGATAATATAACAACAAGGAAATCAGTGCAAGTTGCGATAGCAGAATTCTCATCGAAAAATTCCGGTGGTTTGCGACGAAAATTTACAACAACACAAGAATGTTTTAGAGATGAATTCCTCAATAAATCAATCTCAAATGGAAGCAAAAATGATATATGAAGCGTATAAAAAATTTCATTAAAAAATGATAGCAAATAGATCGGTTAAAGGCAACAACATGCGATTGAAATTTTCTACAGCAATCCTTCGTTCACAAAGATGATAACTTTTACTGTGAAAGGAATTTGTAGCACGGGATAGATAAAAAGACTTTTTCTTGGTATTTTGAATGAAAAATTACAATAGCAAAAGGTATTGGTGATAGAGGAATACTAAATCTCTGATGCAATTGGAGGTGACGGTAGTAGATTGATTTGATCTACCGTAGAAGATGATGGTGGAGATGGCGATGTCAAGAGCAATTGTGGAAATTGCTTGGCTGGTGGTGGGCAATAGGGGTGGCAGCAAAAGCAGCAAGATCACTACTCTAATACCAAATGATAGAACCCCAGAGGAATTCTATGTAAATTGATCTTTGAGGGGGATCAATCCATGGAATGCTATAGGGGTTCCACCCTCCTAGAAGTCGACCATATGGCTGTAATTGCAGATAGATTTTGTTCTCAAAGAGATGGAGGCTACATGCTTATTAGCTCCAAACCCTAGCCCTAGGGGTTGCTTCCTAAGTGAGTTACCCCTTTTGCTCTCAACCCTAGTCGACCGGCCTAGTGGGGGGCGGGGCGTGGTGGTTAGAAAGTCCAAAGGCCCAAATATAAACCCTAGCAACTTCTCTTTATAGGATAGAGGCAACTATGTGGGGTTTATTACAATCTCAAAGGGTTTTTATTAGCTGCTTCTTGGTTGAGTAGGACCCAACCCTTCTAAGGTCCTATCAGGGAGCATCATATATCTCAGGGATTCGAATCTATAGAGATAAATCCAAGAGGATGCTTGGCTTGTCCCTGTCCAAGTACATAGATACCATTGTCAAAATCACCCCCTCTTTTAGTGTCGACTTGTTCCTAACAAATTCGACTTGTTGTCATTGACATCGGACTAAAAACTCGAGTCTGTATAGCCTTTAACCCTAAGGCTACTATCTCTATATACCAGTAAAAGATCCTTAGTCCTTCTCAAGTACTTAAGGATACACTTTATTGATTTCCAGTGCTCCAAGCCTGGATTCGCCTAATACCTGCTCGTGACACTTAGAGCATACGCTATATCAGGCCTGGTACATAGCATAGCATACATGATAAACTCTATCGCTGAGGTATATGGTATCCTATCCATATTCGCTCTTTCTTCATGAGTCTTTAGTGATATACGGTTAGAAAATAATATCTCATATCTCACGAATGAGATCTCTCTTCTAAGCAAACAACAACATGCACAACATGAGGTTTGTTTATCGCTTGCGAACAAAATGAAAGCAAATCTACCAAAATATGTACGTGTATACAAAAGGTATGCAAGACTAGTAATGAAAAATTAACTCGAAACTATAGCTAGAAATAAAGAAAAAGTGATAAGAACACAACAAAAGGTTCCAAAGACCCTCGGCTAAATTATTGTGATTTTTTATCACAATAATTAATTTCCATCAATAAAATAATGATCTTAACTTTTACAAACGACAATAAAAGAAACACCTTTATTGTTCGTTGTCATAGAAAAATACATTACATATTTGGACTTATAATCTAATATTCACAGTCCAGTATAGCATATCAAGTGCCACTGTATTTATATATGCTTTGTTTTAGCGACAGCTACCTCTAGTAAAAAGTATATGAATAACACGGGTCAACTTACAAAATCTACTAGAACAAATGCATGTTTAGTTTCTTAGAGTAAACCATAAAAATTACAAACAATAACTATCATAGTATGGATCTATATTTTACATTGAAAATTAACGGAATATATAAACCACCTATAATTTAACATGTTTCTTCGTATCTTCCATTCTTTATGAAGAATCAGCTAAAATGATGTGTCCATCCATGGATTCTGTACATTGGTCTAGATTCTTAATTAAGGTTCGGCTGTCGTTAGATTAGTATTTAATTATATGATGTCTTAGAGTTACAATAGGTCAAGTTGGATCCAGTTCTATAATATTTTGAGTCTATCTGGGTCAAATTTTAATTAGATTCTTGTTAGGATTAGTTAAGTCCTATCATGTCAATGATTTGGTGAGATCACAATTATGTTATGTCAGATTGGAAACATATTTTGGACTGCCAGATCTGGGAGAGTCAATGTATGCAGTGCTCTATCTAAATTCATAGAGAGGATGTGTTTGAGACTTGGATTCTGATTTCCCAAGTCTTAAGGGAGCAACCTTACTATTGTTTTAAGCCCACCCTCATGGTGATCTCTAGTACCTTAATAATATTGAGGTTCTTTATGACCTAAGGCCTTGTTATTCCTTCTTCTTTGTTACCTGTTTTTTCTTAACCTTTCCCTTAGGTCACAACTATCAGATTGCAGCAAAAAAAAAAAAGACCACAAAGTTGGTAATGACTAGCAAGGTCTTAAAAGGGAAAGCAGTGAACAAGTAATTGGATCATCATCATGCTTTTAAATTTCATGATATATGATCATAGTCACCATACTGTTCAGGTTTGATGGTGCACTAGCATGCTGATGTACTACATATAGCTGAAACTGACAATTCTAGATTATTTTAATATTTTTCTAATTGGTGTAGCATATCATACAGGTTAATACATATAAGTTTGATAAGGTTTCCCGAAACTAAACTAAAGCACAGCAGTTTGTAGGAGCATATACAATTGCATATGAGAGCCTAAATAATAAAAATATACCAAAATTAAGTAAGAAAATCTATAGATTAATCCTATGGCCAGTATCCATTCAACTGAAGGCACCTCAAAATCTCAAAATTAACTTGCTATCTCATTCCCTTTAATATATAACACTCATGTCACATCAAACTATCATAAATCACACAATCAAACACTGTTTTTAAAAATGTAAATCATGGACATAGAGAAATTATTGGTATTATCTGAAAGCCAGTCATAGCACATCAGCTAATGTTTATAATTGTCATGCTATTATCTGAAATAAGGTGCATGAATAAATTTTAACTATGGGCATTAGATGCAGAGTATACAATTTTGAAATATACCGCTCAGTAAAGACGGTACGTATCAGTCCGATAGCTTATCGGTACACGGACCGCCCGTTTCCGGGCGGAACGCTTGAAAGCATCTCGTATTGAACAATACGGATTATATCAGCCGATAACAGTTAAAATTTTGATTGTTACCACCCGGCACAGTTCAGTAACGATCAATTTCAATTGTTACTATTCGGTAATAGTCGAAATCGACCATTACAGCTTAGTAACGATCGAAATCGACCATTACAACTTGGTAACAATGCTCCAACGGTCAAATTAACCATTGGAGCCCTTTCTCATATGTTTTTAAACCATTCTTCTCCCATATTTCACTCCATTTCATTCTCATACTCTCTTAAACTATCTCAAACTCTTTTTTTCTCATATTTGTGCTCTCATAAACTCTATAAAATAACGATTTATGAATTGAATCGAAGCTAATTTGGGAAGATTAAGATAAAAAACTTTCTAATCAAAATGTATGCATTCTCTTTCTTTAGTTAGAGAATAATTAAGCTCTTTAATGTTATGATTAGTATATTTAATATTGATTAATTCAAAATTAGATACTTAATAGGTCAAATATTTATATTTCATGCATATTAAATATTGAAAGATATTTATGATAGTAAAATAAGTTTTATTAAGTTTTATTAAAGTTATTGAATGTAGTGATTAGTTATTTTAATGATGATTTAATCAAAATTTAATCGATTTTATGTTAATTTAATGTGTTTAATACCCATTAAGGTGTTTGTCATGTTTATAGTATTAAAAATAATAATAATTAGTGGGTAATTAACTATGTTAATCATGTAATTAATGTATCTAATGATGGTTTCATCGTAATTTGAACTATATTGGATCAAAATTATGTATTTAATACTTCTTTTATATGTTTGACATGTTTATGATGGTAAAATAGGTTTAATTAGGTTTTATTAAAGTTATTTAATACTATGATTAGTCATGATTTAATCAAAATTTAATCGATTTTATATCAATTTAATGTCTTTAATACGGTGTTTGACATATTTATAGTATTAAAAAAATAATTAGTGGATAATTAAATATTTTAATCATGTCATTAGTATATCTAATGATTATTTTATCATAATTTGATCCATATTGGATCCAAAATTATGTATTTAATGTTTCTTTTACGTATGTAACATATTTATGATGATAAAATATGATTAGTTATATTTTAATAAAATTATTTAATGCTACGATTAGTGATTTTTTATTGATATTTTGTCAATTCAATATGTTTATACTTTATAGCTTATTTGATTTAAATTTGGTAGGATCATGGCACCAAAGGAACAGCCACATGATGATGCATGGGTTCATGCTCGAAAGATAGATTGGAACCATCATTGGTAATGTATTTATTGTGACTATATTTGCAAGGGTGGAGGAATAACTCGGGTGAATATGCATTTGGCCGATAGGTATCCTGATGTTATAAAATGCAAGAAGGTTCCGACGGAGATCCGTAAATTATTTCAAAGCAAGTTACAACAAGCAAAGGAAGATACAATAAAAAAGAAGGCAAGAGTCTAGGAAGATTATTATAGGGCTACGCAGGAACCAATTTATGATCAGTATGAGGGTTGCGGCGATCAAGTCAACCCAGATCTCACAGTTGGGATTTGTGCATCATTGGAGCATCAATATACGGTCAATGAAGCAATAAGGCATTGACGACCTGACTCACAATTGGAGCATGGTAGTGGTAGTGGAATCCAGAGGTCGGCCAACATGAGACAGCCAACTACTCCTTAGTTAGGCCAAAGTAGCAGCATGAGATATGGTGGACTCTGTGGTTTTATGAGAGGCCTTGGTAGGAGGTCCACATCATATATTGTTGATATTGATCCGCAAGCCTATCCCCCACAAACAACGAAACAGACATGGATCGATGATGCATACACAAAAGAAAAGAAGCGGGATATTGGGAAGGCAATTTCAAAATGGTTCAACTTCCACAGGATTCCAACCAACACAACACAAGGTCCATATTATCAGAGCATGATCTCTTCTATTCAAAAGTATGGCATGGAGATCCAACCTCCAACACCGAGGGAGATTTACGGTGTGTACTTAGATGAGGAGGTGGCAGAACTAAAGGATTGGATCAAATCCTTCAAGAGGCAATGGGATGAATATGGGGTGACACTGATGTGTGACAATTGGATAGGACTAAGAAGAATGAGTATCATCAACTTTCTTATTTATTGCAATAGAAGAGTAGTGTTTCATAAGTTAGTTAATGCTTCTGAAAAGATCCAAGATGCAAACTATATTGAGAGCTTGATGGACACTATCGTAGAGGAGATCGGACCATAGTATGTTGTCCAAATAATAACTGATAATGGAGCGAATTTCAAGAAGGTTGGTTTGCAATTGATGGAAAAAAGAAAAACTTTGTTTTGGACTCCATGTGTAGCTCATTACATAGATCTAATGCTGAAGGATATTGGTGAGCTAGATGCGGTCAAAAGTTGTGTAGCTCGAGCATAATCAATTACAAAGTTTATATATAATCATCATTGGGTCTACGCTTTAATGCAAAAGTATGTAAATGGTGAGATCCTCTGACCTTGAATCACTCGGTTTTCTACCAATTTTATTGCATTAAATCCATTACAGCAAAAAAGGCATGGCTTGAAGACAATTGTCACCTCACAAGAGTGGTCTGATTCTAGATATTCGAGATTGAACGATGAAAAGAAGATAAAAAAGTTCACTCTTTCCTCTATATTTTGGGAGACCATAGTAGAAATTATAAAAGGTGTGGAATCACTTTATATTGTTCTCCGTAAGGTCGATATGAACAAGTATCCACAGATACTGTATCTTAAATATATGTTGATTTCAGCAAGAGAGGAGGTCAAGAAAGCATTCAAAGATGATTTTAAGGCCGACTAATATGTACAGATCATTGATCGTCGGACCGAAGTTCATATGGATCAAGATATCCATAATATAGGTAAATTTATATTTGGAATAATTTAATTTATTATTTTTTAGATAATAAAAAATCATACTAACAAAATTATCTTGCAGCGTATTATCTAAACTCAGTAATTCAATATCGGTATGCTCTCGAAATGAAAAATAATTTATTAACGGCACTACGAAATGTTATATATCGGCTCTTGCCAAACACTACTAATATAGCCGATGCTCTATGGAGGGTCGATTATTTCAAGAAACAGTTGGTTTATTCTCCGATGTTGTAGTTGTATCGTGTCGTTACACTATGGATCCTGGTGAGGAAAAGTTACAAATATTAATTATCAATTATATTTAATATTAATTATTTGTTATACTGATAAAATCTTATTTATATCTTTTTACAGTCGAGTGGTGGTTACAATTTGGAGGGGATGCACCACATTTAAGGAAGGTTATCATTTGTGTACTTTCACAGACGACAACATCTAGTGGTTGCGAACGTAATTAGTTAACGTTTACATTGATTCGCATAAAGGTCCACAACAAACTCTCCTACAGACGGTTAGAAAAACTAGTATATATCAATTATAACATGCGGCTAAGATTACGATATGTTGAGCTAGATACGGAGCCAAAGGAACCAAATATTGATCCCACCGACCTCCAATTCTACAACGAAGATTCAAAGCCGATGTTAGATTGAGTTGAAGCAGCGGAGAACCAAAAGGATTCTCTACTTGATGAGGCCGGAGACCCTCAGCGTCCTTCGCATTTTATCACCAAGGCAATAGAAGAAGAAATACAACCCCAACAGGTGGAAAATCCCTCTCGATCATAATGTGGTAGGAGTCAAACAACATCGAGTCAAACTGCTCGAGGAATTACAAATACCCAGCGGTTACAATCGTCTACCCAGCGTACAAAGGCAAAGGGGAAGGCAGTAGCATCAGTCGCATTGTTGGAAAGAATAGAGTCGGACGACGAGACACCTTCACAATCACAATCAACAACTCGCTCAGTCTAGAGACATGACAGCAACACGGACAGCAGTGCCTTGACGGATGATGGCGGTGATGTCGGGCAGTCGTTGGTCTCATCTACACAACTTGAGGGCGGTGCATGGACTGAGGAGCAATATTTTACACATGCCACCCAAGATTCAGGGAACTCGACAAAGTACTAGTCAAGTTTATGCGCGGAAGGGGAAGAGGAAGATAGTGGATGAATTTGAGCAGATGCGATAAAGCCTACATGATGTAGACACAGAAAGAAGCTCATCGTATTCACAACCATCGTATTATGGAGAATCATACGGGCAACAACAGTACGATGATAGTTGGTCATCCTTCTCTAAGCAACAGTATGATACAGAGCAGCAGATCATTAGCAAAAGTAGAAGCTCTGACATTTACCAATATATGCCTCAGGTGCTATCTCGGACAAATGTGATTCATGACGATCAGCCTATGATCATCGCCACATTGATGCATCAATGACATACAGTGTATCAATAAACTATGTCATGGGATCAATTTCATGATTGGGTCCAACAAACATATCATATTGATATGCAGATGTATAGGATTGAGGACCCCGATCCACCACCCGTGAAGACCCATCATCCGTTTTGATGATAGAATCAGCAATCAGGTATATCTACATATGTGATTATTTAATTTATTTAAATTTTAGAGTTTATATTATAACAAAATAGTCTAACAATTCAAATGATTTTTCTGTAGATATTTCAATATTTACATACGGGCAATCCATCCGTAATAAACTGAAATACGAACCTTGCACAAGACTATTCCTCAAAGTCCGAAAAAGAAATATGATACTATTCTTACATAATTTATATTAATTTTGTTAAACTTATGTTATTACTATATTTATTTCTAACTTAAAAACCTTATCCTAACTTTTTTTTTTATTTTCAGGTATTTTTGGAAGGTTTTATACCTAAATTAGGTATATCGCTCGGTATGCCCTAGCGTACTACTCGGTTCACGGTACCGTACCGTATCGAGTCAACCTCGAAATATCGATATGGTACGGTATTTCAATCCTTCATTAGATCTATGGTAAGGATTCTTAAGTGACAAATTATGTTTTCTAATTTTCTTTCCACATTGTGTGTATATTTGAAAGGAATAGGCATAAGTGATAAGATTTTCGAGGCACAACAATTATATCTACCCAGGATAATCTGTTTGGTAAACACCACAATCTGAAGTGTAACAAATAGTAAGTTCTCCTCAATTATAAATAAAAAATAAACACACAGACCAACAACTTAGCAAAAGTACCAGAAAACACAGTTCTGAATCTGAATCACAAAATATAGTCCCGTGTACACAGGTGTCCAGCGCTCACTTGCAACCTCGTAACCATCTGGGTCATCGCCAGGCGGATGAAGAATAGATATGCAAACACGCCCATCAGGATAAACTGTTTTTCATGTTAACGATACAATGTTCTTCAATTTTGCTGTTAAAAAAAATGCTAGAATTTTATTAAACATAAATTAGTATCTTACCATTTGGATGCTACATCTCTGATGTAAATCAAAGTGTAGGAATGCTGTTCGGATAGTTGGAGGGAAAGCTCATAATTGCATTAAAATAGCCACCATCACTGCAATGAAATTTACGCAAAGAAAGTTTATGAATAAAGCTTTACAAGTCTGAACTTTAATACATGTCCACATTTCATTTATAGTTTAATGGACCAGATGATATGGTAGGAGTTGCAGAACAAAATCTGAGATGCCCTCCCTCTCAGAACAGCAAAACAGGTTATATAGCACTAAGCGCAATAAAAAAATGCTTGCATGTATCACAGAGCATTTTCAATAATCATCGCAGGATCTTGTAAGGTTCTGCAATCAATTATTACCAATCATGTGGAACATATTAGTGACAGAAGAATGATCGCATGAGAGCGTACCAAATTCAGAAAAAATAATTAAAGAACTTGGAAACAAGAACAAAACCATACGATTAAAAAAGAAACTGAAACGAAAAAACCAAGAAATCATCTAGGAAACTGTCGGTTACACTTCCTTTGGATTATCATAGAAGCTCAAGTCCCAAGAGATGGAAATTTTCCTATGCCATGCTTGTGAACAGAATCACAAATCTAAAACAGCAGAATCGTATGAAGGAAAAAGTCCGATTTGCGACAGCCATGAACCTGTCAGCAAATGAATTATTTGATATAAATCAGCTTAGCATAATAGCACAAAAGGATAAACCCTCTCTATACAAGATTAGCCCATTTAAGCCTCAATATTAAACAAAAAAACGTAGCTTTAAGAAAGAAATCCCTACTCCAATCATCGAGATGATAAATCACAAATTAACCCATCGCCACTCCAAACGGGATATGTTAGATTATGTGGTCACTAAAAATCAATTCACGACTCACTAAAGCGTATCCGGTGGCCGAATATGTTAGATTATGTAGTCCTATTTAATTCAGTAAGATATATTATAGATATGATTGGATTCTGAATATGATTATTGGCCAATAAAAAAAAAGTCCTCTAGGGGCTAAATGTGCATCTGAGTAGCATCTCAGCAAATGAGAGATTAAAGTTTTTTTCTCACAATCTCCCTCTCCCCTAATCCATTAATCTAGATGATCCTATGAAAAGATAGAAAGAGAGGAGAAGGATCTAGTTCTCCTTGCAGATTGATATTTCAGATCCGAAGATGAAGCATTTGTAGATTATATAAGGTTTATTCTTCTGAACAACAAGAAAGGTATGCATCGTAATATTGTTAGATCCAATTTATTTGATTTCAATATTGGTATAAAAGTTTCTTCACATTACAGATAACATGATTACAGATTTTATGCTAACAATTGGTATCAGAGTCAGGTTCTTGATATCAAATATATTAGATCTATTATTTTTGTTTACGATGCCCGAATGATTCGTTGGATATTATTGATCTATTTTTTCTATATGATTTGCACTATTACTGATTATGAGCAATGTATAATTTTATGTTTGATCGATGAATTTACTATTTACTACCATCGATGTTATTGAGACGATCATCTCTGTTGATCGTTGTCGACGAAGGGTCGTGTATCACCCCGCAACCGTGCATCACTATCGTGTGCGGATAGCGATCTGCTTGCGAGCGGTGGTGGGCACCACGAGCATCCTACAACGCTTGTGAATACGGTGACCGCGGAAGGCGACGATTGCCTTATTCGATTATGATATGAATTACAATAAAGGTCTTATCATTTATAGGACATTTTAGATTGTATTTTATATTTTTATATTAGTCCTACAGCCACCAAAGTGACCTAGACCGATAATTTATAAAATATATTATGAAATTAGTCCTAAATGATATTAAATAAAAATAATATTCACAATGGCAGTATGAATCAGGATAAAAAAATTTAGTGAATATTATTTGTAATTTATATTCATAAGTTTTATCTGACTAGTAGCTACCAAAGTAGCTTGGGATTATAGGTTTATGAGATATAAATTACAATAAAGTTCATGTCATTTATAGGATATTTTAGATTGTATTTTATCTTTTTATATTGGTCATGTAGTCACCAAAGTGACCTGGACTAATAATCTATAAAATACATTATGGAATTCATCTTAAATGACATTAAATAAAATAATATTCACGATGACACATATAATTATGAGATTTAGATAATCTTAAAGGAGAATCTATTTTAAATAATTATGTGATATGGTAGGATGATACTGTTTTGGATATTCTTGTAGTGTAGGGTTGTATACCCAAATGTAACAACACTATTCCACAAGGATGGTATCGATCCTCCATAAGTGATTTTGAGTGAACACTAGATATATTAATATTTCACCCAAAGGTGAAATATAGATAATATCAATAGTTCATCATATTTTGGAAACTCAAAGCATTAATGTTATATTTTTATAGTGGTACTTCCTTTATTGTATTTCTATAAATATCCTTATATTTTCTGAAATAAATGGCTTGAGCATATACAAGCTGTATTGAGTGAGTGAGACCTTGATCAGATTAATTAAACAGAATATAATCTTAATTACTAAAAGTTCTGTGAAATAAATAATTGAGGTGACTGATCAAGAAATGTATGAAAGACTCAATTTTATAATACTTAGACTTCAGTACAGTTTACAACTAGTGCATGACAATATCTAAGGATCAATTTAAATTTTCTAATAAGTCATTAGTTGACACTTTACTATGATAGTTTTTGAGGAATTTAAGATTATATCCTCAAAATAAATGATAAAATTGTAAGCTCAAGACTCATAATATTTTGAGTATTACTCAAGGAGTAGGTAACACTAAAATAAGGATGGAGCGTAAATCCACCTGAGTCTATAATTACTATATAAACTCATAAAAGAATATCTTCACAATAAAGTATTACTTTTATAGCAAATAAAGTTATAAATATAACCTTTGAAGAAGAAATATACTATAAGATTTGATTTGAAATAAAAAAGGTATAAATATAACCTTTATATGGTTCAAATCAAATATTACAGATATTATTGATGGATTAATTTAATGCTTCATCATATATTACCAATAATAGATATTCATTAAAATAAAAAGAAAAATGAAAAGGGAAAAAACCAAAAGAGAATGAGATATTTATCATTATAGGGAATCATCTTAAAGTGAAAGCGATATTAGTTTGTATTTATCGATTATATCTAAAGATGATTCAATTTGATAAATCTTGAGGATTCATGCTTCTTATAATTCTGGAAATTTGAGTTTTTTACCTAGAATTATTAAAATATTATTTCTCTTTTGGTGGTTATAAACTTACTGTGATTCAATAAAATTAACTTTTGAATTCTGTATAATAGTCTATACAGAATTAATATGAATCATAAGTTTACAATGATCTTACAATTAAATATTGAAATGAAATGTAGTTTTATAAACTCTTGAGGTTATATTTATCACTCTATACTTTTGTCTCATTAAAGAGAAACATTTTATCACCATATAAATAATCTGTTGAGATATGATTATATATATATCTAATTCATGTAAAGTCTATGACCATTTACACTCTTGAAGTGTATATAAATAAAGTTGATAGACAATTAGATAGAAAAGTCAAGATTATCATATCTGACAAGGGTAATAAATTTTATGGTATTTATGATGAACCCAATTATAATTCTTTTGCTAGATTCTTAGAAAAATAAGGTATATGATTTACCAGATGTGTTACAGCAGAATATGATTGCTGAAAGATATCATCATACCTTATGGATATGGTTAAGAGTAATGATAAATTATTCTTTTGTACCCAAATTAATGTGAGAAGAAGCTCCAAGGATAACTATGTATATCTTGAATAGTGTTCCTAGCAAGTAAATTACATGACTTCTTTAAGTTATGAAAGGATAGAAAACCTAAGTTAAGATATTTACATATTTAAAATTGTCCTATGGAGATAAGGATCTTCAAATCACATAAAAGAAAATTAGATTTAATAATTATTTCTAAATATTTTATTATTTATTCAGAAAAGTTTAAAGGGGTATATATTTTATTGCTCTAATCATTGTATGAGGATAATTAAATATAGTAATGTAAGATTCCTATAAAATAACAAATTAGTGGAAGTGAAAATCTCGAAATTTAATATTGATATAGAGGAGATACAAGTTAATACTCCTTTATTATTCGAGAGATTGTTGTTACTCAAATCATTAAATGATTTGATAAAAATAAATAACAAAATAACATTACTAAACTCCCACATTATATTGATATCATTATTAATGGTCTTGTAGAACAACCATAATTGATAACTTTGAGAATATCTCAAAGGGGAAGGAATCATGTCATTTATGGTTATTATATTACATATCTACAAGAATTATATTATGATATAGGAATCAGAATGAATCCCTTATTGTTGTCACGGGTCATGAAAAGTAATGATTCTGAAAAATAATATGATATAATAAAAAAATAGTAAAAATTAATAACCAGAATGATGTTTGATAAATTTATCGAATTGTTCAATAATAGTAAAAGAGTCTATTATATAAATGTGATTCAAAGGATAATGTCGAACGATATAATGGTCAGACTTCTAGTTAAAAGTTTTACTCATAAAGAATGTATCGATCATAACGAGATTTTTAATGAACTCATTAAGAATCATCATGACATTAGTGATTCATTATGAGTTTGAGTTATATCATAATGATATGAAAATATTTTTTAAAAAATTAGCTTTATATAGGTTATTTTAAATGATTTATAAAGAAAATGATAGAAACATAAAGATTGGTATGCAAATTCAAGAATTCATTTATGACCTTAAACAAGCTTCAAGATAATGATATATAAAGGTTCTTGATATTATTATTTCAGATTTAAGGTAAATACTACTAATCAGTATTTATATCAGTGGAAGCAAGTTTATTATATTAGTCTTATATATGGATAATATTTTACCTTACCAATAATGATATTGATTTATTATACTAAATCATGAAATTTGTCACTAAAAATTTTAAGATGATTGATATTAAGACATCTTATATTATTAACATTGAGTAATTCAAGGATAGACCTCAATGATTATGAAGATTATCTTAGAAAGGATATATCAACCGAGCCTTGAAAAGATTTTGATATACAGCTTTGTTTAGTCAATCATAAAAGTAAAGTTTTAATCAATAGTAAATGCTTTAAAATGACTTGAAAAGAATCAGATAAAGAAGATATTCTTTGTATATGCGCAGTTGGAAGTCTATGCTCAAACCTGTGTTAGAAAAGATGTTAGTTTTTACAGTTAAAATATTGGATATATATTGGAGTTACCCAGAAGTAAAAACACTAAAGGACTACAGATAAAGTAATAAGATATCTGGAAAGGACAAAGGATTATATGCTCATATATATATAATTATATCAACTTGAAATAATGATATTTTTCAGATACTGATTGTATAAATTGCCTCAATAATAGGAAGTCCACCTTATGGTTAATATATATATCAATTAGAGAAGTAATTTATAATTATTATTATTATTAGAAGTTGATTTTGTGGCATGCTTTGAGGCCATTAATCAAATTTTTTACTGCAAAATTTTTATCTTAGAACTTGGTGTAGTCAGACTCAATTACCAAGTCATTGAAGATATTTTATAACATTGCAATAGTTTTCTTCTCTAAGAATGACAAGTACTATTGCATCTATATGCATTATGGTATAAAGTACTTGATGGTTAGAGAAGATGATTCTAGAAACATCTAATATCAATTAATTACTTGAGTTCCACTGTATTGATTGCTGATCTATTCACTTAAGACTTACAGTCTAAAGTATTTTAAAAGAACATGTTCTTATGATTGGGTTTGTGAGCAATCCATAAAGGATATGGTGATGCATGTTTGAGTGGATACTATAATTGACATTCTTACTTACGTACTTAAAGTTATTTGTTTCTGCTATCCTGTTCATAATTATGTATGTACATATTATGGTTGAATGTGGTGCCAGAAATGTCTTGACAAGATAAATTATAGAGGTCATTTTGGACTGCATTAGGAAAGGTTAACAGTATTGTGGTACATAGAAGGAAATATAACACTGATGGCATATAACCGCTATGACTCATATTGTTAGTCAGACTTAATGTAGTATTATTATTATTATTGGACTTATTGGCCTATTTTCTAAAATTCACGAGCGTGTATATAGTTTTTCCAAAAATTTCAAAATCCAATTGAGTCAAATTATTTTAAATAAATTTTATTTATTTATTTTTTATTTTAAGTCTTTTTTATTTTATCAATTATTGGGCCAAGTGGGAGAATGTTAGATTATGTGGCCTTATTTAATTAGGTAAGATATATTATAGATATGATTGGATTCTGATTATGGTTATTGGCTAATAGAAAAGAAGTTTATGTTAAATTAGGATTTCTTAGGAGATAATCTTGATGGGAGGAACTCTCCTAATAACTTATCCTAGACCCTTTGCTTAGAGGAGAAAGATCTAGTTTTCCTTGTAGATCATTGCAGATTGATATTTTAGATCCGTAGGAAGAGAGGAGAAGAATCTAGTTCTCCTTCTTCTGAACAACAAGAAAGGTACGCATCATAATATTATTAGATCTAATTTATTTGATTTTAATCTTGGCATAAAAGTTTTTTCGCATTACAGATAGCATGATTACAAATTTTATGCTAACACAATAATCGTGACGTTCAACTCGAAGACGTTGCTGTCATTGACCAGACATGCACAGAACCCGTCCACCGGGTTCTTCATGAGATCTGATCCAAGAGAAAGCCAACAAACCATAAGCCTTGGGGAATCGGGCAAGAAATACTACACATGAAAATAGCAACAGCAGAAAGATCGAATCCATACCCCGGAGCTACTTTTGCAGTAGAAGGCTAGCATGGCTCGTCGCTGCCATGAACGAGAGGGAGAGACTCTCGTCCGACCCTTCGATTGAGAGAGAAAGGAGGAAAGGAGAGCAGAGAAGATCGATCTTGGGATTGGGCTATAGACAAAGGAATTCGGAAAAAGGAAACGAGTCTGCCAAGCGTAATGGTTCGGTACTCAAATCATTATGTAATTAATTATTTTTAAAATTTTCATCTCTATATTTTTAAAAATTATATTATGATTTCTATACTTACAAAAATAAAATATAAAAATCACTGTATAAGATTAAAAAATAATTTTATAACATTAAAATTATAACAAGGAGGCATATTAGAACTATATTTCAATTATATTTTTTTTATATACTATGGAGACAATTTCTGTTTTGAAATATAATTTGCATAAATAATAATATACTAAATAGTGTCCCTCGTATTTGCAGTTGTGGCGAGTATCATCATCTAGGATTACAGTGTTTTTAAAGGAGATCTCTCACCTAAGATCATAATGCCATCAAGTTAATGACCTAGTTTGTGTCGAGCAGAAAGATCCAACTAATAGCATTTAAGCACCACGATCACCACAAAACCATACTTGCAGCAGGTTGACGAGTAAAGATGAGCTAAATGATCTAATAGTTGTCAGAGATCCATAAGTTTGGCTCAAGCCAGTATTTCAAGTTCAAAGATCATCCCCACCTCACAAGTGTCTCATTGCTTAAGAAGAAAGAACCATGGAGCTTCAACAAAAGCAAATACATGGTTGAGGATTAACAGGGCATTTCACGGTAGTAGTGTTTTGCGCAACCGTAGGGAAGCAGTATTCACTAAAATGATTGGGCCTCCCAACAAGACCATTTCAAATTCTTGTTAGCTGTGCTTAGCCAGGATGGACTCCACGACACCTTGAGCAATGGGATGATAAGTGTCACGAGCCTCGGCAAAAATTCTTCTGGCTGACATCTTCGCTTCCTCTGCACTGCCTTGCACTAGTGCAGTGTACAGAGGACGCAGATACTTCATCCTTCCCACTTGCTTTAATGTCCTCTCAACCTCTGCAAAGTACTCCTTGCACCCAGATGAGATAGCCAATTGAAGGAATGCAACTTTAACCTCATAGTCCCTGGATTCCGACAGCCGGTAATGTGCATCCAAAGCAGCAATCTGGAGCAATGAAGGGGCAGGAATTTCTTATAACAACTAGATCAGAATTTCATTTCTTTATTTCACATATAAAACCCATGATTCTTTTGCCACTAAAAAGAAAAATTAAAGATATATCAATATGACGATACGTGAGTTACCTAAAGATCCAAAACAGATTCAAAGAACATAGAAAAGGGAAGATCCTAAGTATGAACCTTAGATGTCACGACGATATTGTGTTTTTACTATCTAGGGTGATGAAGGTTCAGATCACAAAAACATTAATTTTGCTTGCAAAAGATAAGATTGCAAACATTAACTCTCCCCAAAGATTGACGGGATCCAAGGAATTATTAAACAATGATGGCATGGAAGTTGATAATAACCAATTAGCTCATCAGGAAAAGCAATTGTTGCAAAAACGAGATTAGTAAATGACTTATTAGCCAATACAAATACAAGATATGTTCGTTGCAAGCCAGAAAAGCTATCAGCATGTACAAAAGCTTCTGAAGCAGTAAACAAATCATTTGGGCATTAGTTGGGAATCAAAACATGACGATGACACTCATCTTAAATAAATCATTTGGTGTAAGCTGTTGGGAGTCACATGTTCCCAACATGCACATACAAAACATTTGTGTCTGTACACGCGCACACACACACACATCCACACACATATATATATAACAATGATCAGAGCAGGGGAAGGCAGTTAATGATCTTGATGGTGACAGAGAAATTATCTGACACCAAGTCAGGAATTGCTCGTGGTCACAATTTTCCTACCAGCACAAATTTCATGGGCCATAATATGATGTTGCTGATTGACCTCAGTTTGTCAAATCAACGGTTGTCACACAATAAGAATATATGACTATGATCGCAACACTCAAAACTAGTCCCCCACCTACTTGGCATCCTATTATCATCATGATCAAGGTTTGCTGAACCTAGCAGTTCAGTATGGTTTGGATGGTATTTACTGATCGAACCACCAACCTGTACACGAACCAGCCAAAACCAGGCAGTCCGATCATGTTCTATATATGTATGTTTCTTTTAACTAAGTTTTGGGACAACTCCTCATGCTCACAAGAACGTCTTCACACATAGGCACCCGACTTCCTCCTCTTCTTCCTTCTTCCTGTTCCCCACTCGCTCCCCAATGGTACCACAGAAGTTCTAGTGTCCTCACACAAAGTATGTCGAAACATACCCTGTCGCATACTGGTGGACCGACACAGGTCCATTTCCCGAAACTGCAATCCTTGATCATAATGGCTAATACTAAAACTAAATTTGGCAACTATAGCTAGTTTGGTTAAAAACAGCACAAGTATATCAAGATCAAATATCGTGGAAGAAATATTTTACATGGTTCTTCAGAATTACAGTATTGTGATACTAGCCACTATAAATGTAAAACTTGTATAGCATGAAAGGATTTTTTTTTCAATTGAGTATTTGTGGTGTATGACCTAACTTTATGCATTTTATAATTTTCTTACAGATAAATTATCATATGGTTTACCATAGGTATTAAAAATATACTTTTAGTGGCTAAAAGCTGACACTATGGAGAATGAAGATTCTGTCTCAGCATTCAAACTTTGCAGACATCTGAATTATTTTAGTATAAAATCTCAAAGAGTCAAACTTTTGTGTTTTTATATAAAAAGAAGTAGATGTAAACAAAAAAATGGAGATTCTGTCTCAGCATTCAACCTTTGCAGAGGTCTGAATTATTTTAGTATAATATCTCAAAGAGTCAAACTTTTGCATTTTTATATAAAAAGAAGTAGATGATAAAAAGAAATGTAATTTAAGGAAAAAAAAAAGATCTTCAAGCTGAATCAAGCAAATGACCCCTAAATTTCAGAATTTCAGCATAAAAATTGAGAATCAATGAATTAGGAGAGAAAAAGATTCAAACGCAAACAATTGGCAGTCTGGAACCAGCAAAGGGTTCGTGTCAGTAACAGTATCCATGTCTGTTAAATATTTCAAGACCATTCAGAGATCATAAACAGCCTTTCCAATGTGATAGATAGTTTTGAAAGTGCATGATCGCACCCATACATTGACCAACTATGGAGCTAAGTTTTACATCTATTGCCGGATTGCATCATATCTTTGGACTGTTCCCCATCCAGCAGAGAGAGAACTGACAGCCAAGCTCTTGTGTTTTCCCTACTAATACTGAATTTGAGAAACTCAACTGACCCAAACCAAGAAACCTGGATCAGTTCAGTGGCCTCATTCGGTTATAAGGTAACAGCCGAGCTTTCATTTTTTTTCCCTTTATTCTAATACTGAATTCAAGAAACTGGACTGACCCAAACCAAGAACCCAGTCCAGTTCAATGGCCTTATTCAGTTTGGTTTTAGGTTAGATTTCTTAAAAACTGAAGAGCAGTTTGGTTCAAAATCCTGGTTCCAAACAACCTAACTGAACAGAATATACCCCTGCAAAAGACTGCTTGCAAATAATTTCAAACACTACGCAAACATCCATGTGTGCCAACACACACACACGACAAAGCACAATGCATTACACTAGATGAGTGTGTCTAGATACAAGATATTTGATCAATGAGTTAAAAGAGGGGGAGGAAAGAGTTTAAAAACCTTTTAGGTTGCCTCAAACAGTCAAATTGACCATTTAAAATAGGGCAATCTCAGCCCTTGATCAGTAACAATCGAAATCCGACCGTTACCAATCAGTATAGGTCGATAGCGATCGAATTTCGATCGCTACCCACTAGTACAGGTTGGTAGCAATCGGATTTCAACTATTACCACCCGATACAGAACCTATATCACCTAATACGAGGTCAAAAAACTGGTACCACCCGGTAGAGGGTGGTCTGCATACTGAAAACCTCTCGGATCAGTATGTACCGTCTATACCGGGCGATACGCATCGGTAATGCAATCCATGCCTACATCATAACCCACTGCAATCTTTAAAGCTATAGAGATATAAGATATGAATCTTTTTATATGAAAATTATAATTACTATTTATATCCCATAATAATCATATCATTGTATATTTTTATCAACTATTCTCCATTATCTTGAGTTTTCTACGTTATATGTATTTTACATTTTCATATTTAATATTTCAATTTCTAATGAAGTTAAATATCTTTTGAAACCATCTTCTCCAAATCTTGCATTGATAAGATCCTTATACACTGAGCCATTTTCTTAGATAGTTAATGAAGTACAAAAGGAATCTTTAACAAATATTATATTTATTTTCCCAAGTTTAATTTTTAATGGGTTCGATCTTTGTGCTACTACAAATACATTAAATTGCTGCACTCCCGAAACTCCTCAAAGTTTTCTACTAAATTATGGATAATGACATATTCATCATTTTATTTAAAAAGTAAACATGAATATGAATAAATGGCATTCCTTACAATAAATCTGCAAGTAAAAGATGGAGAGATTGGTACGAAGTGGGTGGTAAATCCAGCTTCGACAAAAAACCAAGTCACAACCAGAACATTTTGAGCGGTTCAGGTCCAGTGCAGGGTTTTTTGTATAAAAGCCCCTCATTAATAAGTTTTAAACCCATCCCAACAAACCCTCTTTCTCAGTCACTAAATCAACAGCCTCAAACATCACAACCCTAAACTTTGTGCCCAAGTTTGTAATAGCCCATCAACGGCCATTCAACCCACCCTACCTAAGATCGCTAATCCTCCTCCTCTCCGCCTTTTTATTCTCGTCCTCCCCACTTCTTGATGTTGATTGGGTTGGTATGCTGACACAAAGGGTCCAACACCAAAATTTTAAACCATGGATCATGTGCACATATATAACGGTTCTATTGTTGAATCTATCGTGATAGTGGCTGCAAATAGGATAGGCACTGTTGAGACATGAACAAGTCAAAGTCTGTGAAAAAGGCAATGAGATAAATTAAAATATTTGCAGAGCCAAAAGTCCAAGTAAAATAGATAGCACAAGTAGGAGCTTAAACAACTGTCTCTGAACATGCAGCCATTTAGAGTGCACCTTTCAACATTGCAGAGAAATGATGAAGAAAAAGGTGCTGATGAATGTAAATAAGCAGAAACCTAAGAGCTCTAGTGAGTAGAGTAACTAGGCCATCCAACGGGCCTTTTCTTTCAAGTACCTTGGTTCCTTAGCATTGATCTCTCGGTAGATGAACGGGACTCAACAACTCAGAACTTCTAAATGACTTCAACAAAGAAACTTACAGAGCACAAATCAGAATAGGTTGTTTAGCAGGTGAAATAGGTCATTGCAATATCAGATGTGACGTATTGCACTAATAATTCTCCTGCAGCTATAAGAATGATAGCTAGATGATTAGTGTATGTATTAGATTCAGAAGGATACTGAAGTATCAAACATTTATATCGATGCATTTATAGAGAACAAACTTAATAGAGATGTTGAAGCAGGTTGCTCTGCTCCACCACAGTACATCTTGGTGGTGCTTACTGCTGTTATTTGCTCACTCAAATGAAAAGTAACTCAAGAAAGGACAATACACTTAACAATGATACCTGAGATGGTTCAACAGATTTGGGCAGATTCTCAATATAAAGTTCCCACTCCTGCCCACTCCAGTTTGCCACCTCCTGCTCTTTTGGAATCTTTCCAAGTTTAAATTCATTGGACAGTGACACAATTTTCGAGTATATTGAAGACAGTGGCTCCATAGCATCTGGGGGGATCCCTGTACCCTCCACCCACTGTTTAAGATCGATCTGATTTTCTATCCCAGGTAAATTTGCCTTCAGAAATTCAAGAAATGTCTCTGTATCGATGGATTGGAACTTAAATTTAGCTATATATTTCTTCAGAAATTCATCAAATGTAGGACGCCCAACCTATAAAAGTCAAGGTCGACCAGAAGTAAAGGTTTGGATATTAGGAGATCTGTGCAGGTTACTGAGCCCGAAATCTAGATCAAGTATAACATTTAGACTTTAACCTGTCGTTCGATTCGCCAGAGGAACTGGAAACCTTTCTCATATGGCACTTGGGAGTATATTTCATCAGGGTCAATCCCTTCCAGGTTAGGCTTCAGCTTTGTGAACTCCATATTGTCTTTAAACCTCTCCATCTCATCATTTAGTCCCCTCCATCCAATTCCCATGTTCAGAGCCGCCGTCTCCTCTCCCTGCACCACTTCCACGATCCTCCTCTCAGCATATGTCGTAAATCCCTATGAGAACATTAAAAGAGGTATAGTATTTGATGTGTCCATATGTGAATCAAGGGCAGAATCAGGAGAAAAAGTTGGAAACGTTCATAAAAATCGATGTTTAATGCGTTAAGACATGAACCGATGGAAGGGAAATATTGGAAATAGTAAAAGTTCCAATCTCTGATGTGTCAACTAATGAGACAATGAAAAAAATCTGAAGAATTGAAAACAAACAGAAAGACAATGCTTTGTCTTTAACACGACATTCAATTAAAGAATCAGTTGAAAAATAAATTGCAAACATACAAAAATTCAATCTTTGATGAGTAAGTACATAATAAATTGAATAATCAGTAGAAATATTGAAAACACGTAACAAAATTCTATCATTGATGAGTCAATACATGAATCGATCGAAGAATCAGAAACATAGAATCAAAACTTGGAGAGAGACATGTTGTTAGTTAACCTCGTTGAGCCAGAAGTGCTCGTTGGTCTTGTTGGTGATGAGGTTGCCAGTCCAGCTATGGGCGAGCTCGTGGGCAACCACCTGGGCCCCGGAGGCGTCCCCCTTGATGACGGTGGGCGTGAGGAAGACCATCATGGGATTCTCCATGCCGCCGTACGGGAAGCTTGGAGGAAGCACGAGAAGATCAAAGCGGCCCCACTCATATGGCCCAAAAAGTGCCTCCCCGGCACGAATCATCTCCTCGGCGCCTGCGAACTCTCTGGCAGCAGCGTCGAGCAGCGCTGCCCCGCCCTCGGCGTGGACACGGGTGCGGAGGCCAACGTCGCGGGCCGCAATGTCCCCAGCGGCAAAGGCGAAGAGGTAGGCCGGGATGGGGCGATCCATGATGAACTCCTCTACGGAACGGCCGGGGGCGCACCACAGGGCATCGGGGCAGGCGGAGCCAGCCTCACCGGGGACGGGATCACGGGGGGCGGCAGCGCGGGCGGCGGCCATGACGGCGGTGAGAGGGTGAGGAAGGTTGAGGCGTGCGGAGAAGACGAGGCGTGCGGCGGGGGTGTCCTGGCAGGGGAAGAGGGAACGGGCGTGGATGGACTGGCACTGGGTGTAGACAAAAGGGTGAGCTTTGGAGGCGGTTTGGGCAGGGGATAGCCACTGGAGGGCGGACGAGGAGGGGGAGGTGGAGAAGACGACGAGGGCGGCGGACTGGGCGGAGAGAGAGAGGGACAGCGGCTGGCCGAGGACTGGGTCTGGTGTCGGATCAGAAGGGAAAGAGAAGGGGATGGGGGCGTTGGTGTGAGGGTCGAGGACGGAGTGGATGACGAGGGAGCGGGTATCGAGGAGGAGGGGGCCGGTGTGGGCCGCCGGGAGCGTGAGCAGAGCAGAGCCATGAATGGTGCGGGCCGCGAAGTCGAAGTAGAGGGTCAGTGCCACATGTTTCGCCAGCGGCTGAGAGGATTCCGTATACGAGTGCGGATCTAATCGTGCCATTTTCGATCGTGCTCTTGCTGCCGCTGCCGCTGCCGCCGCCGCCGCCGGATGCTGATCGAGGCTAGACAGGAAAGTAAGTGGAAGATGAATGGGGCAGGAGACCAAAGGAAAAATACTTTTGCTAATTGCTACCCGTCTACGGCCACTGGATGTACCTTATGACCGAACCGACGTGGGCCCGCGAACCGGAGCGACACGAGCTTTGTCTCTGCCCTCGAGTAACGGTTCAGGTGGCGTATCATTGCGTAGACGGGTAAGAAAGAGCATCGCTCTCGAAGAACGTCTTTCTATCTTCCAAAAGAATCAAAATATTCTTAGCATTTTGCTTTTAGATTTTTTTTCAAAAGATATTCCTTTTTCATATTTTTCGAATAGTGTATTTTTTTTTCTAATCTCCGGTATATTGTTGATTTGACAATCAGTCACCAACCTACTTTTTATTATCTGTTTCTTTCTTTTTCTAGTCTCAGTTTAAGTACCATGTTTATTTTTTTGATATTGTTGAAAAACGATATAACTAAGTTATTTTCTTAAGTTGATTTCATAGGAATCATAAGTATTTTTATGATATTTTTTATAAGGATACATAAACAAAGTTCATAAATATTTTTTAATACTTTTCAGTTCATTGTTCTGTAGTACTACAGTTTTTTATAATAGAGTTACTATTTTTGAAAATATGTCAAAAACATTATAACTCACATAAAAGTGGAATTATTTAAATATTTAAAAATATTTATTTTAAAAATTATTGTCCATAAAATAAATACTCAAATAATTTGACTTTTATATTAGTCACAGTATTTTTGACATGATTACAATGTTTTTGATACATTTTAAAAAATATCATAACTTTATTACAAAACACTATAACAGAGGAAAATATATTTTAAAAATATTAAAAAATATATTTATAAATTTTACTTATGTATTCTCATGAAAAAATTTAAAAATACTTGAGATTCATAGGAATTTACAGTCATTTTCTGCTAAGTTACTATGATTTATGAAAATACAATAAGCCAATAAAAAAACACCATAACTGGGGTTAGAAAAACGAAAAGTGAGAAAAAAATGAATTACGTAAAATTTAAGACATTGCTAGGAAAAATCTGAAAAAGGAGTATTTTTAGGAAAAATCCAAAAAGATTAATTTTTTTCTGAAAAAGTGTTCAATATTATTCTATAGAAAAAATTCACTGATATCTAGTTGGATTTAAATCGATTTTTCATCCAAATTGGTCCAACATATCAAGATCTTCTTGATTATTATCTAGAATTATTTAAAACTCTCATGTAAATCATTTTATAAGACCTTAAAATTTATAATCAAAATAATAATTATGATTTAAACTGATTGAAATTTAGTAACAATATTTTGTTGATAGAGTTATAGTATTTTGGTTCGATTAACTAAAATATTATAAGTTCATCTAAAAACATTATGACTAGGTAATGTTTAATTTTTTTGTTTATCATTCTTCCATAATGGATGGAAATAAATATTATAAGGCTTTCCAAATATATATAAATCTAATTTAAGGCTATAGGGAAAAAAAGAAGGATTTATTACACTTTATGTTCAAATGTACAAAAAATTAATTTCATTCAAAATGGCTTAAACTCTCAAACAAATCATTTATGAAATCTGAGACCCTAAAATAAAATTGATAGCTATGGTTGATTGATATTCAAATTAATCAACATTGGGTCACAATTTTTTTTAATAGTTATATTTGTAAGGATTGTAAAAGCGCTAAGAGGGTTGGGAGAGAGGGAATTAGTGCTTTCAAAATAAAATTTTAATTTAAACAATGATCAAAAAATATATATCAAAAATATGTTTAACTTAGAATACAAGTAAGGATAGTTAGTAATAGCAAGGCAAAATATAAATAGTGTTGAATCTCATATTTTGATGATGAATCTAATTGATAAGTGTTTATGATTTAATCTGCGTTTTGAGTGACGCAAGATGCTTCGATCAAGGAGAGACAATTAAATCAGGAAGAATCATATTGGGCCAGAGGAAAATGTGTCAGAAGATTGGACGTCGAGCCGGAGGAACGGTTGACGTATCGACAGAAGGCTTCGGGCCATGGATTCGGGCATTGGGCCAAGAAGAGTGGATATTGCACCAAGGATATCGGAGTTGCGGAGGTCAACTGGTCGATTAGGCAATAGGCCGCAAGAGAGGACGATGCGTCGAAGAATCGGACGAAGCGTTGATGGACCAATGATATGCCGGACAACATGATTTATGCTTAGTAATAATTATCTAGATCGAAGTGTATTTTTATGTATGCAGGATTAACTACGATAGCAAGATATAAAGCAAAATGAAGTCCCGGAGTCAAGAATGCGATTTCGTTGGGAGTTCGAAAGTTCGTCGGAAGTCCGGACGTTCTGTCACGGACTTAGCTTGGTTTTGCCTAAGTCGTGCGGCACCCTTGCGTATCCGTCCGCAAAGGTCAGCCTCCCTAAAGCCTCTCATGGTCCCTTAAGACCTACAAAAGAGAAAAATGGGTTAGAGAGAACGCCTCACTTAGGATCCACAAGCAAACATTTCCGAAAACACTTCATAGATAATGCGAGTTACAAACAAACTTTACAAGCTCTGAACAGTTGCACAACAAAGGGTCAAAATGGTCCATTACAAACTGAAAATCTCTCACAAGTGTTCACATGACACAACCTTTATTTATAAGCCTAAAGCAGCCACCAACCCAACTAAAATGAGATTATTAAGCCTTCGGTCATCGCTCTACATGCTGTGCAAAGTATGAACATACCAAAAGACATGGATATACATAAGCATTACATCAAACATCCTATTTAGAAGTTTATCCGTGACATTCTCCCCTACTTATTCCTTCAACGTCCTCGTCGAAGCCTTTGCCGACACTATAACTCTTTGCCTTTGCTAAGTCTTCAATCTTCTACTACAGCTGCAATGCACCTCCTGGCTCCCAGCTACTCTCCGCTATTATTTTTGAGTAGTCGAACTTTTGATCTGTCATGCTGCTTTAACTCGTCAATGATTTTGACTCTAGTGTGGGGTTAGCTGAGTTGTGTTGATCTCTGTTGGTTCCTACGGATCCTCCAGATGCAAGAAAAGCCCATCCTTACTATGCGTCAGTCTCTCAAATGCCTCATACTGCTTGAACTGGATGGATACTTGTTGGAGTTTTAACGAGCGTCGCCTCGCAAACTTCTGAAGTTTTGGGTCCTTCCTCCACAAAATTTGCCCATTGACTCTTCTTTCACTTAGTTATCACTTCCAAGTAGATTCGCATCACTTCCGCTTTCGATTAGCATTTCGTTGGGAAATGAAGCGGACAATCTACTCTCAGTAGCACTAATCACCGTTGGGGATTTGACAACTATTGTCTTCTATTATCTTCGAATGATCTTTGAACCTGTGCAGAGCTCCTCTGCTGGATAGATAAGAGAATTGGGATACTCGATTTCGCCCATTCTCTTAAGAGTTGAGAAGGCAAAGGTTACTTAACTTCACTTGCCTCCTCGAGGTTGTACTCCATGCATCGAGCTGATTACTGGCCTTTGCCTGCTCTTTGCTTACACTTCTGAAGCACTTGAAGTGTTTGCACTCCTTGCGTTGAGTTAGTTACTGTGATTCACCTTCTCAATGCCATCGAACTTCTGGAATGCAGGAAGTTTTCACCTCAACTTGGAGTAATTCTCTAATAGATTTGGTCGCCTCTGGGATTGTACCATCTTCTCCATCAACCCTGTCGCCTACTCCACTGAGTAGCAAAGGTACAGCACCGCGTATTTCCTGCTTTGTTCCTTGGTCATGCACTCTTGCATGACCCGAAATCCTTCACTTTCGTCTATCTTGATGAGAAGCTCATTGACACCAGTCTTACGAAGTTCTTTGGCCTATGCCCTTCAACATTGTCACGGTACTTGGAGTTTACCTCTGCATCCTCCACCTCCTCGGCCCCTTTCACGACCAAGCGCTCTCCCTCCATGAGAGCAAGGGATCAATGACTTTCACGGAAGTCCCACCTCTACGATACCATGGCACTACCATGCTTATGGCCCTACTATCCATCACCTCGCATCTACATCCCTTTTCTTCATGATCAATAGATATGTCTCTATGGCACTCCTCTGAGTCCACCTCCATTATAACTGATGTTTGATTTTGGGTAGCTAAGTCCCTCTGGACTCGTCGTCGCTTCCTCGCTACTTTCGACCCCCTACTTCAACACCTCTGTGTTCTCCAAGCAACTCCTTTTTGTCGATGGAAAGATAGACTACAACTCCCATGCATGGCCTCTGCCATTACGTTGTAGGATTTGCACCGATTCTGTTCTCCTTAACTTCCTTGGTAGCAATATTCGCTTACTCGACCTTGTCCTTTGACTTATCAGGATCCCTTAAGCGAATATGGGCTCTAGAACAGTCCAACTCTCTAGCTACTTCGATCATACCTCTGCATGATTAAGTCCCTCCCATGGGACTCACTAGTACTTGCATTCAAACTTTTCCCTTGGTGGAACATAGCCCTCATATGCTGATGAGCAAGGCTTTCATCCGATGTAAAATTCGATACATGCACGGAAGACCCGCCTTTGCGGTACCATGGCCTTCACTCCTTGAATTCATAGCCCTTCTTGCCATCGTGTTATTCACCGAAGTAGAGCTTTCAGTAGCTCTCAATCATACCTCCGTATGATCTAGTCCCTCATGGGACTCACTGGTACTTGCATTCGAACTTTTCCCTTGGTGGAACACAGCTCTCATATGCTGATAACCAAGGCTTTCATCCGATGCAAAAATTCGATGCACACACGGAAGACCCGCCTCTACGGTACCATGGCCTTCACTCCTTGAATCCATAACCCTTCTTGCCGTTATGTTGTTCACCGAAGTGGAGCTTTCAGTAGCTCCTGATCGTACCTCCGTATGATCTAGTCCCTCATGGGACTGTGTTGTGTGTATCGCATTATCACGAACTGTTCCACCACGATCCGCTGCACCATGTCGCCTCCTAGTGACATCTCCATTGTATTCTGATCCTTGTGGGATGAACTCGAATGGTGATCCCTCCATATGTGGCCTCTGCCAATACATTGCAGGGTCTCTTCCACCTTCAATTTTGTTCGCTCCTTTGGCAATTGACCTCATCCACCCGCTCTTGGGTCACACAAAGATGAAGCACCGCTCTAGGATAGTCCGTTGCCTAGTAGCTCCAAAAGTCCATCGACTTCACTGCAATTAGTGCACCATTGTCTGGATCCGATCCTGGGCCTCTGCCCCTACCAGCATAATCTCTACTGTGCATCGCTTCCTTCATGGCAACTTAAATGGCAACACTATGGCATATTCTTCAAGAGTACCCGCCTCTATATCCTCTTGTCCCATGCCAAGACCTTATGAATCCAACTTTGCCTCTGCAAGTTGAGTCGCCTTAGTTCCTCTATCAAATGCTTCTTCGAGATAAGGTGCATGTGCCCAGAAGCTCCCTACGTCTTTGGCACCATGCAAGATGAGTTCGCTCTATCAGAATGAAGGACCCATGGAACAACATGATCATGCTCTTACCTCTGCAAGAGTTCATGTCCTTGACCTTTGTCCAAGGAAAGCTCTACGCCTCCGCTCCATGTTCCATCTTCTATGCCAGCTCACTTCATGCGGCTTGGGTACTGCGCCAAGTTACACCCAAGTTGCTCCGCTCCTCGTTTTTGCATTGAATTGATGATGGCCCTCGTGCCCACAATTCCACGAGTCAGTCCTCCCTTGAGTCTAATCTCCATATCGACTCCAAGTGTGCCTTCATTTTTGTTGTTTTGGGTCACTCCCCCACTCAATCTCGCAATGCATCCACCAATGCATCCTCTCAAGCGAGATCATGCGATGACTCCTCGTCGCTTGCTCGGTCCATTGAGCTTCGTGGGGTTATTGTTTGTTGAGGTACTCCTCCTCAACATGTACGGTCTGTTACACATGATTCTCCCTTTGGAGAAACCGAGATCTATCTCTCCTAGATATCTATCCCATTAGAGTAACATCTCTCTTCGTTTGGGAGACCACCATCCCCTTGGACTACTCCGATTTGCTGAACAAACTGTGCATTGTTCTGCCTCCTACAAATGCACTTGCTAAATTACGACTCCACGTCAATACAGCCCCTGCTGCACTACTCAAGGCCTAGCAATATGCTGAACTCACTACACACTTCAGCCTCCTATGGACGTATCCTTCACATGCCGAAGAGAAAGTTTCAATGCTCCATGGCGCCGAGTTTCGATCACCTTAAGATGGCCGCGAATATTCCATCGTCTACATACAAGCCCATGCATGAGTACCAAATTCTTCGAATTAGCAATTCCCCTCACCTCTGTGAGCTTTGCATAACTCTTTCAGTCGTTGAGCAACTCATTCCACCTTGTATGGTCTCATCTTTTACCAAGTGCCTCGCTTGCCTTGAGCACCATCAAGTATGGTTGTCAACGTCGAGCCGTAGCTCGAACTCAGCCATCCCAACTTTTGTGCGCTCCGTATTCTTCAAAGCTTGCTTGTTCTCGTGGTGCCTCTAGCGCGAAGGGTTGGTCATTCCTTTGAATGCCAATCTCAATTGCCCGCTCCTCCAAGCGACTCCTTTTCCCTATATCTCCATGCCCGTTTTTCCCCTAAACGATCGCGCATGCTAGCTACCCTCAATGCAGCCCCGCTAGGTCCCCCATATTTGCATGCCAAGTATTTTTATGAGTGCTTGTCCCGCTCTGATACTATTTGTCACGGACTTAGCTTGGTTTTACCTAAGTCGTGCGGCACCCTTGCGTATCCATCCACAAAGGTCAGCCTCCCCAAAGCCTCCTATGGTCTCTTAGGACCTACAAAAGAGAAAACGAGTTAGAGAGAACACCTCACTTGAGATCCACAAGCAAACATTTCTGAAAACACTTCATAAACAATGCGAGTTACAAACAGACTTTACAAGCTCTAAATAGTTGCACAATAAAGGGTCAAAATGGTCCATTATAGATCGAAAATCTCTCACAAGTGTCCACATGACATAACCTTAATTTACAAGCCTAAAGCGGCCACCAACCCAACTAAAATAGAACTATTAAGCCTTCGACCATCCCTCTACATGCTGTGCAAAACCAGGGTGGCATCGCTTGGGGAATAACACCCCAGGATTCTTGGGCTGTGGTACCACCTAGGCTGGGTGGTGGTACCGCCAGCAACAATGATGCTAGCAGTGGTACCACCCAGTACCAGATCCTGCGACAGTAGTACCACCCAGGAACGGCGGTGGTACCGCCAGTACCCAGGAAACCTGGGATGAGACATTTTTAGGCTCCAAGTTTGAATCAACTTGAAGCCTATAAATACCCCTCTCATCCCTGGTTAACAACACAAGCACAGAGAATTTAAAAAGGGAAAAACGCTGTAGAAATCTCTTGTGAGAATCCTCCTCTAGTCTAAGTGTTAGAATTCTGTTTAGAGAGGAGTGTGTGTGCTTGTAAGGGTTGTCTCCTAAACCCGATAAAAGGAGAAGAGAGTTATAAGAAGGAGATTGATCTTTACCTATTAAAGAAGATCGATAGTAGATGTCGGTGGCCTCGACGGAAGAGAAATCGGAGGAGTGGATGTAGGTCACAACGACCGAACCAATATAAAATTGGCATGTTCTTCTCTGGTTTGCATTTTTATATTTGAGCAATTTATATTACTGCAAACTGAATCTTTACTTACCTACTGCATTCACTGTTGGGAAATCTTGGGGGGCGGCATCACATGCTCACCGGAAGAACAAGAAAATAAAATCCCCGATTCCCAAAGAGATGTTCGTCGTCGTGCGAAGATTGGTGCGCAAAATCCGCGAAACTAAAAAAAAACTACGTATAGAGTAGATTGTGTTACCTAGGGAGATCGTATATCCCTGTTTCTTTGTAGATCTTTAGGAGATGGTGAAGGAGGTTAAGCATCCTCCTCTCTAGCGGTGATCCACACAGCAGGGCTGCGATGACGCTCCTCAAAACTCCAAGCCTGCTCTGAGGTGGAGAGGGGAAGGAGAATAGGAGAGGCAAGCAAAGGCTCTAGCCTATGAGGCTCTAAATCCCTCCTATTTATAGAGGTCCCCTATCAAACCCTAATGGATCCTCCCCTAGTGGGTATTGGATCTGCATCCAATAACTCAAGCCTTTTAGATTAGTGGATCTTTATCCAATAATCTCTCATGGGCTCTTATTGGATCTCGTCCATGGGATCCAATAATTCAAGGGCTTATTAGATATCCAATAAGACAAGGGCTCCATCGGATATCTCATATCCGAACCTCTACTCATCGCAATGCCTACCATATGTGTGTGACCCTCTAGGCCCAATATCGAGCTGGCCGTGAGTCATACCTGTCAGAACTCCTTCTAACTCAGTGAATTATTATCTCTGTAATAATTCACTCGACTCATTGACTACGGACGTACTAGGCCACTACGTCGTAGTCCCCAGACAATATAGGAGAATCCAATCCATTGGACCTGTTTGTTCTCAATTATCATGTACCTATAGTCCCTCATCCATCTAATATCCCAGAGACCGTATATCGAGCATGGTGCTGTCAGACCCATACGGTTTCTACTCGAGTCTCGCTCTAATCGGATTCTCCCGGAGAACTCTTTTTCTCTCAACCCAAATGACCCTGGTCAGGGATTTGTCTGAGCAAGAACACATGGGATATTCCTCTCATGACGTCGAGAGTGGATGATCCTCTATTGACACTCAATAGCCCTCATAAGGTCGACTATCACTCCCAATGACCAGCTGTACTAGATCTGGGACAACCAAACCTATAAGTCTGGTATCAAAGAGTGGAGCACTCATACAAGACATCCTTGGTGTCTCAAGTCTAAGGACCAGATACACCACTAGGACTACGGAATCGTTGTCTGACAATAAGGCATCATCAACCATCCAGCATTCCGTAAGCGGATCAATCAGTGAACTCATTCTCCAATGAGCACCTATACTATATCCCTAGTATCCCTACACGAGAAGCTATGAGACCAGCTGCATCCATCATATGGACGGGTATACAGTACACCAGTCTGTCCGGTTATCACGATGTCCCTCTCGAGTAACCTGTGACCGGGATTATTTAGGATCTATGTTTAAAAGTGAATCGTTCTCATTATTGTGATCTCATCACGATCCGATTCACATTGCACAAATCCAAGGATATCACTATATATATATATATATATATATATATATATATATATATATATATATATATATATATATATATATATATATATATATATATATATATATATATATATATATATATATATATATATATATATATATAATAGTTATAAAGTGATATATGTCAAAATATAATAAGCAAAAGGATTCTGTATCAAGTCACACGTGTCATCACTCACGTGATTGGCTTGCTGGGCACCTATGACTAGCATTCACTTCATATACAAATAAGATTTCAAGCTATCTTTCCGAGTTCGATTTTTAACGTACGAAAGAGTTTTATAAAATTGACGTAATTTACCGCTGCACTAATTCACCCCCCCCTCTAGTGCCGACTTGTTCCTAACAGTTAGTATTAGAGCCTCATATTTCTTATTTGGTTTAGCACCCAAAAGAAATGACTCATTTTGACTTTCAAGAGAGACTTTCTCTAATTCATCCTCCTTTTTCAATGGGACGGAGTACACTTATTGGAAAACATGAATGAGAGTTTTTTTGCTTTCGATTGATTTAAATTTATGGAATATGGTCGAAAATAGATTTTAAAGGTCTTCTCTTCCAATGAATGATTAGAATGATTTGGAGAAGAAGACGATTTCTCTAAATGCTAGAGCTATGAATGCTCTATTTTGTGCCTTAGACAAAACGAATTCAATCGGGTTTCTTTATGCGAAATGGCTTTCGATATTTGGCATATTCTTGAAACCACACGAAGGCACTAGTAGATTAAAAGTTTCGAAGATTAATCTTGTTGAATCTTGGATTTTGATGATGAAATCAATTGATGAGTTAATTAATCTAATACATATTATTGAGTTAAGTGTGCAGGATTAACTACGATAACCAGAAAACATAAAGCAAGAATACCGGAGTCAAGATCGATGGACGTTTAAGAGTCCGAAGAATCGTCGGAGATGCTGCCGGAACCAACCGAGAAGAAATCGGGAACCTATCGGAAGTTCGCCGAAGAGATCGTCGGAGGTTCACGGAGATCACCGAGAAGGCTCGGCTACTCGTTAAAGTCATCACAAGATCGGGAGCTTGATGGGAGTCCGTCGGAAGAAGTTCGTCGGAAAGCTCGCCGAAACAAGACTCGACGTTCGCGGTTGAAAGCTTGCTTAGGATGTGTTTTTGTTATGTAGTTCACTTGTAATTAGGATTAGGATTAAGAGATAATCCTATATCCTGGTTAGGGGCCAACTGGGCCCAAAGTCAGATATGGTTTGGGCTTAAATTAAGCCAAACCAGTGAAATCGGAGTGTCAAGCGGTGGCACCGCCTCGCTGGGCGGTGGCACCTCCAGCACCGGGAACCCTAAGAGAATTCAAATTTTCAAGCCCAAATTTGAATCCTCTTGAGGCCTATAAATACCCCTCAAATCTCAGCTGAGAGAACAACTTTTGAGAAGCATTTTGATTGAGAGAAAAGTCTTAGAAAGTCTTAGCAAGTCTTGTTTTCAATTTGCTAGAGAGTTCTCCTCCTTCTTTCCTATTGAAAATTTGTAAGAGGTTGAACTGCTTGTAAAAGGTTGTAAGAGGGGTGTTTACCCTTCCATTTCAAGAGATTTGCTAGTGGAAGGTGGGAGCCTCATCGAAGAGGGGCATCGAAAGTGGAGTAGGTCATTTGACCGAACCACTCTAAAAATCGGCGTAATCTCTTGTTTGCATTTTATTATTGTCATTTACATTACTGCAAATCTTCTTACTGCTTTAGTTCCTTATTACCCTTGCTGCGCAACTTTAAGAATACGCTTTCAAGTTAAACTTTTCAAGTTCCGTTCTTATCGTACGAAAGATTTTGTTAAAATCGAAGTTTTAATCCGCTGCACTAATTCAAACCCCCCCCCCCCCTCTTAGTGCCGCTCCGATCCTAACAAATCTTTTAATACATGATTTCGAATTGTTTCATATGAAACCAAGTGAAACCGTTGCTAACATGTACACCCGTTTTACAGATGTCATCAATGGTTTAAAATCATTTGGTAAATCTCTTAAAACCGTTGCTCCAACCGTTGTAGTTGGAGCAGAAGATTGAAGACTCAGTAAAGACGAGGAGTTACAGTGTCGACAAGGGCTTCAACGAGGACGTCAAAGGAATAAGTGAGGGAGAATGTCACAGACAAACTTCTAAACAGGATGTTTGATGTAATGCTTATGTATGTCCGTGTCTTTTGGCATATTCATGCCTTGTACAGCATGTAGAGGGGCGGTCGAAGGCGTAATAGTCCCATTTTAGTTAAGTTGGTGGCCTCTTTAGGCTTGTAAATAAAGGTTGTGTCATGTGGACACGTGCGAGAGATTTTCGGTGATCATTTTACCCTTTGTTGTGCAACTGTTCATAGCTTGTAAAGTCTGTTTGTAATTTGTATTATCTATGAAGTGTTTTTCAGAGATGTTTGCTTGTGGATCCCGATTGAGGTGTTCTCTCTAACCCGGTCTCTCTTTTGTTGGTCCTAAGGGACAATGGGAGGCTTCGGGGAGGCTGACCTTTGCGGACGGATACGTAAGGGTGCCGCACGACTTAGACAAATCCAGCTAAGTCCGTGACAGCTTAGGGAACAACACCCCAAGATTTCTAGGTGGTGGTACCGCCTAGGCTGGGCGATGGTACCACTGGCAATAATCCTGCCAACGGTGGTACTGCCCAGTACCAGATCCTACGACGATAGTACCACCCAAGAACGACGGTGGTACCGCCAGTACCCAGGAAACCTAGGATGAGACCTTTTTAGGCTCCAAGTTTGAATCAACTTGAAGCCTATAAATACCCCTCTCATCCCTGGTTAACAACATAACCATAGAGAATTTAAAAAGGGAAAAACGTTGTAGAAATCTCTTGTGAGAATCCTCCTCCAGTCTAAGTGTTAGAATTCTGTTTAGAGATGAGTGTGTATGCTTGTAGGGTTATCTCCTAAACCCAGTAAAAGGAGAAGAGGGGTGTAAGGAGGTTGATCTTCGCCTATTAAAGAAAGATCGATAGTGGATGCCGGTGGTCTCGATGGAAGAGGAATCGGAGGAGTGGATGTAGGTCACGACGACCGAACCACTATAAAATTGGCATGTTCTTCTCTGGTTTACGTTTTTATATTTGAGTAATTTATATTATTGCAAATTGAATCTTTACTTGCCTACTGCATTCACTTCATTTACGAACGAGATTTCAAGCTATCTTTCCGAGTTCGATTTTTAATGTACGAAAGAGTGAAACCAACGTAATTTACCGCTACACTAATTCACTCCCCCCCCCCCCCCTCTTAGTGCCGACTTGTTCCTAATAAAGAGAAGTACAAACTAGATTTATAGTAGTTCGGTCGTCCCGACCTGTGTCTACTCTTGATTCCTCTTCCCTCGATGCCACTAGTTTTCATTACCGATCTTATTTTCATTGGGTGAAGATCAACCACCCTTATTACAACTCTTTATCTTTTTAAGAAAGAACTTTTATGCCTCTCTTTTACAATAAAATCTCACACCTCTCTTAGAATGACTTCTAAACTCAAGAAAGAAGGGACTCAATACTTTTCAAAAGAGTTTACAACACTTCTATCCTTAAGAATTCTTACTCTTTTCTTGCTTCATCGACCAAGCATGAGTAGAGTATTTATAGATCCCAAATAATTTCAAAAATGAAGCCAAAAAATTAAATAATCAGAATTTTGAGGTACTAATGGTACTACTACTTACAGCAGGTGGTATCACTGCTTGACAAAGCCTAGGAACCTGGGCTCTGGCGGTACCATCGCTTGCTAGGATGGTACCACTGCTTGACAATTTGGCGATACCATCGCCTAACAGCCTAAGAATCCAGGCTCTAATGGTACCACCATCTGCCGAGGTGGTACCACCACCTAACTCAATTCTAGGTTACTGAATTAGCCTTTCAACATGTCCAATTCAGTCCTGATTCAGAACCAATATACTTCTAATCAAGTTGGCATAGATTATGCTCCAAAATCAAATCAATTAGATTATAAATGACTTTGATCCAGACTTAACAACTCTAATTATAATCTAAAAGCCTTTAGCATGTTGTTCGACATGTTATCTACTCGTTTGACATTTTGTATTAACCTTTAGCGTATTATACTTTCATTTGGTGTATTGTCTGATCCATTGGCATGTTGACCTTTCGTAGCATCTGATCTTTTTGACACAATACCCGATCTTTCCAGTTCGATGCCCGAACTCATGGCACAAAGTTCATTCTTTGACATGTCAATCAACATCTAACCTAACATTTGATTCTCTTACTTGGTTTGAGTCTATAATCAAAGTTTTTCTAGAATTCAGTTTCGTTTCGTATGGCCAGCAAAAGGCATTCTACATCCATAAGGAGAAATGTTGTCTTTTCTATATTCATAATCGATAAACATAAATATTATAAGGTTATCCAAAATATATAAACTTAAGTATGAAAAATATAAGGATTTGACATGGTTTAATTTAAAATATATGATGTGGAACCAATTTAAATTATTTCTTATTTAATAACTTTAATTAGATTATAAGTTATTTTGTGCATATTATAAGTTGACACTTGATAATATTTGGAATAATTTTAATTTAGTTTCCTAGATTACTCAAAAAAAAAAAGAAAAGTAAGCAAATTATGATTATGATCGAGTATTTCAAATCTTGAATATTTGAATGATTGGCAAAAGTCTGAATTAGTCAAATCAAATCAAGAATATTATGTTTTTGAAAAAATAATAAACATATGATTTGATATAACTATAATTTTTCTCTTAAATATAAATTGAATCAATAAATTGAGTTCTTTTTCATAAATTATGTATGAGTGATTGTTAATTGAGTCGGATAATTATCTCTTTTATTTTTTATTATTTTATCATTATATTTTTCTATTTTATCCTATATTATAAAAAATATGTATGTTGTTATTTATCCTACATCAATATGTCACAAACCTCTCTAACACTAAAAAAAAAAAAGAAGGTATTTTGCTTCTACAATGACATTGATAATTAAGGTTGATGATTTGAACTAGTTACATGTTATTGAAAAGAGTTACAATATTTTTTTTTGAAGTAACCAAAAATACTATAAGTCAATTTAAAAATAAAAATATTGTAGTCAGGTAATGTCTAATAATTATTTTCATCACTATTTAATAATAAATAAACATAAATATTATAAGAATTTCTAATATACACATACACACACACCACATCGCTCCCCCCCCTAAATTTAAGGCTAAGTTCAAAATTAATGTCATCCTTTATGTTTATCATTTTATGAAACCTTAAAATTTACAATAAGATTGATAGGAATTTGAACTAATTGAACTTTAGTTACCATATTCTTTAACATCATTGTAATGTTACAACTCAGTAACCAAAAACATTGAAAGTCCATTTAGAAACATTGTAAGAATCGATTCATCATCCTTATTGGATCTCTACGTGAAGCCACTTTTTTTTTTTCTGACAATAAGGATATCTTAGTCATTTTACAAAGGAATGAACCCTACATGAAATCACCGTTATCGTGAAGCAACTCTGATGGAAGGAGGGCATTATTTGATATCGATTTTCTTGTAGAAAGTTCTGAACGAGGAAGGAAAAACCTCATCGGTAATTATTATCTTGAGAAGATTAACTTTGAGGATCTAATTATGCTTTGACAAAATGCTCGATTCCGACTCCTCGCACGCGCGCACCCCTTCCACGATTTGGTCGCGACAATTCATCACACGAGGCCATGGGAACTTGGATTCGGTGGCACGTTGCATGCGGCCTATCTTCCGAACCATACCACCCCCCGCGGCTGTCTCACGCACGTCCGAAAACAGCATGCCATAGATTTCCCTTTTTCCTGTGTCTGATGGCGAACCGGAGGTCTTTCGCTCGGTTTTGGCTTTCATCATCATCTTCCAAGGCGCTGTGGACGTGCAGGCTTCTGACGTCCCCGGTCGTTCCTTTTTCTGTCACCGCCTCTCCCACCAAACTTTCCCACCTAACTCATTCGTCAATTCCTGGGGGAGGGGGCCATTCCCATCATCGTTCTTATCTACTTCTCCGGAATCCCTCGCTTTAGAGCTGGTCCTCGTGTTCTCTGCCCCAAAAGTGAAGCCCTAATCACGTCTCCCAGAAAGAAACCTTCAGCAAGAGCGAAAGAAGAGCACGCGGTTTATGCCGTTGTGAGAACTTCCAACACATTAATTTCTGTAAGAGTGCAACTGACGAGGTAATTACTTCCTTATGCTGGATGTGTTGTGCGGTAATAAAGCTGAGGCCGGAGCATAACGGACTGTTCCACCCACCCGCCGACCTTAATCCGTTTGTAGGGAAATAAAGCAGAAAGAGAAGACATGGTCGATCTCTCTTCCGTGGAAGAGGATTCTTTAGAACATCGATCTACGGTGATCTTCCTTTACTTGCTTCAATTTTTATCCTTTTTTAAGTTCTGCTGCCGGAAGAGAGAGGACCTGCCGAACTCTTTTTACTTGCTTTCCTATTCCCTATCTATCTTCTCTCCCAGTCTTCTTTTTGATGTTCAGCCCTAAACTCTGGACCAAGTAAGTACGTGACCATCTGAATTTAGAGAAGACTACATTAATTCTAGCCGACGTCATATGTCACGAAATAGTGGATCCAAGCCCAATGGTTTCATACTACAACTTGTCTTCTTTCAAACCTAACGTTCTTCATTATGGTTTCATGCATTTCAACTGGTGGTTGTTTTGGCCCTTTCGGTAGCTTTTTCTCCAGCAGCCTTCCTTTCTCAGCACCACTACCAGTCTCCTCTCCGCTTAAGCATCCATTCACGAGTCCCTTTCTCTTTTCTCCTTCCTTTGTGTCTTGACACAAGTTAACTAAAGCTAGACGCTTTTATCTCTTCTCCTTTCTCGACGTGTATACTCGAGCATTGCAACTTTTGTTTTGTGGTTGATGGCACGTGAATGACGCAAGTGTTCATCAGATTATGATTTCTCGCCGCTGTGGATGCCTATCTGGAGTTCGTCCTCCTCGCTCCCTGTTCTCATCTTAAAGCTGCGAGGGGGTTTTGGTTACGCTTCCTTAAGAAAAGGTCTCCGGGACTCTCTTCGATCGGTACGTAACGTGACTTTGGTATGTTGGATTCTTTTCCTCTGTTAGACTCCTCTTTCCTTATGGCGTCTTCTTCCAACGGCTTTTATTTACTCATTTGTCTTTAATTTTTTCCCCCGCCTTCTTCTCTCTGTGCGTGTTCATGCGGCGTTGATGTGAAAAACTTAGAGTTCAGAAATGTTGGAGCTTTCTATCTTCGGCCTGAGTGGAGTCTGATATATGCTTTCTGTGCAGCAGATATGTGCAATTATTAGAATCATACATTATCTGAACGTCCCAAGTTCAAGTTGCCAACTTAATCTACAATCTCAAGCTTGTAGATTTGGTTTCAAGCTTGGGTTGCACGAACGATCCTAACATTCATACCTTAATACTTGAATAGCATGGTTTAGGATTCATTACGCTTGCGGGAGACATCATGAAATGGCTTTTTCAGTTTCGACCCAAAACAAGAAGATTTTACGAAACGTTGATAGAAAATTTTCTTTCGAAAAATAGAAAGCATGAGAAGTTTGAGGGTAAGATATCCTGTGAATCTGCAGGAAGGAACTTGCAAACAGAAATCCCGCTTCTGGACTTGGAAGGACCAGCGTTTCTCCGAATCCTCGATTAGACTGTATTAACACATTGAATTCTGAATAGCGCTTTCTCGATCTATAATTTTAGTTGCTTGTGATCTCGAACCGTCGAGGTCTCTTGCTCGGCTCCTGGCTCCTACTGGATTCCTGAAGCTAGAAGATGCTGGATATTTCCAGTTTGATGCAGGTGGGAAATGCGAGATGAGAAGAAGAATGATATCGCGAGACCTGTAGCGTCAGAACCTTTCCGAATTTTCAGCTTCTTTCCCGTGGTCGGCGTCCGCCATGAGTTCTCCTTCATCTTCTTTTGCCATCAAACCGAAGGCTATGAAATTTGATCCAACATCGAACGATCGCGCAGCTAAAGCTGTCTCGCCCGCCGTGAGTTCAAGAGCGCCTTTTCTTTTCGATTCATGGATTTTGGAATCTGTATTTACACCTTCTGGTTCTTGGTGACAAACCTCGCTCTGCAGGATGATGTATCAGAATCAGCCGCCTCTCGTTTATCGGAAAAGTTGTGCATGACGACTCTGCAAGCGGATTCTCCGCTAAACATCCTCTACAAACCTACCGCGAAGGTTGTGTCGAGGGCCACCGCTGCACTCTTGGCGAATCTGGTCAGTTGGATTCCTCTATACGTTTCGATTCACCTCCCCCTGACTAGTTAAAATGGATGGATGTAAACGGTACTTCACTGATTTGGATCAGGAAAATCCCGATGCCATTCGTCAAAAGCCAACAAGAAACTATCAACAACCAGCTGTAGTTGTGGAGCAAGCAAAACCAGATTACGTCGCCAGCCGTCGACAGAGTTGTTCACGGTCTGATCTGAAAAATCAGCAGCAGCCAACGGGCTGCGGAGATCGACCTTCGTACGATGGATACAATTGGCGAAAGTACGGGCAAAAGCAAGTAAAAGGGAGCGAATCCCCGAGAAGTTACTACAAATGCACGCACCCTGCGTGCCCTGTGAAGAAGAAAGTGGAGAGATCGTTGGAAGGGCAGATAGCCGAGATTGTCTACAACGGGGAACACAACCATCCCAAGCCTCTGCCTCCCAGGAAACTCTCCTCGGGCTCGCAAGGCCAGGCCTTCGTCTCCGAGGAGGCCGGACGAGAGGCTGGCAGTAATCCATCGTGGGGTAGTTCCGTGTCAGAGGTGAAGGTCTCTGCTACGAGCGTGGATGAGCAAAACGAACCCAGCTTGGCTGGGATTCCCACCTATGCCGGGCGGGTGCACTTCTCCCACGAGTCTTTTATCGCCACCACCTACGATAGCAGCGATAACAACACCGACGCTAGCACTCAGATTGGGAAGGTGGGAAGCAGAAGCAGAGCAGCTAGCATGGCCTCCGACAAGCTTGACTGCAAGAGAAGGTACGCACTCCATGAATCTTCTTGTATTCGAAACTGATCAAACTCGTTGTGATAGTGCCATATTACAATGCCTCTTTTTTGCTCGCTATGATGACGATAGTTTCTGATCTTGATTTGTCCACATAATATGTATGATTTATCCACTTTCACATCTTCGACTCATGTCAACAATCGATGACACATCCACCCACTAGATGAGAAAATTGATGAAATGAATTTAATAAAACCCACCACTTGTTCGAAATTATGGTGAAAATGCCTCGATCACAAGTCTTAGATGTTGGTATGGTGAGAAAATTTCCAATGAGCCCTAAACTACAACTGTTGGAATAATACTCGCAAGGGTGTGTAGGCTCCAGTAAAGCTTAGAAAGATAAACTGAGGAGAGGAAAAATGCAAATCGGTGACTAAAATTTCACCTTCGCCACTTATCTTTGGTATAATAAGAAATAGTTGAAACATGTTTTGGGTTCGGAGATACTGAAGATTATTGACTCCGATAGGTCGTCCACCTGATGAACTCTTGTGCATCTTTAGGAAGAACGAGGATCCATATAGCGGAGCAAACAGCGTTACGGAAGATGGTGCAGAGGCTGATCCAATTACGCTGACCGCCATGGAGTGTGATATCCCTGGCGATGGCTTCCGCTGGAGAAAGTACGGACAGAAACTCGTGAAGGGAAATACTTATCCAAGGTAGGTAACATCGTACTTCTTTTTCGATCTCTCTGTTTCTTTACTTTTCGAGGAAAAACGCTTTTTATCCGTCTCACTGAGCTCTGATGATCACAAACTTAAATCTGCTTATTACAATCACAAGAAAAGAAAAAAAAAAGTTTAATTTGTGAGAACCTGCTCTGGAATAAAGAACTGGTACTCGCAGAAGTTACTACAGATGCACCAGCACCAAATGCAATGTGCGCAAGTATGTGGAGAGGGCTTCGGATGATTCCGGTTATTATGTCACCACGTACGAGGGAAAGCACAATCATGAGATGCCAGAAAGAAAGATCAATTTCGGTGCTTCCGACCCCGATACCGAAGAAGGGTTTAACGGCTCCTCCGATCATAACTTTCAGTAGCACCGGAGGCAAAAAGGAAAGCAAAGAAAAATAAAACTCTCACGGGTAAACGTCTGCTCGGGGAGGGCTTCGGTGCTTGTTGATGATAACTGGTCATGTTCCGAAGGACTACTTCGGATCAAGCCATCGATTGCCTCAAGGGAGCACTCTACCATTTACGATGCATTAAGTTTCAGTGGTATTCTCGGTGATGAGGTGACCAGTGGCTGCTCTCAAGCTCTGCTATCTTTCCTGTGAAACTGAAAGTGGAGAAGCAAGCCTGAAGCAACATCAAATTTATGAACCTTCTCTTTTGCCGAATATTCATATCGATTGCATTTTTTTTTTTTGTCTCGTCTTTCAGTTTCAGTTCAGCCTTTTCTACCCAAAGTTCTAGCAATAAAGAAGTCAAAGTTCCCGTACATTCATTCATTCACCGACTGGGAGCTGTTTTGAGCTCCTCTTGGGTTACCGACTAAGGTGGGTTAAGGGAACTTCCGATGCATGCGAGATTAACTACTGTCCTTGCCGAAAAGCACCTGATGATCGACGACTCCTTTTCGAACGCCCGGTCCCCGAAGTGTTTTTATGAACTTGCTTCGAATTGAATTGTGATGAGATCATAATAACTTCAAGATCTACTTCGTTTGTGTTATTCATTTGCTCCAATATCTACTTCAGGGGATGATGGTCAATGAGAATAGGGTCACCAATTTGTATAACAAGTAAGAAAACAAGCAATTCTCTTCATATATCGATGACGAGTTTTTCCTTCGCGCAGTGGTTGACCGTGTGAGCTTCTTGTATAAGAAGAACAGCTCTCGTACCTATTCAGAAACATAAGATCGGTCAACTTCGGAGGTCGAACAGATAACGTTGGCGTATTCCACTGTCTCCTTCAACATTTCATTCCTCACGATGCAACTACTTTGGCTTAACCTAAACCCTAAACCAAGGAATCCTTGGAGCAATCAGGCAGCTTTCACATTGTTATGATGAATTATCACAACCTTACACAAAAAGTAACATCCCCCAAATAGAACAAGAGTTGCGGTGCCGAATGAACATTTGCTTTGTTTGACGGACAGTCGATTGCTGTCGAGACTTCCTGCACGATCTGAATACGGACGGTGTAGAATTGTAGAAGAAGAAAAGCGTATTACTATGTTGAAACGAGTAAGCTGTAAGCTCGACGGTGTCGCTTTTATGAGGTGGTCCAATTTCCAAAATCATTCCCAAGAATGTAAACAAGACGCAATCGCAATCGGGGTAGTAATTAATGGGTCACTCACCTACCTAACTGCTGCATGATTTTTCTTAATGGGTTAAAAATGAAAAAAAAAAAAAAGGCCCAGGATTTCAGGATCCATCTGCATTAACTCCCGAGAAAGAGTCCGCCTAATATTTCCTTCTTTTAAGGCCCGTCTCCTTCTCCATCCCAGCAACGCTTGCGGTCGCTTCCACTTGTCCTCTCGGACCCGTCGGTCATCCTCGTGACTCGTGACCACCACCTAATTGCCTTCCCACCAAACCCCTTCTCTGCCCTGTTCTGCACCACGAATCACAAACACGCCACACGCGATGTCTGACAAATTATAATGTTTTTCTATGGCAATCTCCAAGTAGCGTTAGGTATCGCGACCGATCTCTAGACCCTACGAAGAACGGCAGGTTCGGGTGTCGGCTCGGACCTAGCGGTGTATAATATTGTTGGCTGCAGCGTGATCAGGTTTTAAATATTGTCGGTGCAAACGTGATCGACGAAGCCAAACACTCTGGAAGTTCTTGTAAGGTGTGACGTGCGGCCGGTTAGAGGAATCTCCGGTCATCGGTGGCACAATGGTTATTGTGAGCTAAAGCTGTGGGTGTTTATTTATCTTAATCTGCGCCAGTCAGTGCTCTGTCTATATAGTCGGGATCCTCCTTCCATCTCGAATCACTTCGACGGCGAAGAAGAGGCCGAAGCATAAAATGAGCGGTGGAACAGGGTCTCCGTTGCCCATGCTCGAGGTCGAAGGCGTCGTCTTCCCTCCGGTGGTCACGCCACCCGGTTCCACGAAGGCCCACTTCCTCGGTGGCGCAGGTCTGCTCCACCCTCGGCAGTACTTGCTCTCCCCGTCTTGGCTGCTGACGTGAACCGGTGTCACGCAGGTGTTCGGGGCCTGGAGATCGAAGGCAGGTTCGTCGCCTTCACGGCCATCGGCGTCTACCTCGAGGATGCTGCGGTGCAGTCGCTTGCCAGCAAGTGGAAGGGGAAGAGTGCCGACGAGCTCGATGGCGCCGTCGAATTTTTCCGAGACATCTTCGGAGGTCAGACGACTTTATATATATATATATATATATATATCGCAGAAGGAAGCGGATCGTACGGGCATTAGAGTCGTTATTCTTGTGAAGCACATGAGATATTAGCATAAATATTTAGTATAGAATTCTCGCGTTGGTTCTGAAATCCATGGAGACAGGTCCATTTGAGAAATTCACGAGAGTGACGCTGCTGAAGCCACTGACCGGGCAGCAGTACGCGGAGAAGGTGTCAGAGAACTGCACTGCACAGTGGAAGGCGGCCGGAGTCTACGCCGAAGCAGATGGCGCGGCCTTGGAGCAGTTCAAAGAGGCTTTCAGGGCCGAGACCTTCCCTCCCGGCTCCTCCATTCTCTTCACTCATGCCCCTTCTGACTCTCTCCTTGTAGGTTCTCTCTCTCTCTCTCTCTCTCTCTCTCTCTCTGCCCGCACATCTCTCATTCCCTTCGTATGTCCTACATCTCATTCTCTTCTTACGATCATGCTGCAGATCGCATTCTCCAAGGACGGGTCGATGCCGGAGGCAGGGATCGCCATGATACAGAACCAACCTCTCAGCCAGGGGATTTTGGAGTCCATCATCGGTGAGCATGGCGTCTCCCCTGGAGCGAAAAGGAGCCTGGCACTGCGGTTCTCGGAGCTCCTGAAGCAACACTGCGAGGCAGAAGAGACCAAGCTGGTGAATCCTGTAGCTGTTATCGTCTAAGCGAGTCTGATCGTCTAAAAGGAGTCAGTCCAGTATGAGTGGCAGTGATGGCCTCATGTCTGAGGCCATGCTTGAGTTCTCTTTACATTTCTTTCAGAAAGTAGAACTTCATTAAGTAATAAAGAACACTAGTCTACCTATGTGTACGGTTAAGTGCTCAAATTTCATCATGGGTAATCATATTGTCAGATTAATTTACAATGATGAAGAGAGATCAATAGGCAATTTACGCTTGGACGAAGAAAATAAATCGAGGATTAAAGTGACCTGTTGATATGCAACCTGACAGAACATAGCTCGCGAATAGCTTTTCTCCTCTGGTAGGCATCAATTATGAAACGAAAACGAAACAATACGCATATCCCATCTCTTCATAGTTGTATCCTACTTCATATTTATCTCTTCATAACACGACTTGAAAAGACTGCAGTTTCCAGGCTCCAATCACTGGGACCAAGTTTGCAAATCTTCATGTTGAAGAAAACAAGGCACAACTACAACCTGTTGCATCTTAAACCCAGCCATCGTGCAAGACTCCTCCAATGGTTGCAGCTTCGGGGCTCCAATCAATCACTGGGACCAGTTTTTCAAATCTTCATCTTGAAGAACAGAAGGTACAACTACAACCTGTTGCATCTTAAGCCCAGCCTTCGTGCAAGCCGCCTCCAGATTTTTTATTTGAGCAGGTCCTTCAGGGCAGAAAGCCACCACGGCTCCTCCACTACCTGTAAATTTACATGCAGCCCCGACACTCCGAGCTACCTCAACCATCTTGATGTTGAGAGAACCTAGAACATCGTCTCCGAACATTTGCCTGGGTCAGATCACAAAGATAAAGGCAAGGTCGTATTCCATTAGCAGCATTGAACGAAAAGATGTACAACCCCTAATAACCATCTTTCATAAACAAAGAACATTGAGATAGTCCAATCCTAACTAATGTGGATCTACATAACATATATTTCTAATTTTCTTTATTATATTCCCCTCTGGATAACTCCTTATGGAACAGTAAAGGTGAATCACTGCAAAGTATAATAGTACATGTCTGCAAGTAAGCATCCAGAGTTCAACAGGCCGATACATGAAGTGAGAGAGTGTGATGCAGGGATGACTAGACAATAATAGCTGTCCCGGAAATATGCAACAAAATAAAAAACTTTCAAGAAAAATCAATTTTAAGAATGCCCATTACTTAAACAGGTTTAATATATTTATGGTAATTGAGTATGCTACAAGATGTATCAACATTTTCATTAGTTCCTGTGAGGACCATCTCTCTCACCCTCTACTGCATTGATGTCATTGTATTGATTTTGTCCTAAGTTAGAAGTGGTTTACAAAGAAACTCTGAAACATTAAAGTCATGCTCATTAACGGTGAGAAGAATGATGGACTAGTGAAGGTCCAATTGGAGCAGCCTACTCAAACCATGAAAAATAACCTTCCCAGCTTGTCTCAAGCTTACAACTACAAAATTGACACGATAATTTGGAACCAAATGGGATCTGAAGTGAGCGAGACCTGTTATGGAGTGCATAGCCAAGTGTACTGCCAAAGAAGGCTATTTCAAGGCTTGAGATGCATGTTTGAAAAATTGATGAAGATTGGAAGGAAATATATGAGGACTCAAAATGAGAATTCCCCTGAATGTAGGATAAGTCTAGCAGATCTTAGGGATGTTCGTAGAAGAGATCCAGCAACCAATGTCCAATTTGTAAAGAAACAAAAGTGCGATCAACCTTGAAATCCTTCGAGAGCACAAAAAGCCAAAGACAGGAGAGTTGACAATTGCCATTTAAGCACAACGTAGCCACAGTCTATGTTTGATTAAGACTGACAATGCTGAAGCAGCCACCCTTCCACTTATTAGGGTATCCAACCCCAGAGCTCCGTTAAGGAGTTAAGTTCAACTAAGACTGAAAGAAAACTTGGAACAGTGTTTAACAAAAATACCATTAGCTCAAATGGGTTTTCTATTTAATTTTCTTCACACAAATTGATAGATTATTCTAGGTAGTACCTAAGAGGTATAACACTAATAATGATGAGTGACACAACAATTGATCCTAACGATGATGGAATGACCAGTTATTTAACCGGGAAAGTTTGGATTCATTCTCATAATTATTATAACAAACAAGCAAAAGAGTGTTTTAGTAGTACTGGAGGTGTTAATAACATATCTATAACATGGTCAGCCCTGAAGGCATCCTTGTTCATTTTCTCTAATTTATGTAATTAAATTAGTTTTAAGTCAGATTTTGATTGTCCGATGTGGATGGAGATTTGATGCCAATAGAAGTCCACTTCTGAGACTGTCTTGTTGCGATGATTTTGGATGAGAATGTTCGGGTTGAAACTTGCAAAACTATGGTGGGGGACGTGTCCAACAAAAACCCTCCGATGCTTATGTTAGTTTGGATTCAATTAAATACCGAATCAATAAGGCATAATTTGTATCATAATCTCTCAGATGACCGATGATACACTTGGGGGGAGGCTTTTTTATAGTGTGGAATACAATTATTGAGTCTGAGATCATGATTAATGCCAAGAATGGGTAAGCGCATCATCCAGTCATGAATGGGATCATGAAGTAATTCGTCAAACCTGAGGAATGCGGGGTAATGACTTACTGAGTCAGCTTTCCGTAGGTGTTGTGTGGCCAATTGTGTGAAGTTGAGTCGAACCCCTCGATAATGCAAAGGTGTCTTTGGCCTTATATGACTTGTTGGTTGAATTGGGTCGGGATGTGGGCCAGATGGTAGAGACATGTTAGCTGCATGAAGGTGACTAGGTGCTGACCAGATGAAGATGAAATGTTGACAACCGTCCATGTGTTATAATCCCTATATCAGGTTAGTAGCTTAGTACTACGATATATATTGTGTGGATGATTCTATTTCCCCATATATTAAAGTAGCAAAGTTAGGAGCTTTAATCCTAGAAAATATATATTGGTTGCTACCTTAAGTAGTAAATTTGACTTGAATGAGAACTTTCAGTTGTTCCTATTTAGTTTAGGGATAATTGATCATTTTTACCATTCATTGTTTCTTACAATTTTGTTCGTTTTGAGGAAATTTTGTCCCTTACATTCTTAGGCATACAATGTGCACTCAGTACATAGTTGCCAGTCAGAAAATTTAGAGGAAAGATTTGCAAGACAATATAGATCCATTAAGCAAACAAACCAATAATAAAGTCCTTATCATAGTCACATACCTTCGAAGATCAAAGTTGCGATTCATCAACATTGCAAGTTCTTTGAAATTCTTTTGGAGTAAAACTTCACGACCCTCTAGGGCTAGCTCTCCTACTTCTTCCATTGAAGATCTTATGAACTTGTCACCATCTAGCCACTTTTGGCGAACAGTGCTATGCACCTATATCACCAATTATAATTACAGTTCCATGATTACGTTGCAACAAATAAAAAATTAAATTGCTAGTTGTTAGCTTATTTAACATGATATGGCAGCTGCAACTTGAAAACTCTTGAACGCTACTTCATATAAGGCTCAGATGAGGAGATTGTAATATCACAGTTTTAAAATAATATTACCTAAAAGAAGGCAGAAAAGACAGCGAATGTAAGAATAATATAGCAAAAAACATGCTGAAGATCCAAGACTAGCCAATAATAGAAAAAAATGCAACCAACAAAATTTTGGTACCAGAAAATCAAACTGACATACATATTGTAATCAAGCAAGTCATTCCACCAAACTAAACTTCTTATGACATTTGGCTGGATTGATTTGGTACTGCTGTATAGTTTAGAAAGTGTCGGTACTGGTTGAAACTAATTGGATTAGCAGAGAGAGGGAGAGAGAAAAGTAAGAAGAGGAGGAAAAGGAGGCAGGAGTTGCGCCATGCGGCAAAAGAAATGGTGACATGGCAATGCAAATGTGTAGCAGAGGTGGAGCAATAATGTGTACCAGGGGAGAGATAGCGACATAGTGAAGGAATGAGTATTGAAGGAGGAGAAGCAGCAAAGCAAAGAAGATGGTGGCCCAACAGCGAAGGAGAAGGCAAAATGGAGTGGTTGAAGAACAGTAAAAAAAAAGAGAAGAAAAAGAATGAAAGGGGTATGGAGGTAGCAGTAGTGGGTAATAGGCTTATTGCTCTATATAGTTGGGTACCAATCAAGTTACTACTTGATAAATCTGATGTGATGAGATTACGAGATAATTAGCTTGGTTTTGGATCAGACTGGACAAAATTATCTGATCTGCATAACAACAAATCGTTGAACTGATAGAAACCGAAGTATTGATTGGTATAATAGAGATTTGGAAGTGAAATTCAGCTGTGTATAACTGGCATATTCACTAATCTTGTTATAATGTTGCTGAATGTACATTCAGCAACATTTAGCATTGCAGTTGTACCGCCAAAATACCACATCATGCTATAAAAGGAACAATTATTTACTGTAGACAACATTCTTTCATTTTTAAACTTCTATGGCTTCTCATTTGGAGGGTTCTCTCACCTAAAGTGGTTTACTTTGAGTGTGATGTTTCTTCTGCCTTGTGTTCAACTTTTCGACAAGGCAAAGTTGACAAGTTCACTTCTGAGTTGAAATTATTTGAGGTCATTTTAGTTATATGAAAAAAGAAAGACTGACAAGGTAAAGATGGTGACAAAGAACAAAATTATGAATTTTATTTGTTCTACTGGGGCCAATAATTTTCTGTTCATTAATCATAGATTTAAATATCATAACACACTAAACAAAAAATTCCACTATACATCTATATCATCTTATTTTGATAGAGATGCAAAATTGCAAAATATGATGGCTCCTTCAGTATATGCATATAATGGATAAGGTAACAAGTCAAAAACTGAAATTAATTATGCATTTTTTACTTTTATTTTTGTAAAGATCTCATCTAACGGAGAGCTGCTCCACTCACTTAAGATCTACTAGCAGCAGATATCAAGATAAACTACAATTAGCTTAGTGTGGGATTCAAAACATATTATACTGAACAAACCTTCCCAGAGTCACTTGGATTCTCAGCATATATTACATGGAGAGGAGGAAGAAGACCAATATCCATGGGAACGTACAAACCATGTCCCAGTTTATCCATATGTTCCTTGTTGAAGTCCTGCCAATTTAATTGTGAGAATAAAGTTCATTTGTCAATCGAATACGCAAAGACAAGCAGAGATCCAAAAAAGTGCACATATTAGGGCAGATAGGCAAAAAGTATAGAGAAATTGGTGTCACAATATGTGTACATGATAATAGGGAACCATTCTTTACATACATTAAATTTTTAAACGATTTTTATCTAACAAAAGTTCATAAATTTACTATACCATGTAGACAAGGCCTCCATAGACCTGCACAACCCGATCTTGAAGACCAGCAACTATTCCAAGTTCCTTTTCCGCACTAAGAATCAACTCAGGTCTGATGTCAACTTTTACAAGATGTCTAACTTTGAAGAAGTCAAGGAGGCAGTTAAGGGCAGCACAAACTATTGCACTTGAACCAGAAAGCCCAGTCTGTAAAGAAAACAAAACTTAAGATTAGAACCCAGTCCGAAAAAACATCAAAGCATAAAATCTAGCTGACGGTTAAATTTTTTTTGTCAGCTGATGATCATTAATTCTGTTACTACTAGAAAGATAATAGTGCATTTTTTTATGGAAGTAGGGTGCTATAAGGCTTACTAATAATATATCCAACTAAAGCTGCAAGTCAGACATTTTTCTATTTGCATAATGTCTTCAAGTGAATAAAATCACCCCTTTCCATATTCTAAGTAGCAATACTGAAACAATCTTCAAAAGAATTCTTAGTTCAAATTCTTTCACCAAGGTCTACCTTCCAGTAAGAGTATACAGCACATCATATGTAGGATGGATCAGTTTGCACTGTGATCCAGACTATAATTTTAAGATCCAGACTGCAGAGTTTGATCCTTATTACCATAAATTCCAAATAGTCATCATAAGAAACTAAAGTGCATATCCTCTATCAGATAAGTGACTTGAGAACAAGAAGCTCCCAGAAAGAACTGGCAATTCTTCCTACAAGGTTTTCAACTTTCAAAAGTCATAGTGGTTTTAACATTTTCCCAGGTCATAGCACGAGGTATTTTGCCCTTTAACATTGAATCTAAATTGAGTAGGACATGTTTACTCATCTAGTTTGTGCAAACTCCTTACTAATTTTTAATAGTTGTTCAAAGTTTACCTTTTTCAGACTTCCAACCAGGGTCTGCTGTACCGAACCATACCGCCCGGTACGGGCGGTATGTACCGGTCCGATAGGTTGTCGGTACGCGGACTGCCTGTTACTGGTCCGGGTGCACTGTAGCAGTGCTACAGTACTCGGCACACCTGGGTGTACCGCTCGGTATACCGTACCATATCGGTACTGAGCCCAGGTCGAAATACCGATACGGTACGGTATTGCGAACCTTGCTTCCAACAATTCATTCAAGCCACAATAAAGTTAAAGGAGAAAATTAGGGTCCGGTGCTAAAGACATTGGTTCAACTTTTGTGAAGAGTGGCAAACATAACATTGATCTTCACCTAAGCCAATAGGTGAATATTATAATTTATAATACCAATTTCTACCGAGCTAGTAATCTAAATCATGTATTAAACCACCTAGGTTCCAAACATGAATCAAACATAACACATGTCAGGAAATGAATCTGGTGGAAACCATCATATAATTGTCAGGCCATAGCCATCTGGAACTAGTTTATACAAGGCAGTCTTGCACTCAAAGAATCCTAATTTTTAATCTTGGTTCATTCTAAGTTTATTTTGTTGCATAAAAAAATGAATTTATTAGGTGATATGAACCAAGACCATGGTCATGTGGTACCAACCAGTACACCATCCTCTACTGGTTGGTTAAAAAACAATATAATTTAAATGAAGAAGAAATAATGTAACATACTACAGATTGCTATCAGCTACTTTTTCTTGATCCTACTCTTTCTCATCTTCTTATCTTCTTTTTGTCTTCCTTTCAAAACATCATGTTGCTCAATGATCAATGAACACAACAATTGTAGATATCAGGCAGGCTGCAACTTGCTATCATGCTTGCTTTTTGATGTTAACTGATTGGGTTAAGCTGTTTCAAAGCTGAATCATACAAGAGGTCAGAATATCACCTGATTTCTGGGCGGTTTTTCTGAAATCAAGAGGTAAATTATGTTTTTGAACCAAAACCGCTTATTCAGCAGGTATATAACAAACCAGGCAGTATAGCTGATTCCACTAACCACCCAATGATAAAACCAGTCAAATCAATAAAACCTGGTACCACTGTAGGCAGTAATGCAGCTTACTGCCTAGAGGTTGGACCAGTAAAAACGAGCCGGACCATATATCAGTATGACTAGAATTTTGATCATTGATAGGAACAATGCCAAACCTTGTAGGTTGCTTATGAACCAGGAGTTTAATAATCATGAGCTGATAATGCCTGAAAGTATACTAGTTCACAGAATATCAAATATATAATGTAAAATCAAGGTTCGTCATACCACAGCATACCGCTCAGTACGACGGTATGTACTGATCCGACAAGGGACCAGTATGGGCGATACATCAGTACATCTCCATGTACTATGTATCGGTACACTCGGTATGACTCGGTACAGCTCGATATGTACCGTACCAACAATTAATTGGTACACCGATATGGACCGGTAAGATGAACCATGTGTGTGTGTATATATATATATATATATATATACACCATCCGGTAACGGACCGTCCATGTACTAGTCAACTGACGGACCGATACGTACCGCCCGATACGGGCGGTATTATTCAAAACTACATATATATGTATGTATATATATATATTTATTTATTTATTTATTTATGTATATATATATATATATATATATATATATATATATATATATATATATACTGAGCGATATACCGAACAGTATACCGCTCGGTATACTATATCGTATCGTACCGAACGAATGTCGAAACGTCGATACAGTATTTCAAACCTTGGTTGTATGTATACCTAAGCAATGATTGTTGTACATCTCAAAACGGTACAAAATGGGTGGTATGTACTGGTACAGGCATGGGTCGGTACATGTATCACCCCTGTTTTGGGCAGCCCGATCTAGTTCGGTGAAAGTAATTAAAAAATAAAAAAAGCAACGGGGCCCATCCAACTCGACATTAAAATAAGAAAATAACTTAAAATAGAAATTAGGGCTTGCAAACATGAGCCCTCTTCTCACGTTCTTTGCTGCTGCCGCTGCTTCGTGACTGCTTCACCGCTGTTAACTCGACATTGCCACTGCATTCCTTCTTCTTCCTAAGTACGCTCCCACCTCTTCTCCTCTTCCTCTTCTTCCTTCTTCTTTCTCCTTGTCCATCGCTTCTTCTTCTTCCTCCTCTACCGCTTCCTCTTCTTCTTTCTTCCTTCTTCCCCCATCGCCCCTTCCTTTTCTCCATTTTTTCTTCCACTCTGAAACACTAGTATGTACTAGCATACCATATGTCGGTACACCGGTACATACCGGTCCAACAGATCTCCAAAACGAGTCCGGTACCCGAAACAACAATTCTTGTACACAAGAGTTGCATTGGTCAGTCCTTAAGAATTAAGCATACACCCCATCGCATTGATTGTTCTATTGATGGAGAGTTTTGCCAATAACTGGGATGATGCAGGATACGAGATGATCAACATGTATATTAAAAATTCTACATTCAAGTGTAAGAAGAAAAAGTGTTAGATGCTCCAATTCCTTGAAAAGTTCAATAGATTACCAAAATACAAAGCCATATAAACTAAGCAATTCCATATGTATGAACGGCCTACAAAATGTAAATTGGCCCCAAAACTTCACCTGACGAGGGATGTTTGTTTCATAAGACAGAGTGAAGTTTCCTCCTTTTAGCTCAATTTTATTGTCAGAGCAATAGTTGTAGAAAACCTTACAGATAGCCATCAGCAATCTCATCCCTCCATAGTAACCTTCACTTTGTAAACGACATACCTGAAATGAACATACCATCACGAGTCTGTATCCAGGTGAAAATTAGAAACAATATCTTCACAATGATATGATGCAAAAGGAGAGTTCTTACTCGACAAACTTGAGAAAAAATACAGTTTATTTTAACAAAAAATTATCCTTTGTTAAATTCAATTAGCAGTGGCGTAAACCAAGAATTAAGAAACTTGATTGATGGTAACGATCCTCATCATCCCCATTATCCAAATCTTTATACATGGCCTAGAAAAGGCTGGTCTCTGGAAATTGACATAAACCAAGATTTAACTATAGAAAGAATCTTGCATGAAAAGGACAAAAAGCCCCCGGTAAGAATCTTGTGGCAAGCGATTCCAAGAAACACAAGGAAAAAAAGCACCCGAAGCATCCTCTACAACTTCCAACATCATCACAGAGGCTCCGAGCAACCGAATCCTCCAGAGACATTGCACGTGCTATGAAATATAACATGTAAAGGTTATAGAAGTCAGATGCCACAACAGTCAAAAAAAAGTTCATTGAATTTATCTATACTTTTTAAGTTTGAGCGAATGAAAAAAAAAAGGTTCGTTAATAATCCATACTTCCATTTTCCGTTTTCGTTGACAAATTTGGTTATTGGTGAAAAAGATTCGCCAATACTGACCGCATAGTTGAAGAAAGAGGATCTTAATGATTGGCAAACAAAGAGGACGCGAATACAGATCTATAGATATAATAAGACCGAAAACACGAGATGAGGAAGAGAAGGAGTACAAGATGGTGGATCGAGGAAAAGGAAACGAGATCATGAGTGAGGTGCGGGCGGATGACGAGGTCGGCGGACGGCTCGAGGCGGACGTTGGCGCAGAAATTGCCGATCGAGAGGGAGATAGTGCGACCGTAGTAGACATCGCTAGGGTTCCCCAGGAGTCCGATGCGGGCGTACGCCTTGTGCTCGATGGTTGAGACGAAACCCTGGGCCGCCATGGTTTGCGCCAGAGAAACTACAGTCGTCGCCCTTCGGATCAATCCCGCCCAGCCGCCTGCCGATTATATATTTGCCACACCTGCCATGCACGTGGAATGATATAGATCGAGTCGTCAAAAAATCGAATGATAAAAAAAATCTTATTAAAAAATTTGAATCATACAGTGAGATGGGAGTTGACCAGAAAAAATTGGACTCTTAAAAGTCGTGACGACCACTGCCCCAGAAAAAATCTATAAATTTACCTAAAAATAACAATACGTGAAATTACAGAATCACGCCTACCGATCAAAGTTGACCTATTGATCCGAGTTTACCAGGGTTGACCACTCAACTACCTCTTCTCTACGGTAGCTGCCACGATCACACTGGCCGACCGACGACGGAGATCGACGACCGGACGTCGGAGACGAGGAGGAAGCAGTTATTGGTCAGATTTAGGCCAGAGAAGTGTGAGTTCTCTCTTTCACGACTTCCTCGCTTCATAGCTTTCTCCTCTCATCTTCTCTTATCACCTTTGACTATGGTCAACAAGCTAGTATAATAGTTGCTCCTTTCCTTTTATCTTCAAGATTTACTTGCACTCAATCAACTTGGGAAAGTTTATAGGTGCCATAAAAGTCAATCACGTTAATAATAACATGTATGACATAGTACGTATTTTTATTTTTTATTATTAGTATATTTTCGATATCGAGATAATCGGATAAATTTGTGTATTGTACACTCATCTATACGATGGAGCTGACTAATCTCATAGTTACTCATTATAGAATGAGTTTACTGATTAATTCGCTCACAGAATGCTAGATAACTAATGATATCTTATTATTAGGCAACGATTCCGTTGTCATAATAGTATATCTGGTCCTTAGACTTAGACACCAAGGATGTCTTGTATGAGTACTCCACTCTTTGATATCAAACTTATAGGTCTGGAAGTTTTAGATCTAGCACAATCAGTCATTAAGAGTGATAGCCAACCTTATGAGGACTATTTAAGTATCGATGAAGGATCATCTAATCTCGGTATCATGAAAGGAATATCTATGTGTTTTTACTCAGACAAATCTTTGGCCAAGATCATTTGGATTGAGAGAGAAAGAGACTCGAGCAAAAACCGTATTGGCCGAATAGCATCATACCCGGTATATAGTATCTAGGATATTGGATGAATGAGGGACTATATGTACATGGTAATTAAGGATAAACAGGTCCAATAAATTAGATTCTCCTGTATCGTTTGGAGACTGCAGCATAGTGACATAATATGTTCGTAAGTCAATGAGTTGAGTGAATTATTATTGAAGTAATAGTTCATTGAGCCAAAACGAGTTCTAACATATATGACTCACAGCCAGCTCGATATTGGGCCTAGATGGTCACACACATATGGTAGGTGTTGCGACGAGGTTCGAATATGAGATATCTGTTAAAGCCCCTATATTATTAGATATTCAATAAGCCCATGAATTATTGGATCATATGGACGAGATCCAATAAGAGCCAATGAGTGATTATTGGGTAAAGACCCACTAATCTAAAAGGCTTGGGTAGTTGGATAGAGATCCAATATCCGATAGAGCAAGATCTATTATGTTAAGTTGATAGGGGACATCTATAAATAGGAGGGAACCAAAGAGCCATAAGTTGGGTCTTCTTAGTTGTCTCTTCCTATTCTCCTCTCCCCTTCTCCTCCTTAGCTAATTAGTGTGGAGATTCGGGATTACTACTAAAGAGGAGGACAATTGACCTCATTCGTTCTCTCCCATAAATCTATAGGTTTTCAAGGATATACGATCTTCCTAGGTAACACATTTTTCTTATATGCGTATAGGTTTTTGCATACCAATCTTCGCACTATGATGAATCTTTTTGTGTAAATCTGAAATTTTTATTTTATATTCTTCTACTATGTTTGTGATGTCGCCCCTAGATTTTCCTATAGAGGCTTCGCCAATTCCCAAGTATATTTTTTCAATATCGATTGAAACTACTCTATCATTACTTAATACCACTTCTTTGAGTCTAGACTACGAAAAAGTTAGTTTTTTACACTTTGCGACTCCTTAGCAATAGCGAGTGCTTAGATGATGACATTCGTGTACTTTGGATTTAGATGTTGTGTGGTTGCTCCAGAGCAATGCTATAGGGTTTCTCCTCCTCATCTTATTATGGTTCTTCCTCTTTTTTATTTTCCAAAGATGTATGAGTGGTGGCAAGTTCTTCAAGGATAATTGATGATTTTAGAATCAAAACTCAGTATACAATCGAATCTATATCTTTTACAACCTCTTACTTATCCTTTCACAAAAGCACATATTCATAAAAAATAAGCATCATATTTTAAAACTTTTTACTCCTAATGGATAATCTAAAAAAATGCATCATTTTTTACCTAGGTTCTACTTTACCATCATTTACCCTTATATATACTTTATAATTAAAAAAATCTTAAATGTGAATAAGAGGTAGGGGATCCACTCCACTTTTCATCTAGGGTCTTAAACTCAATAGCAGATGATGACGATCTATTTGTTAAGTAGCATGCAGATGATGTTGCCTTGGCCCAAAATGACTTTAGAAGTTCAATGTTTGAGATCATGCAACGTCCCATGGTACGATTCATTCTCTATGTTACCCTATTCTGTTGTGGAGTGTGAAGTTATTCATGTCATTTCTTTGCACAATAATTATTAAATTCATCGTTGTAAAAGTGTATGATATTGTCGGTACCAAATACCCAAACATATCTCTCAATTTGTTTATTCATCATATTTTTAATATTTAAAATTTATTAAAAATATTACTCTTATGATTAACAAAATATACAGATAGATACCTTCATTGCAAAGTCATCAATATGATGAGCATATGGGGATCCTCGATGTAGTCAAGAATTCCTTTGTCTTAATATTTTTATTATAATTATCGACTTTGAAAATGATGAAAATCTCTATCGTCTCCTTTCTTCGTATGCTCGTCATCTCGTCATCTTCACCTTGACCTCGGGTAATATTTCGACTTACATATTTTCGATGATTACATAGACTCACTTCTCATAATTATGATTATTATTATTATTATTTTATTAGACAGCCTATAATTATTTAGTCTTTGGTCAATGTGCCCTTCCACCTTTTTTTCTTAAATTTTTATTTCGTACACATTGTTCCTCGATGATTTTTATTTGGATCTAATATAAACTTTATCGAGGGATTTTTATCATAATTTTTTACTTAATTAATTGGAACATGCAGTTGATAATATGGTGTCCAAGGTGGCTGAGGAAGATGCCTAAGTATCCACTCATATGAGAATAAAATTATAATAAGATGATGTGATAAGCAAGCTATTACGGAATTTTAAGTGACTTTCTATTTAACAACAAAAAAAAAAGTTCCTCATCAGCGCTAGACATTATTAATAGTTCGATAAATCCCCTATCAACTTTGTTCTTCTTCGATCTTTCATTAAAGATGAACAACGGTACCTACAAACAAAAACAAAAAACAAACAACACTTCTCTTTCGACACGCTCGTATCATTTTGAATTGATGAAAAGTTTTACCTTTTGCTCCATCGTATTTTCTCGTAATGAGATAAAGAGAACCGGAAATATTTGTTTTTATCGTCGATCGATCAAAACTCCTCACGCTTCCAGTGGATTGAATTATGTTAATACGATGAAATTGGGTCTAGAATTGCAACCTAATTCCTTTTTTTTTCTTGCAAATATATTTTGTAGCCAATTTAATTTGAGCCATTTGGTAAGATAGGCTATCTGTAATTTGTTTTTTGTTATCTATATAACTTAGATAGACAAATACTTCATCTTTCATTCGATTTTCTTACAAATGGTCAAAGCAAAGAAGGAATGAAGTTTGCATGTTTCAGTTTGTTGTTAATACGATCTATAATGCAAGGTTTTATCATCATCAATGAAGCAAGCAAAGCAGACCTTTTCGTAGCAAATCCTCTGTTGCCTGCGCTATTCTTCCTTCTCTTTTGGCTGTGAATATTAAATCCAACAAAACCCATTGCGACGGAAAGACGTCCATTAAAATAACGTCGACTTGGTTGGGAAGGCCATGAACTCCGAGGAAGTAACCGAGAAGGAGAGAAAGGAAGGTCAGAAACGACACTATGATTCAAACCGTGAGCTGCTGCCGCACCCGGACGCAACACACACCTACAACATATATTACTTGTACTTGCGGCTCCCACTATGTGGCGATCAAACCCCACCATCAATTGTCTTCTATTTCTGTCTTTCTCTGTCCCTCACTCGAGAAGATTCACCGAAAAGACGGCCCACAGGTCCTCGTCAGTGAAGAACTTGGCCTCCTCGTCCGCCGCCAGCTCCGCCTGCATTTCCCTCGACCAGTCACTGTCATCGCCCACTCCGCTGCAGCCCTGGGCCTGCTCGCAACTGTCATTGCCCACATAGCTGCTCTGCGAGGCCTCTGGTTCCGTCTCCGCTTCCCGATCGCCGTTCCTCGCGAACCTACCCTTGACTCGCGGCCGGCTGTCGGCAAACGTCTTCCTGCATGCGTACTGCAAGGAAACAAGTGAGTGTCACAAATTCGATTTTCCTCACAAATTACGTTGTCGTAATCGAGTAACGTGAAAAATAATATATAACGAAGAAATGGAACGGAACGGTGCTCACGGTGATCTTCTTGTGGAAATTCCTCTGGTTTCGCTTGCTCCGGTACCTTTCGATCCTCTCCTTCCTCTCCTGGCCGCTGTACCGCCCCACTCTCCCGACAATTTCGCGTCCTTCCTGGTTGTACTTCTCCCCTGAAGCCAGGACACCGCCCATCCCCTGTTTTGATCAAACTCGCGAAGGAGGATCAAAGTTCGTGTTTTGTTCGAGTAACGCACAGATTTTGTTCGCTCACCTGGATGTTCCCGGTGCTCAAGACGTGCCTCACTGGACCTGCATCCGAGTCGATGAAGTTGCGTGAGGTGGGGGGCGGGGACGACGAGGTGAGCAGCGTCAAAGGTGGCTGCTGCTGCCGGTGGTGATTCTGGAGAGAAGAGAGGAAGGGCAGCGGGTGGGAGTGAACGAAGCCGTGGTGGTGGTGGAGAGGAAGCGAGCGAGAGCTGCTACTTCTGGAGAGACAGTAATTAGACGGGGCGGAGGAGGAGTAGGGAGGAGATGGGGAGAGGAGAGGAGGGTGGGTGGGGGAATTCCCGTCGAAGTGGCCACGGGTGGTGGCGGCGTCGCTGGCATGCGACGCGGCGGGGCAGCAGCTCTGAGGCAAAAGGTCGAGGTCCACGAAGGAGGCAGAGGAGGAGGAGGAGGAGGAATGAAACATGGCTTGGCGGGGGGTGCATCTCGGGGTGTCCGAGGGCCGGGCTTTATCGTGATTTTGGGAGGACGAAGGCTCGGTGGTGTGGGGCCCGATGAACCAGGATCAAGAATGACGTGCACAAAAGGTTGACCACGCGGCAGTGGGAGCTGGACCGAGGCCAATTTTCGCTGGGGTAGATCAGAGTACATGTCGTTGCACGCCCACTCATCTACTTGTACATTGAAATAAATACACATCCGGATGGATGTCGCATGTCGGGGGTCCATAATAGCGGATCACCTGGAGCAGTCGCAAACTCCTTTAGATGCAGGCGTTTCTCCGTGTGTGCACACAGCCTTACGAATTAAAAATTGGTGTTACGGGTATAGACAGATTAATACAAAAAAAAAAAAAAAACAAGGAACAAAGAGAAATATAACGAGAATATTTAAAAGCAAATGGAAGCGACGCAAAAGACAAAAAGAGAGATCTATCTATCTAATGTTAACGATATCTGGGCTGTTCAATCCCTGACTTGATGACTTCGAATGGCTATTAAGACCAAAATTTAAGGTTGAGTCAATAAAAGCTTTGGCTATTAGACCCAAGGTAAGGTGCACCTTTGCATCATCTGCCAGAACATTTTAATTCACAGAACCAGAAAATAGCCACAAAAACACCATGTGCAAGATATTTCAACTTGTGTCGGCAATCTCTCTTCCCCCCGTCCGAGTATCTCAAAGAACAACATTTATAGACCGTGCTGCCAAGGCATCGACATATCATATGAATACACAAGTCTGCGAACCAGATGAGATGCATACATATCAAGGCTAGGTGTATATATCATGCATCCATTCTGAAAGCCATGAGTTAGTTCCAGATTTGATTAAGAAAAATGAATAAAAAAGGATTCAAATGCAACGGAAAGCAATCGGTGCTAGGATAGATCAAACTACTATTAAAAGAACAAACCAAACAAAGAAATGTGGATCATAGGATCAACAAAGAAAAGAACTATAGCAACAAATACATTCTGACATATTTGAGTGAAATAGAACTACTTTGATGCACAGGCATATTACACTTGATCGGAACACTACACTAATTTCAATGACTTGCTAATGAAAGAAGTGGGTAGGCAACCTGTCAAAATTTAAACCAACAGAAATCCTATGAAACCGGTGGATGATATCGCAGGCAACCGGTGTGACACCCAAACTGTTTCTGGATACAACAGCATGCGACTGATCCTAAAGATTATCTTATTATCATTATACGAAAAGATTGCAGAGTTAAAACAAGCCAATAATAAGACCAATCACCAAGTTCAGAATAGGTTACCTTATCCGCTGAAATATAAAGTGTCTGCACATCCATTAAGCACAAGGAGCTAATGTCGACTTTAATAGAAGGAAATAATTTAAGAGTCTGCTGACACTTTGCCCCATTGATATAGGTAACAACACAAAATACAAGACTACAGACTACATCAAGAGAGTACCATAAAAGTTTCATATTTGAATCTGTGTCCAACACAACTCTCTAATATAAAGTACCCAAATTTCTGGTGAGAAAATAAGAAGATTAAGGCAAAAAGGGTTTTCCCCACGAAATGTGTCAAGCTAGCTGGTAGATTGAAAGGCCTAACTTCTAAGAATTTTTAAATCAATTCTTCAACAAAAAATTAGAAAATAAAAAACACACCTAAGAATGCCGGAAAAAGCATACTTAGAATCTGAGCGAACCAATAGATTAGTATCGAACGAAGATCATCGGACTCATCTTCGATAAATTTAAATGAAGTACAACTTTGTTGACCAACAGTAATTGTTATCCTACTCTGCTTTGTTAATGTCTTCTGCTTGGTTCCGCAACATTTAGTACCGAAAAAGAAGAAGAATATGAAATTAGAAGGATGACATTACTATCAAGTGCACATACAATTCATGGACTTTTATGCCTTCTTCTCTCAGTGTCTACTAGTTAGTTCATAACCTTTGCATTTTTTTTTCTCCGAGGACATTCTGCTAAGCTTTGAAGAGAGTTGTTTACGATAAAAAATGAAAATTTATCAACAGATTCACAACAAAGAGAAGGAAAATCATACCAAAACTTCTATGCATCAGAAGAGACCAACAAATAAATAAATAAATTGCGTTCCACAATCTCATTTCCTTTTTTTTTTGACAATCACTTGCTCAACAAAAAGTTTGGCTAATCTTGGTCCTTTAGCTTGGAAATTTCCCTCTAGTAAAGAATTTTAAAAGTTCCCTCGTAACAAAGGTTAAAGAACAAAAATTTTCTTGTTCGGTTATATATACATGCCCTGTGGACAATAAGGATCACTACATATATATTTAGGATATAAAGAAAAAAGATTGCAAAATCAACAAACCATTATGCCAATGAATCAACAGAAAAAAACGTCAATTGAACTTCAGTATGAAAGGCATTAATAAATGGAAAAGCAAGTACACAGAAGAGTTTCAATAATCTTATTCTAGTCATATCATTGTTTGAGCTCAAATTTTCACCCATCAATTCTCCTGTAAGGATTTTACCATCCTCCTTCACCACAATCCCCATCAGTACTAAACAGATTATCCATGATGCATAAGAAAAGAGTAACCATTGAAAGAGATATTGTGGGCTTCAACAAATCTTTAACAACCACTTTTATTCCAAAGCATCAAAACATAATCATGTGTATAATATTCAAAAGAGAGGGAGCAACTAAGCCCCATGTCAGAAGACCAAGATGGATCCTTGCACCTTAGATTCAATAGAAAAGATATCTAAATTAGGAATCTGAATATTTTAAAGTGATCTAAATTGTCCAAAGACTAAGATGTGTCATAAGAACTCCTACCCTCTGCATCAACAAACTCTATATTCTTACAGTTCACTTACCTTAATCAATCTATCCCATAGCCCTCGTCAAGTAAATTAACCAAGCACTACAATATAGACTATCTTAAAAAACAAGAGTTATTTTATATTGTTCCTCTAAATATTTCTATTTAAAGAAATAACTATATGATAGAAAAGAACACACATGCGATTAGAAATTTAAAATTCCATCTAAATATTCTTGATTTGTCCATGCAATGCATACTATAAAGCCTCAAACATAGAAGACTTTATACTTAAGCTCCATGACAGATCAAGTCAAAGCAAAAGAGAGCGTTCAGAGATTATCAAAGTGCCAATCAAACCAAAATAGAGTACAATACATTATAACCTTTTTTTAATCCTATAGCAAGAATATGAAATCACTGTGAAGATCGCACCAGGAAGTTCCCACATAAGTTCACCTCCTTCTCAATGTCCATCAAAGCTCAAACTCTTCCTCACGGAGTGCCAATTCTGCAGCTTCTTCTTCTTCTTCATCGAGCACAAAGTACTGGTTCCTCTCTGCCGGCCGAAACATATTGAACATGAATATATAGAACAAAAGGCTCACAGTCTCCTCAGCTGCCACACTCACCCAGCGGTACTTGTACGATGCTATCGTCTTCAATGCATACACAACAATCCTCGTGAAGTACAGATATCCAATCACAATGATGTAAAACTGTCGGAAAAGTGTGAGCTTCTTGAGGTTCCTCGCAGCCTTCCCATCGGTCTTCGATGTCTCCCGCAGAGATCTGATGGACCAGATGATCGGAAACAGGACGGCGCAGCAGCAGATGATGTCGATGAGGAGGAACACCTGATTCCATGTGACCCAGTCCTTAATGAATGGCCCAGTCTCGCCGATCACGACGGAAGCAATGTTAGCTATTATCTGGAGCGGGATCACGATCATCAGCACCTTCTTCTCACGCTCTTGGAGGAAGGGCTTGAGGAAGGACCACCCGGTGCCAATGAGGACGATAACAGTGAACAGGAGAACGCCTTTCAGGAACTGGAAGAGGTAGAAGGGGACGTCCCACCCGTGCGGGGTGCCGGTCTTCCGGATGTAGTGCTGGTCTTCGGCGGCGAAGACGAGGTAGAGGGCCTTGGTGAGCAGAAGCCCGGACATCAGATGGTGGATCCGGTGTGCGGAGAGCCGGTCCTGGAACAGGGTGAGGTAGATCCACAGGCCGAGGAAGACGGCATAGGCGACCGCGAAAAAGGTGTAGAGAGAGGGCACGGGGGACTGGCCCACGGAAAGGTAGTCGGGCGAGCCGTCAGAGCGGGCGTTGTACATCTCGGTGCGGACCGACATGGAGACTGCGGCGGCATCAGAGGCGCAATTTGCGAAGTAGAGGCTGTACTCATCTGGCTGGGTGACATTGAAAGAGTGGTTATAAGCGCCGGCGGGCAGCGGAGGGGAGAGATCTCTGAAGTTGAAGAGGACGTGGACGTATGGGCTCATGAGGACACAGTCGGGGTACGAGCTAGGGTTAGGGTTCTGCTGCGAGTAGTAGGCGGCCTGGATGAGGCTCTCATCGGAGATGAGGAAGAATCCAAGGAGGGAAGGGTCGACTGTAGGGGCGGCCGCGGAGGATGAGGAAGAGGAGACGCCCGAGAGAGAAATTGAGACGGTGCCGCGCTGGTTGAACCCGAACTTCTCGAAGAGGATGATCTGGCGGGAGTCGCTGGAAATATCTAGGGTCTTGATCTCCGCCTTGGAAGGATAGATCAAAGCAAGGAGGAGGAGGAGGAAGTGGAACCGGAAAAAAGGAAGACGGAGGGATCCGGCCATGGCAACAAAAATTATACGTTCCGACGGGGAGTCGACGGCTGTCGATCGCGCGGACGATGGAGGAGGAGGCGGCGACGGATCAGGGGATGGTGAACGATGGCTCCGGCGCGGGTGGTCAAGATGGTGGTGGTGGGAGTCTCTGGGCGAGGTGGAAGACGGAGTTGAGGGGTCTTTGTGAGGTATGTTGTGACAGAGGAACAATTTAGAGAAAGAAACAGACGTCGGATCCGTGATGATGGTTTGTGGGTCTGTCGGTGAACAAAACAAACGCTGCAGGGGCGGTATAAAGGGGAGATATTTGAGGATAAATTACACTAGAAATGGAGGTTTGGCGTTGACCACAGCTGGTTTTCTACGGGGTCTGGGGGGCAGACGATCGCAGCCGTCAATATCTCAAGCAATGGTCAGAATCCCTCGGGGTCTGTTATTGAAGTCACGGTCGTGGGTTGGAATAGCAGCTCTTTACGTGCTATTCCACCGCGTTTGCCATTTCTTAAACACTAAAAATCGAGAGAAGGCTCTTTGCCATTTCTCACGAGGTTTGAAGTCAGAGAAAAAAATATTATTAACGTTTTAATCAATCCAACGTTATAAACGTAGGACTATTTAAGCTGAAAACATTGAGTTTCTTATGTGTTACCTGTATAAAGATGGAGATCGAAAAAATAATTTTAACTTTATCCTTTCATAATTCAAGGTATAAAAGTGTAGATGCGAATAGTCAAAAGAAGTTCTTTCCGTCTTTCTATATGTTAAAAGGTAAAATAGTACGAATGAAGTTTGCGATTGTTTTCTCGTTATAAATGATGAGAATGAAATCTACGATTCTTTTTTTATCATAAATAACAAGAAGAAAATTTGTGATTATCTTTTTTTATCATAAAAGATAAGAAAAGTGTTAATGTGCGGATGTCGTCGATCGATGGGGATATTCCGATTTGGTCTAATCCCAAAGACATAAAATCGTCCCGGAGGTCTTCGAGAGGGTATGTGGGGATGGTGGAAGAGTAGGAAGAGGATTTAGTTAGCATTGACCCAAGATGCTTCTTGTTCACTTGGAGCAGGATAAGTGTTGCTGCAAGGTACATCTATGCTCCCACCAAAGTCCTTGCACAAGCGATCAGCGTTAAGGGATATTTCCGACCCAACCCTTCCGATGGTAAAATTAGTAAAGTAATGGTCACAGTAATGACCTTGCCTTATATACTTAATCGATCGATGGAGGATGATCGATCACTCGTCCCCCCGGAACCCCCCACATCATCAGGGGGCTTATTTATGTCGATGAGACTTGGTGTTAGGCGCCCAAAGAGGAAAGCTGGGCCACATCGTCTATGATTAATGTTTCTTGCGATCAAGCATGCAAGTCTTTCCGAAATCATGGTTGAGAGCGATGGGTCGCTAACGATAGACGATCCAATCGAAGGGAAAATCAGGAGAAGGAGCATAGTTGTCGTGTATCGATGATTGACTCACGTGACCTTTTCAGGATCACGCTCCAATCGACGACCATGGGAGAGAGGTAGCGTAGGCTCTCAATGTCTTGTTAACCGGTTTAGATCCCCATCATCAAGGAAAATTCTCAAAGCGTTTAATAATAATATTTATGAAATAATCTAAGAATAGTATGATATTACTATAAATAAATTTGTAGGAAGAGTTGAAATATTTATAAAATTATCATCTTAAAATTACTTTCCTCATCTTATACACTAAATTTATTTTTCAAGAATACTAAGATAAAGATTATCCTAACCATCAGCGAAGATTCGTTGGATACGAATAGTAAGATAGTATGGAGTTTGTCGGACATGCATACTTTTAAATTTTCAATGGAGTGGGTAGCAATGAACCGAAGTTGGTCTCGTCATCTGCATTTTTCACAAAATGTTTTAGAGATCCAACCGTGATTAATTCACACAATCACCGCGTACTCTTTTCGAGAAGAAGAGACGAGATGAATTTTATCATCCCCTTGCCGGCATGAAAGGTACAGAAGAAAGTCAAAGACCAAGATGAGACACCAGAGTCGTCTTTCGAGAAAGGACGGAATTCTTCTTCCTTGGAGAAAGGAATCACACCAAAGTCTACGCAGAAGCAGCAAGGAAATCACAAGGCCTCCCCCGCCCTTCATGCCCACAGGGATTCCTCCCACATGGAGGCCTGGCTGTACTCGTCTAAGGAAGAAAAACCACCACGATACATGTAAGGACTGTAGTGTTCCTCGAAGCCAGCGGGAAATGGCCACGGTTTCACGGAGAGGATGGATATGAGGTTTTCATGCTGTGCCTGCATGGCCGCCAGCTCGGCCCGCACCCGTGCCAGTTGGGACTGCAGCCCCTCCGCTTGTCTCTGGAGCTGGTAGATGATTCCAGCGCTCCCGTACACGGGATCCCTGGCGCGCGCGTTGGCCTCGTACACCAGGCTGCTCGCAGCATCTGCTCTCTGGATCTCCGGAAGCTCCTGTAGTGTCATGATACAATCGATCGAATCATTAACCGGATTGGAATGGGCGTGTACGGCTAGAGTTGGACATGCTATCTAGCTCAAGAGGCGGAATGCACGAAAAGCTAACGAAGAGGATTAATTACTTGCAAGAATTTGATGATGTTGCTGGCGCCGAACACTCGATGTGCGGTGGTGAACTCGAGAGGTTCGGTGGGAGGAAAATAAGGCGCGAGCACGCAGCCACCGGAGCATCGCCGGCGGAGGATCTTGCAAGCTGCACAAGGGCTGTGGACGACGGGATGATGGATCGGCGGTTTGGGCAGAGGGGAGGTAGAAGGGAAAGGAGAGGAAGTCGAACGGCAGAAGGTGTTACTCGCGTCCATGGATAAGAGAAAGAGAATGGTGAGAGCGTCATGAACCAGTGAGAACATATAAAGGACAGGGAGGGAAACGAGAAGACAGGCTAATCCAAGTAATTTAGTGAGAAAGCTGACCTTAATTTAGTGGCCTCCCACATGGAAAATATTTTCTTTTCTGAAGTTTTCAGATGGAGTGAGTGTATCGATCTTTAAAATATGGTTACTAATTGACCCATGCAATTTCTACTCATCCTCTTAATGCTGGAAGAATCCCCTGCTGATTGGGTTAGACATTTCTGGTGCCAAGGAGTCAGCTGATGTACCTACTAGTTTTGACATTAATATGTCACCGGTCATAGAAAGGGAGGGAAGAATGCTTTGATTAATTAAAATTTGTTTGTTAGAACAATAAGCATCGAGCTCTATTTGCATTAATAAATAAAGCATATGGTTTTGCGACGGCGGAGGGCTGAGGCGTTTCCTAGTCCCTGTCAGAGGGAAGTGACTGCCGACCTAAACGCACAGGGTTTCGTCAAAATGTAGGTGAAGAGGCGGCTCGTTGTTTGGCACAGGAAAGCAACCGTTTATTTTCGCATGCACATACGAGAAAACAGGCTTCTTCTTCTTCTTCTTCTTCTTCTTCTTCTTGTCGCCGTGTGGACCTACCCATCCCCCCAAACTTCTTATCGCCATGCCATTTGACTTGCATCGATCGTAGGATCTCATTCTGGATGATTTCACATAATCCGTTCTGCGGAAACTACGAGACACGGGCGATAAGATATGTGTGTTTCGACACAAACTGAGGATTCCTTGGCGATTAAGTGTTCTGTCGCGTGTTTTGGTAATCCGCATGATGATGGATGGATGGTACCACGGAGTCCTCCTTTCCCAGGAAGGAACGGCCCACGCGGCATTTTAGGTTCACTTTCTTCTCCGACATCAGTAGTTTCCCACTCACGGGCGACGCTGTGTTCTTTACAGACGATACTACATGTGCTCGCACTCCATCTGTCTGCGTGCCGACATGCAATGTTAACCTCTTTGATGTGATTAGCTCCCTTCCACGCATATTGTCGGATGGAGGAGAAAACAAAGTAGAGTGGATTTACCAACTGGAGGCCATTTATATCTTACCAAAAGTCCACGTAATTTTGGAGTATAGACTTAGTCAATCATCATCAAACCTGATGTGATGATAGGGGTTGAGACCCAAATAATGAACTCTAGAATGAATCTTGGGCTGAAAGCCTGTCATGTGCTTATATTGACAAGTAATAGCATTAGTGTAATCGACTATATATAATAGCATCAGTGCAATAGGACTATGCATGTTTATGTACTTTGTACCAAACAGATCGTATGTTTAGTCTACCATGATGATAAGAAATTTTTAACAAGTAATACTCTCTCTCTCTCTCTCTCTCTCTCTCTCTCTCTCTCTCTCTCTCTCTCTCTCTCTCTCTCTCTCTCTTGCATGCCAATTCATTCAAATAAAAGTATCATGAATCTTGGTTTGACTGAGGCTATTTAGTGAATCCGTTTATTATTCCATGCTTGATATCGTGAGTGTATTCAGTAAAATTCTTGGAACATGTATCCCATCATCTAGCTTATCTATTTCTTCTTGTTTCTTATGGCTGTGAGTCATTATGGATTGACAAAATCGTCTTGTTCTTAATTTTTTCGATTTCTTTCCTCTTCTTCCTCGAGTGTGATTGAATTTATGATATGTCAACTCGAGTCATCGATCCAATGCTCTATCCACCAAATTGCTCGGCAGAGAACTACGAGGAAGAGAGCAACGGAAAGGCAAGGCTCCACCCAGGAAGAGACACCTTGTTGCGGTCCCTGAGAAAGCAAGAGCCATGAAACAAGAATTCGATCGAAACGCGACGAGATCTAGCGATGGGAGTATTCCACCGTCGTCCTAAACGAACAAAAGACTCGTGACCCATCTCATCTCCGACTATACAATTGATGTTACGTTCCAACATTCCCAAAATCTAGAGCAACGGGAGTTCACGTCTACAACATTGCATCTACCATAATATTATCCTCTTCTTTCCATCGGCTTCCTTACGAAGCAAATCAAAATTTCCAGAACGTAAAACTTGCACTCTCTTCTCTTAAACTTCAGAGCAGCGTATCACCTCTTACGAATCTTCACTACGAAAAAAGAAATTACACCTCATGCACCTCTGCATGCAAACAGGAAAGGAGAAGAGAAAAAAAGATACACTGTTGGGGATGGACGAGCAAGGAAGAAACAGAATACTACGATACGAGTAAAAAGGATGGAGGAGCAAGGAAGAAACAGAATACTACGATACGAGTAAAAAGAATCCTTTTGACTCAAGAAAACTGATGTAGTATTAAAAGCAGGAGGATTGAAAAGACACTTACAAGATACCAAATGCACACAGACTCTCTATCTTCCTCTCCCCAATCTCTCTTTCTCAATGTATCTCTCTTTCTCAATGTATCTTGCTAGATGAACTACGGTCCTAATGATAACCACCCTATAACTACTAGATCATAAGGTAGTTATTGAAACTACTAGATCATGATCAAGTGGTTATTGAAATAATCATGTAACCACTAGATCATGATAATAATCTAGATAGATAACTATGAATCATATCTCAACACTCCCCCTTGATTCATAGTTGCATACACCAATTTGCGACATAAAATAAATATGCTTTCGAAATGGAAGTGATTTGGTGAGGATATCCGTAACTTGCTCATCCGTTCCATAATACTTCATTGTGATGGCTCCACTTGCCTGAAGTACTCTTTAAAGCTCCTGCACAATCACTATCAGTGAAACTAAATAATTTGCATTTAAATTTTGTTTTGAACATCCATTTTAACCCAATCACTTTCTTTTCTTTCGGTAGATCCATTAGCTCCCAAGTTTGTTTCATTCTTCTCAGTTGACTTGATTTCCTCCTTCATTGCTTTTCTCCATTCCTCTTTTTTAACTGCTTCATCAAAAGTTATCGGATCTGAAATAAACAAAGCAAATGTTGAGTTATAAATTTCTGTCAGTGATCTGAAATTTCTTGGAGGGGTTTCATCTGAGGAATTCAAATTTGAACTACTATTGGGTGAGGTTGATGATGAATTTGTTGGAGCAGGATCTGTCACTTGATTCTGCGGAGTGTCTAGTTCTGCTGGAATCTGCATTTGTGTTTCACCTTTATTGGTCTCCCAATTCCAACTTGGTCTCCCAATTCCAACTTGCCCTTTCATCAAACATAACATTTCTGTTAATAATAACTTTGCCACTAACAAGATTATATAATCGATATGCTTTAGATTGTAAAGAATAACCAATTAAAATGTATTTCTCTGATTTTTTATCAAGCTTGTGATGATTTTGTGAATTCACCAAAGCATAAGCAATACAACCAAAAATTCTTAGATGTCTAACACTTGGTTTCATACCATACCAAGCCTCAAAAGGAGTTCGATTCATAACAACCTTTGTTGGTGAAATATTCAACAAATAAACTGCTGTTGCAACTGGTTCTGCCCAAAACTGATTTGGAAGATGTTTTCCTTTAAGCAAACTTCTTGCCATTTCAACGACAATCCGATTCTTACGCTCAGCTACACCATTTTGCTCCGGTGTATATGGTGCTGTCAATTCTCTGTGAATACCATTTTCTTCACAAAAAGAACTAAACTCATTAGATAAAAATTCACCACCTCTATCTGTCCGAAGTGTCTTTATATATCTACCACTTTGTATTTCTACAAGTGCCTTAAACTTTCGAAAATTATCAAATGTTTCAGATTTCAATTTCAAAAAATATACCCAACTCATGCGACTATAATCATCCGTAAACAATAAAAAATATTGACTTCCACCAAATGATTTTGTATTCATAGGTCCACATAAGTCAGCATGAATTAATTTAAGACAATTAGATGCTCTCCATGCTTTTCCAATAGGAAATGGTTTTCTACTTTGTTTGCCATAAATACATCCTTCACATACATCAAGTGTATTAATCTTAGGCAATCCAAAAACCATTCCTTTTTGACTTAACAACCTTAAACCTTTAATGTTAATGTGTCCATATCTTAAATGCCATAAACTAGGCTCATTCTTTTGAGTTGTGATAAGCGCATGTCTTTCAATATTTGACACATCAAGTGGAAACATCTTGTTTTGTGTCATGCAAACATTTACTATAATCAAACCAGATTTCTTATCTCTAATAGTGCATGAACCATCATCAAATATTACTGAATATCCATCATTTACTAATTGTCCAACACTCAACAAGTTATGTGATAAAGTAGGAACAAAGAAAACATTATCAAGGTATTTTACCTTTCCTTGATTTGTCTTCACCTCAATTGTTCCTTTCCCTTCCACTTGGATCTGCTTGTTATCTCCAAGTCTAACATTCAACTTGTGAGTCTCATCAATATCTCTAAATATTGATTTTATGCCTGACATATGATTAGAACATCCACTATTCAGAAATCAAATATCATTTGAGATGTTATGAACATATGAATGAGTCATAAACAACTTACTATTTTCTTCATTTTTCTCCATATAGCTTGCTTGCTTTTCTCTTTTCCAGCAATCTGTCTTCATGTGACCAAACTTTTTACAATAGTGACATTGAATTCCACTTTTGTAATTTTTTTGATCATAATTTGATTGCCCTTGTTCATCAAAGTATCCTCTTCCTCTTCCATTTCCTCTACCACGAAATCCTCCTCTGCCACGTCCTCTTCCTGCTGATTTTCTGTCTTCTTTTGAAATAGAAGACTCTCCCTTAATCTGAAATGCTTTTTCTTCACTTTTTTCAAGTGACCTGTTCAACCTTACTTCATGTGCTTGCAAAGAACCCATTAGTTCATCAAATGAATAAGTAGATAAATCTTTTGATTCCTCAATTGCGGCAACAACATGATTAAATTTCAGAGTTAAACTTCTCAAAACTTTTGTAACAATTATATGATCAGGAAGATGTTCACCATAAGATTTCATTTGACTAACAATTTCAGTCACTCGAGAAAGAAAATCTTGCACCGATTCATTACTTTTCATGAACAAAATTTCAAACTCACGACGGAAGGTTTGAAGTTTTACCGTAATCACCCTTGATGAGCCTTGAAATTCATTTTGAAGTATCAACCGGGCTTGCTTTGAGGTTGTCGCTGCTGCAATTCTTGAGAAGATCGTCTCATGTACAACTTGTTGAATGAAGAACAATGCCTTTGAGTCATTCTTTCTATTCTCCCTTAGCCTGATTTCGTCATCTAGATCTGCATATCCATTCTCTATTAAGTCCCAAAGATCTTGAGACTTGAATAGAGTCTTCATCTTGATACTCCAAAATTCATAACTTTTGTCCGAGAAGAAGAGGATAAGGGGTTGAGACACGGAATTGCCATTGAAAGCCATAATGCTCAGTTCAGATGGAAACTAGGCTCTAATACCACAAATGTTGGGGATGGAGAAGCAAGGAAGAAACAAAATAAAGATACCAAATGCACACAGACTCTCTATCTTCCTCTCCTCAATCTCTCTTTCTCAATGTATCTTGCTAGATGAACTACTGTCCTATTTATAGGACCTAATGACAACCACCCTATAACTACTAAATCATAAGTTACTGTTCGACACTTCCAATTTACCTTTTTCCGACATTCTTATTACCATATAAATGATACCTGCGGTCTTGCTCTCTTCATGTCGATATATAATTGACCTCCCGTTACTGTTCTCTGTCGCACGGATCCAGGAAAACATGTTACTTCCGTCTCCGGTCTGCATAAAATTAATATGAAGACGACAAGCTCCGTGACAGAGAAACAGATAATTAGGCACCTAACCACAGGCAACCACGGCCACAATAATCCTGTAAACAAATCGCCTCTTCTTATCAGTTAAATAGCCCGATTCCTCTTCATCAAGCCATAGACAACCACAGCCACAGCATCCACCATCATGCATTCCCTCCGCCGGAAGCCTGCGTTCGGTGCCTCGGACCCACCGCCGGTCGTGAAGCATGTCGGATCCTACGTCAAGAAACGCGGCAACCTCCCTGTCCTCGTCGTCGTCCTAACCATCGTCGTCTTTGCCTTTCTCATGTACGTTGAGGACATCGAGTCCCTCGCCCGACACTCCCTCTTTCCACGCAAGACGGACGAGGCTTCCCCTTATGAGATCTTGATCTCCAGCTCTGTCGTGGAACACCAAGGCCAACCTGCTACCCACAAATACTCCCAATCCAACCTGCCCAAGACTAAGACAACGAATCAGCAGCAGCAGCAAGAGCAGGAGGAGGGTAAGGACGGATCTAAGGCCCCAAAAGTCCAAGAATTGCCCATCACCGTGGACAACGCAGCTACCTCTGTCACTAACGTGACGGTGGCCAGGGAAGCCGGCCATGGCATCACACCGCCGTTCATCATCGGAGATGAGCCGATTGTTACGGTGCCGGATACATGCGATCTCTCGCGTGGCGACTGGGTCTACGACGACGTGAACTACCCGCTCTACCGCGAGGACCAGTGCGAGTTCCTCTCGGCACAGGTGGCGTGCTTGAAGAACGGCCGGAAGGAAGACATGTACCAGAAGTGGAGGTGGCAGCCTAAGGACTGCACCTTGCCCAAGTGCGTAGTACCTTCCGTTCAACTGATGATCCAAACGTCACGCAGGTCTTCTACCCAGTTGCTCATGAACTAAGTTTGGAATCTGTGTTCAAGGTTTGACGCGAGGTTACCGCTGGAGAGGCTGCGAGGTAAGCGACTAATGTTCGTCGGAGACTCCCTGAATCGGAACCAGTGGGAGTCCATGGTGTGCATGATGCAGTCGGCCGCTCCACCGGGCAAGAATGGTCGTATAAGGGACGGCTCACGTATCATCTTCATTGCAGAGGTACCGGAGCATGGAGATATATATGTGTGCTTCATCCATGTTCGTGCATGGCAGTGGCACAAATGTTCCGATCTCAAATTTCTTGCAGGAGTACAACGCTACGGTCGAGTTCTACTGGGCGCCATTCCTGGTGGAGTCGAACTCCGACGATCCGCGCATTCACAGCATTGTGGACCGGATTATCAAGGCGGATTCGATAGAGAAGCACGCGGTGCAGTGGAAGGAGGTGGACTACCTGGTCTTCAACACCTACATTTGGTGGATGAACACAGAGAAAATCAAAGTCTCGTGAGTAGTAATTTCTGTGACAAGGGAGTTTCGTTGATGCTGGATTACCGTAGGACCAGTAATGGAGTTTTTGTGGTAGCAGGAGACCCTCGGCAAGAGATTGGACAGAGTATGAGGAGATTTCGAGGCCGCAAGCATACGAGAGAGTTCTGAGGACTTGGTCAAAATGGCTGGACGAGAACGTAGATCCAAAGCGCACGTTAGTGTTCTACATGAGCATGTCTCCTCTTCATTCGAGGTGAGTTGCATTTTTGTCCTCACCTCTCGAAGCTCGGAAGAACTGAGATGTAATTTGTAAGTGCTGCAACCACGCCAATAGTTCTATGTTCCTCGTTAGAATCGGGCATCGAGTAATCTGACAAAACCACAAAAAAAAAAAACATGTAACACGTGGATCTCACCCTCCCACCTTAGATTCGTCGGGGTTAAACTGCTGGCTAGCAAGTTAGCAACTAGTTATTTATATCATTTGGTGGATCCGACGTCTTAATTTGTCTTCGCACAAGCTGTTCAATGAGTCGTTCCAAACCCACAGCCCACTACAAGCATCCCCCAAACAACTTGCAGAGGCTACCCCCAGCTGTCTCCGGTATCTGTCGTACTAAGCCATTTGCCAACTCTTGAAACTTGTCTCCCTGCCTCATGTGATCATATTAAATAATGTATTATTTTTATTGTTTTTAATTATACTTTTGGTATGAGTCTTTCCTCCCCACATGTGCATAATGCGTGGATTTGTAATATATTAGCATATATGTATGGAGCTGTTGACTACTACCATCTCGTACATAACAGGAGCTCGGATTGGGGCAACGCTGACGGAATCAAATGCGCAAAGGAGACGCTACCACTGACGAACATGACCGGAGTATCCTTGGGCACCGACATGAGCATGTTCCGTCAAGCCAAGAAGGCGGCGGAATCAACGTCGCGGGTGCCGGTCACCTTCGTCGACATCACGGCCATGTCGGAGTTGCGCAAGGACGCCCACACGTCCGTGCACACGACGCGGCAGGGGGCGGTGATGACGGCGGAGCAGAAGGCCAACCCGGCCGCCTACGCCGACTGCATCCACTGGTGCTTGCCGGGCCTGCCCGACGTATGGAACCAAATCCTCCTTGCCAACATCCTCTCCGCCGGCTCCCGGACGCATTGACGGCGGCTTCCCGGTCCCTCCCTTCCGCTGCCGGCGCCAAACGATCTTTGATTCTCTCTCTCTCTCTCTCTCTCTCTCTCTCTCTCATTTTCTTTATCCAGAGATTTAACACGGTGATCCAATTCTTTGCGGGATGGCAGCCGGAGCATTTGCAGGAGATTTACTCTGCTAAAGTGGATAGTATATTTCCTTGTCGGGTGGAGGAGCGAGCGAGTAAATTTCACGTTATCAAGTTTGATGAACGCAAGTCTGATATATACAACATAGTGCTGACTACCATTAGGTATAGGAATTATGGTTTGGTGAATACGACTACAAGAAAACATGGACCATTTTATTACTTATGAGTTAATAAAACATGGACCACGTCAAGAGAAACTATCTCAAGTTGACGTCCTATAAATTACTTTTCAACATTCCTTCCACCTTATCAATATTGTAGGCTCGCACCCCGGTTGGAGTTTTAAGATGTGAACTAACACACGTAAAAAGTTTTAAGCGGAAAATAATTAATTTAAAATTCTAGGACATGAAATATATGGATAAACAATGTCACAAAGTGTAAGCATAACAAACTAAAAAATATCTTGATAGGGATAATCGCACGCACCACCATCTCCCCCTTACCACGTGGGTTAAAAGACTGAACGCATAAAACCAAAGCACGGGGACCAAGGGTCACACTGCTTATCTCGACTTTAAAAAATGGACTCATATAACCCACTCCCGATTGATATATCAGCAAAAACCATATCTCTGCATTAATAACTGACGGCATGGTCCGTCTTCATTAGTCTTCTCTTCTTGACGATCGATGAAGGGACTACTCCTTACTTAACCCAAAATACTAAATAAGTCAATCTAGAAGCATCCCCCCCAACAGTTCATTTTAGGCACTAGGGGACACACACCAGCAAGTCGCCCTTATTAATACCTATGCCATACATGATAAGGGAGGCATTGGCAAACACACGTTTAGATCGCTCAGCGCTTAGGTATAAAAGTCAAGCCCCGGACCAAGCTAGGGCAAGCAAGCAAAAGAGATTCTTTACTCTCTTAATTCACTATTGATGCTATTATCTTTCTCCCTTTTTGCTTTCCTAACTTATGTGTCGGAGGGGTCGAGTCGGGATAACCTAGCGCAAGCCTATTATGCAAGGTCATCAACGTAGCCTGGAGGCACAGTCAGAAGGCTACCTAGCAGAGGAGATTGCCTAATTCTCAAATCAAGCTTCATCGCTCAAAGGCTGAGTTGTTCCTGATAGCAAATAAAATTTTCTTAACTGTATGAGAAAATCTCTCTGCTCTGTTGAGGAAAATCCTCCCTCCTAACCTGTATAAATAGGGAGAGAACATTTTCAATGCAATACAACTTTCTTCCATAATCTGTATCTTCTATCCTCTTTCAACATGGTATCAGAGTCATCGCCATAAAGACCACTTCTAAACATCTCGAAGTAGGCCAGTCACCCCGTCGGACTCTACCGAATCTCAGCTCCTTCTCCTACTGCCTCGTGGATTGCGACTCCATCTCAGTCCCCCTCCGTCGCTGCTCCCGCCGTGACCACACCCGGCGTCGTCATCAGGTGAGGCGACAACAACAGCGGCATCTTCCTTCGTCGAGCTCTTATCACTGTAGTGTTTTCCACGGACGTCCTCCAGGATCATTGCGTCGGCCTCCTTTAAAGCTAAACAAGGGCCACCACGCCGCGCCCTCTTCTCCTCCCTGCGCCAGCGACATTCTTTACTACTGCCTTTCCTCTACCTCTTCCTGTAGAAGCAGAGCCATATGCTCCCCGTAATCTCGCAACTGCTCCCCAGCCAGCAACCTCTCCTCATCGTTCTCGCATCTCGCTCGAGCAAGAAGTGCCGCTACTGCCATCCTTGCCGCACAACCATCACTGCCTTCCTATGGTAACAGGAACGATTGCAATTCTTCTTCAACGATCCTCCTCCAGGAATGAAGGAACTAGGACGAGCAGCAGCCCGCAATTTCTCCTCTTTATCGCAATAGCCCGCAGTTCCTCCTCTCTACCGCAGCAGCAACCCTCTTTGCCATAGCAGTCGTGGCCACTTCCATCTGCCATAGTAGTAGCAGCTGCTTCCATCTGTCGCAGTAGCTTACTTCTCTGCCGCAGCCACAGTCGCTTCCCATCTACTGTAGCAGCTTGCTTCCTCCGCCACAGAAGCTGCAACAGCTGAGATAAAACTTCTCACAAGCCTCTTCCCTCATCTCTCTCACCCTACCTCCTTCTCCCTTCCATGAGATCATTCTTCAGTAAAAAAAAAAAAATCATAAAAAAAGAGAATATGGGATGTCTTCATTATCTTCTTCTGATATTCCAATTACTATGTCTACAGGGCATCATAGTATTTCTCCTCCAAGGCTTATCTCCATCAATACTATCACGCTAATTCCTTTCAAGTTATCAAAAGGTGGCAACTATGTATCTTGGCGGGCTCAATTTTCTAATCTATTATTTGGATACGACTTGCTCGGCTACGTTGATGGCTCCTTCAATTGTCCGCCAGCCATGATCAACATCCTCGGAGAACCCAGTCCCGTACCAAATTCGGCTCATAAACTGTGGCTGCGTCAAGATCATCTCATCTTCTAAGCTATTCATGCCTTAGTTACTGGATCTATCGCTCCATTGATATCCTCATGTGAGACTACTGCCGAAGCATGGTCTAAACTGTAAATAATTTTGGCGAATCATTCACGTACTCGCAAGCTCAGTCTTCTATCCAAGCTAATGATGACCAAACAAGAGGGAAGTACTATCACTGATTATCTACAAAATATCAAAGTTATCATCAATGATTTGACTTTGATAGGTCATTCCCTATGTGACAAAGAGATCATCATCCATACACTTAATGGTCTCGGAGACGATTATAAGGAGTTGGCGGGTGCAATTTAGGCACGTGACATGTCAGTTTCATTTGAAGACCTCTATGACAAGTTGACTGATTATGAGATGTATTTGAAGCGTGAGGACAAACTGCCCGGACCGACTATCACAGCTCAAATCAGTCATAAGTCTAAGAGGAAAGATGCTCGGTACCCTCTAAGCATCTCCAGAGGTTTGGCCAATACACATCTTGATCCTATGGATCCCATGCGAAACCCCTCTTATCCTCCTAATCATGCCTTCTCGCAAAGTGGTAACTCTAATAATCGTTCGTCTTGGCATCTTGTCCCACCAAGCCACCAAAGACGGGTCGTCTGCTAATTGTGCGATAAAATTGGATACTCCGCTAAAGTTTGTTGGTCTCGACCCTGCCTCCCTACTCCGTCCTATTGGCCTTAGGCAAATCTCCTAACTACTCTGACGACTAACTAGCCCAACTGGATTGTCGACTTTGGAGCCTCCCATCACATCATTACTGATCTTTAGAATTTGTCTCTTCACAATACCTATGGCGGCGATGAAGATATCATCATCGGTGACGATAAAGGACTTTCTATAACTCATACTGATTCCACAATGCTTACTTCTGATACAACCACATTTACACTCGATGATTTTTTATGCGCTCCTATTTTTGTTTCTCAATTTTGCAAATATAACAATACTTCAATTGAATTCTTTCTTGATTCATTTCTTGTTAATGACTTGAGCACAGGGGTATCCTTGGTCTAGGGCCCGAATAGAGGCAACATTTACGAATGGCCATCAGCTCCACAAATAACCTAGCCCACAGTTCATTCTTCTGTTACGGCCCCAGTTAATGTGTGGCATCGTCGTCTTGGTCATCCCTTGTTCCTTATTCAGTAGAAATTACTTTCTCGTTATTCTCTTCCTATTTTTAAATCGTATAGTTCTATAACGCATTGTGATGCATGTTTTAGTAATAAAAGTCATCGATAGCCCTTTGGCTCATCTTCCATTTTCTCTTTAAAGCATTTAAAATTATTTATACAGATATTTGGGACCCTACCCCAATCATGTCTTTTGATAAATTCAGATTTTATGTCATTTTTGTAGATCACTTCACTAAATATACATGGTTCTATCCTCTTCACCATAAATCTGATGTTTCGACCATCTTTCCCACTTTTTGAAAGTTGGTCGAAAACCACTTTTAGTCTACAATCAAAACGGTGTACTTTGATGGTGGTGGTGAATATCAAGCCCTGGCATCCTATCTCTCAGCTTATGGTATCCAACACCTCAAGTCTCCCCTACATACTCCACAACTTGTTGGCTCCGCCGAATGCAAACATCGGCATATAGTAAAAACTAGGCTTACACTTCTCCATCAGGCCTCCATGCCTTCAAACTTTTAGACAACAACCTTTCAAACTACCGTCTACCATATTAATAGAATGCCTACGCCAATCTTCCAATACCAGTCCCTCTTTGATACACTATTTCATAAAACCCCAAACCTTCATAAACTCAGAGTATTCGGTTGTCTATGTTATCTATGGTTACGTCCCTACGCCTCTCATAAGTTAACATCACGATCTAATCCTTGCATTTTTATAGGTTACTCTCTTGAACATAATGCTTTCCGCTGCTATAATCTCCACACTCACAAAGTCTTTATATCACATCATGTTATTTTTGTTAAGTCTATCTTTCCTTTTCAAACTCATACCAATCCTACCATGTAGACTACTTCATTAACCATTCCTCACTAGCATATACCTCCGATCCAATCGGATGAGCCTCTCATGACATCGTCCAGTTCCTCCTCTCATGATCCACACTATATCACTCCTCCAGTTTAATAATTGCCCATTTCCTCCATTTCTATTCCACTTCTTTCTTCTCCAAATGTTGGGGTAATTAGTTCAGAAACACAACTGTAATCTTTACCTTATTCTCGATCAAGTGATACTAATATACCTCCACCTGACTCGGCCTGTGCCAATGACTTTCAACCACTTATTCCAACAATACAACCTCATGATCCCGTAGTCTCCAACCATCTTATGACCACACGCTCTAAGAGTGATATTTTCAAATTATTACACGTCTTCGACCTCCATGCTATCATAGATTCCTTATTCACAAACGTTGAACCCACCACCTTCACTTAAGCCCAAAAATCTCTACATTGGCGTACCACTATGTGTGAGGAATATAATGCCATCATCCATAACTCAACATGAGATCTAGTATCCTCTTATTAGACACAAAACATCATCGGGTGTAAATGTGTCTTTCAAATTAAGTGGAACCCAGATGACTTTGTTGCCCGATATAAGGCACACCTCATCGCCAAAGGGTTTCATCAAAAACCTAGAGTTAATTTTACTGAGACATTTAGTCCCGTTGTTAAGCCGACTACAATTCGACTTATCCTGAGTTTGGCCACCACTAAGGGCTGGCAATTACGATAATTGGATTTTAATAATGCCTTTATACAGGAAACTTTAACTAAAGCTGTTTTTATGCAACAACCTCCTGATTTCTCTCATCCTTAGTACCCAAGGTATGTTTGCAAATTGCGAAACACTATTTATAGACTTCGTTAGTATGATGTTTTTCTAACATTTAAACAATGAAAAGCTTTGATTGAGAAGTAAACAGGTAAACAGGTTAAGCGGCTTCGAACAGATAATGATATGGAATTTTGTGAATGTGACTTTAATGAATTCTGCAAAAATGAATGAATCGTTCGACATCGCACTGTTAGGATGACGCCTCAGCAAAATGGTGTGGCCGAACGTATGAACAGAACACTCTTGGAGAGAACAAGGTGTATGATCTCAAATGCAGGTTTGACAAAGGACTTTTGGGCAGAGGCGATTAATATGGCCTGTTACATTGTCAACCGCGCTCCGTCTGCAGCACTTAACTTTAAAACTCTGGAGGAAGTTTGGTCAGGTACTCCTACTGATTACTCTGATTTAAAAATTTTTTTGGTATCCAGCATACATGCATATAAATGAAGGAAAATTAGAGCCTCGAGCTAAAAATTACATTTTCCTTGGGTATGCTTCTGGGGTGAAAGGATACAGATTATGATGTTCTGATCTCAAATCCCCAAAATTTGTAATAAGTAGAGATGTTACTTTTGATGAATTATCTATGTTATCTTCTAAAGAGGATTCTACTAGTTGTACAAATGATAGTGCGCAGAAGCAGGTGGAGCTTGAGATTGGTAGTTCAGATTCTTTTAAGTCGAACTCTTCTACTCAAAGAATGCCAGTAGGTGGTCCCGAGTCTACTGACGCAGATGATCTAGAGGAAGAGCAATATTCCATAGCCAAGGATAGACCACGGAGAGATATTCGACCACCACAAAGATATGCAAATTTGGTTGCATATGCTTTGTTTGTTGCAGAAGAGACAAGTGAAGTTGGTGAGCCTACTTCATACTCAGATGCAGTTTCTTGTGATAATTTCGCTAAGTGGTTGATTGCGATGAATGAAGAAATTGAATCTCTCCATCGGAATAGAACTTGGGATCTTATGAAGCCGCCTTCGGGTAAGAAAATTGTTGGATGCAAATGGGTCTTCAAAAGGAAGGAAGGTATTCCAGGGGTTGAAGATGCAAGGTACAAAGCACGATTGGTTGCAAAGGGATATAGTTAGGTACATGGTGTTGATTTTAATGACATATTTTCACCTGTTGTTAAACATAGCTCTATTTGTGTTTTGCTTGCTTTAGTTGCCATGTATGATTTGGAATTGGAGCAACTTGATGTCAAGACTGCTTTCTTACATGGTGAACTTGAAGAACAAATTTATATGGAGCAACCTCATGGATTTGAAGTTGATGGTAAGGAAGACTATGTTTGTTGTTAAAGAAATCCTTGTATGGATTGAAGCAGTCTCCAAGACAGTGGTATAAGAGGTTTGATTCTTTTATGTTGGGTCATGGTTACACGAGGAGCATGTATGATAGTTGTGTTTACTTCCGGAAGTTAACTGATGGCTCTTTTGTATATTTATTGCTTTATGTTGATGACATGCTTATTGGAGCTAAGAATTTGTCAGAAATTCACATTTTGAAAATGCAACTGAGTAGTGAATTTGAAATGAAAGATTTGGGAGCAGCAAAGAAAATTCTTGGCATGGAGATCAAAAGAGATCGAGGAGCTGGAAAATTATTTCTGACTCAGAAAAATTACCTCAAGAAAGTCTTGGAAAGGTTTGACATGAAAAATACTAACCCAGTGAGTACTCCTCTTGCTAGCCATTTTCGGCTATGTGCTGCTTAGTCACCACAGTCAGCTGAAGAGGAAGAATATATGGTGAAAGTTCCATATTCTAGTGCCATCGGTAGTATTATATATGCAATGGTTTGTATTCGTCCAGATATTTCACAAGCAGTCAATGTGGTTAGTAGATATATGTCTCGCCCGGGTAAAATACATTGGCAGGCCGTGAAGTGGATTCTCAGATACTTGCAAGGGACTTTAGATGCTTGTTTGGAATTTGGGAAAAATCGTGACACTTTGGTTGGTTACGTCGACTCTGATTATGCTGCGGATCTTGATAAACGAAGATCTTTGACAGGCTATGTATTTTGCGTTGGCGGTTGTGCAGTTAGTTGGAAAGTTTCCTTACAACTTGTCATAGCTTTATCTACTACAGAGGCAGGATATATGGCAGTGACAGAGGCGATCAAAGAAGTTTTATGGTTAAGAGGATTGTTCAGCGAATTATGTCTGCATCAAAGTGTTACTACAATTTACTGTGATAATCAAAGTGCTATTCATTTTACTAAAGACCAGATGTATCATGAGAGGACAAAACACATCGATGTGAAGTTTCATTTTATTCGGGATATCATTGCTGAGGGAAAAGTCCTTGTTCAGAAAATTCATACGAAGGATAATCCAATTGATATGTTTACGAAGCTTCTTCCGGTTTACAAGTTCAAGTAGTGCTTGGACTTGGTTGGTGTTCATTGTTGGTGATTGCCCGTTGGGGCTGTTATGAAGAAGGTGGAGCAAGTTTTGTTGGGACATGCCAAGGTGTGTCAAGTCCCATAGTCCCACATCAGGAAAACCAGGCTTGTTATCTCCTATTGAAACTATAAATAAGGGCATTGGCTTTGAAGTCAGATGCACCACAAGTGGCACCACAAGAAAACCTAAGTATTTACTTTGGTTTAAGTCCACACTCAGTTAAATAGTTTGGACTTATAGTTTGGGTTTTTCTTGTTTAGTATTTTTGGGTGTTTTATAGCTTAGGAACAACTTCCTAAGGCATTTGTAATTGTCCCTTTTATAGTAGTGATTTGCTCCTATTTCGTCCATGGATGTAGGTCAAAATCAATTGACCGAACCACGTAAATCTGGTGTTCTTGTCGCTTTTATCTTTTCCGTTTTATTGTCTTTGTTGGGCCAAAATTACCCTTTGGTAAATTTCCTAGGGCTAGCTCTAACACTCTCGACTTCCACTTTGTGCGAGATTAAGTTGTCCGTCAACTTCGTGTTTCTCATATATAGGAGCATCATCTTGCGGGGGCATGATAGGAGATAAAATTTTCCTAATTGTATGAGGAAATCTCTCTACTCTGTTGAGGAAAATCCTTCCTCGTAACCTGTATAAATAGGGAGAGAACATTTTCAATGCAATACAACTTCTTCCATAATCTGTATTTTCTATCATTTTTCAACAGCTCCTAGCCAAACGACTCTTTCTATAGCTTCATTCGTTTTGACCGCAATGCCTGCTCTCCACATCAGCTAAAAGGAGTCACCTGAAAAGAGCTACACTTTTGATAGAGAATCAATTGTATCGACTCATCAATTAACGGTCTTCGTGTGTTAACATATCTCAAATAAAATGGTAAATGAAAAATAAACAGGAGAACATCAAATATCTTTAAATAATAAAAGAAATATAAGATAATTTTTTTTAAATATAACAAATAAAAACTAAACCGCTCCGAATCCATAGAATTAAATCCTATCTGATTAATAAATTTAAAAAAGATTTAGAAACTATTCGAAATCACATATTAGCTAGCTTAAGAATGAATTATTATTGGTGGTTGAATCCAATCCTTTAGATGAATATTCCTTCTTTACGGAACGTATGGCGTAGTAGAAGAGAGATGATAGCATTACAGAAGAGGACGATATCGTGAAAAATCTTTTTTTGGAAGAAATTAGAAAAACGTCAGAAGCGATTAGATTTTCCTATCCCGAGGTTTTCATTTTAAAATAAAATATGCAACAATATATATATATATATATATATATATATATATATATATATATATATATATATATATATATATATATATATATATATATATATATATATATATATATATATATATATATATATATATATATATATATATATATATATATCTCCCGAAGGGACATTTAAATATAAATATCTATCTATCTATCTATAGATCTATCTATCTATATTTAATATTCCAATTGTTTGGGCGATGCAAAATTTTTATATTGGCGGGGGCAAATGCGCAAATTAAAATATGGTTTCGGCTTTATATCTTTGTGGGAGAAGAGACGTCGTGTTTCTGATGTCGACTTCCTCTCTCTGGAATCGCCCGTAGGGTTCCTCTCCGCTAGATCTTAGTGGGCGCCTTCAGATCCCTTCTCGCCCGTCGGAACCCTTGCCGAGGCCCGATCCAGCTGCCATGGCCGCGGCCAACGCTCCGATAGTGATGCGGGAGGCTTTGACGGTGAGTCCCCTCGCCCTCCCGATCCCCCTTACCTGTTTCGTCCCAGTTCTTCTTCTCTTGGATCCGATCCGATTGGTGGGGTAAAATTGAGGTTGCATAATGAATTTTGGGAGGACATCTTGGAGATCTTGGATTTATTTCGGATCCGTGGGAGTACACTTGAAATTGCTTGGGAGGACTGGCATTATTCTTGACGATGCGGAAAAAAAAAGTCATTTTGCGTGTTGTGATGGTTTTTTGTGTGATCTTCAGCTTCCGAGCATTGGGATCAATCCTCAGTTCATCACGTTCACTCATGTTACTATGGAATCGGACAAGTACATATGCGTCAGGGAGACGTCCCCGCAGAATAGTGTTGTTATCGTTGACATGAACATGCCGATGCAGCCACTGAGGAGGCCGATCACCGCAGACTCTGCTCTGATGAATCCTAACAGCAGAATTCTTGCTCTTAAAGGTATCTATATAAGCTGCCACATTTCATGTTCAAATTGCCTGTTATTGTCGAAACGAGCTTTCTTTTTAACCTGACGCCGCTGCACTTTTAATCTCTTCGAACACACTTTTCAGTCTGTCCAGTTGATCGTCTTGGAATGGAAGCCAAGAAATAGTATTTACTTTTGCTGTACCGTCAAATCAGTTCTTGGAGGCTGCAGTGCAAATTATTTGCGTCATCATAACTAGTGCACAACTGACTACATAATGGAAATTTTAGACTGCTCTATAAGCTATTGTAATGTTAAACTGTCTTCTAGGTTTCGAATATTTTTGTTGAAGTTGCTACTTTTACTGATTTATGTTAGGTAGTTACTATGAATACATTAGCATGAAATATGCTGAAACGTTATTATGTTTTGCTGGTCGATGATGGGGTGAGCTATGCGTAACTTTTCAAGACATGAAGTTAGTAACTTCACAAGTTATTTTAGAATATTAATACTAAGCTGACTCCTCAAATTCATTTTTTTTTACCATATCATTTTTAGCAGAACCACATGCTTCTTTTATACGTAGCTATCAATAAATCTTCAGAATTACCTTGCATTTTTTGTCTTTCGACCAAACAACAATAGAACACCCAGTTAGTTGGCCAAGGATAATATAAAGTTTAGTTCATAATAGGCAGTTGTCAATTCTAAACTATGACATTTTTTTTGGAGAAACATTTTATCTTATACCAAGTTTTTTAAGGTCTCTATAATACTTTTCCATTTGGAATTGCCTTTTTGTTACACCTTATTTCTTGTGGTAATTCATGCATAACATTATTCAAGGTATGATAACATGCTAATTAATCAGGATCTAAAGTTCATGTTACTCCAGTTCTGCCGTTGGCACATGTTTTCCTAAATCAAATGAAATCCTATACATGCTGCTTATTTGATGTTTGATAACAAAGAAAAGGACCTTTTTTCCTATGAAAAATGGAATTTTTATATGATTATTTGAATACTGATAAATGCTGACATTACATGCATTTAATATCTGTCTTATAGCTAGTTATAGTTCTTGTAGAGCCAAACTTCTTCTGAGATCTGCACTATCGGTAGTACATTTTATGCTGGTTTTTTTGTATTACTTGTACAATAATGCATAAAGTAGTTCTGTTAAGTTAGCAATTAGATTTTAGTAAATTGGAATTCTAACATTTTTGAGCTTGTGAAACTTTTTAAATGGAATTTAATGGACATTTTCCTGAGATTATCTGAATTTCTCCAGATTATACCCTTTTTTTGTTGATAGACTATTAACCTGTACTGTTGGACCTGCAGCTCAAATACCTGGAACCACTCAGGATCATTTGCAGATTTTCAATATTGAGGCAAAGACTAAAATTAAATCTCACCAGATGCCTGAGCAGGTAAAATTTTTAATGAATGAAAAATATTCTTTTTATTTGGATGCTGGAATTGTTAATTTTATTTTGTAATGATAATTCTTTGCTACGCTGGAATATTGGCAGGTTGTCTTTTGGAAGTGGATCACCCCAAAAATGTTGGGTCTAGTTACACAAACTTCTGTCTATCATTGGTCAATCGAAGGTTATTCACTTGTTACAGAAATAACTGGGTTTTTATTATTTTGCAAAGAACCCATCAAGGGTTGTGTAGTCGATTTTATGGTGCAGAAACATGTGCTATTATTATGTGTGTAATGCAGGTGAAACCGAGCCTATTAAAATGTTTGATAGGGCAGCTAATTTGACAAACAATCAGATCATCAACTACAAGTGTGATCCCACAGAGAAATGGCTAGTCCTTATTGGAATTGCACCTGGTGCTCCGGAGGTATGATTCATTTCCTATACTATCAAGGTTCGTTGAATTGTTATCCTTGGATTTAGTCGGTATGTTTGGTCATTTGTTGATAATTGTTTAATAATGTTAAAAAGCATCTAGAAGTTGCTAAAGTTCTTATGCAGTTTTGTTTTTGCAGTTGGTCGTTTCTTGCTTTTCTGCAATTTCTTTTGTTGCATATATAAAGATTTTTGCTTCAAATGTGAAATCTTGGACATGCAGAATGACGAGTCTCACACCATCTATATTTCCTTTATTGAAAAATAATTTATGAAAAACAGGAAAGAGGAAAATTGCTACTGATTTTTTAAGATGCGAGTTAGTAATTCACATCTACTGGGAAAACTATTTCGTGATTTCAGTTCTGGAGAAGGCACAAAACTGAAACAATATAAGGTGCAATTAACTTACAGAACACACTATAAATTAGTTTCCTTTCAAAAGTTCAATGACATCAACTGGATTCTGGTTTCCTAATGAAACACGTTATGACATCTATTGTATCATTTTGCTGAAAGTTATTGGAAAGCTTTTTGTTGGAATTATATCAACCTGAACTTTGTGATGGGCATCTCTGGATTCTCATATAGAACATACTGCCATATTTCTGGAGATATCTAATATGTGGCTGACAATGTCATGTACATTTTGCAGCAAATTTGGTTTTTAATGACTATTAATAAACTACAGATGCGAATGAATAGAGAAAGAACAGGAAGTTTTGAAGGACAGGAAGAAAGAATAGGGAAACATCTCCAATTTGCTAAACTTCGAATCCTTCCTCATGTGGTTAATCATCATACGACTCCTGAAGAAAAATGTGTGTTTTTACTTGTTTTCCAATCACTAGAAAAAAAGGGATGCAGTTTCCTCCTGTTTCCTACAACTCAAATAACTTGTTATCTTTGTAGTTAAAAGGATTTTGCTTTATAAGTTAAGGGTTTGTATACCTATTATCTTAATATGCAAAAGAAATCTGGCAATTTTGTTAGAGCATGAGCAAGAAAATAGCCATAGATTGAGGTTGTTATGTTGAAGCATAAGCTTCTAAGGGTGATAATTGAGTTGAAGGGTATAGTTACTAATATCATCTGAAAAATATAAAAACAGGACATGTTTTTGTTCTACATGCTTCTCAACTTATTTAAAAGCAAGAACTGTTATTTCAGGTATGCTAGACTGGTACAAGTCTGGTCTATTCTGTGTACTGACACATGATATGCCGGAGTGTATCACAGTACCAATGTGCTAAGGGGAGGGAGGAGGGTAGGAAGAGGAAAGAAGAAGAATGAATGAAGTGGAAGAAGAAGGACGAAGAGGCGGAGGAGGAAAAGGAATCAGAGGAGGAAGATGAGTAGGAGGAGAAGGCTTACCTGCAACTAACGGATGATGAGTGGATGGGTGACAAACTTTGGCAGTTGGGCAAAGGTGCAGTTGGGTGATGGCATTATAGAGAAGGAAAAGAGGGCTCGAGATTAAATAACCAGGGTTTATTAAGATTATATATATATAATATAATATTAATGGAATTAGATCGAATTGCTCGAAATGGGTTGGGTTGATGTACCAATTCATGTCGAAACGAAATAGCATTCCATTAAAAGCACAAAAAGAATTAGTTCTGTCTGTGCTTTTTTTGAAAGTAGAAATTATCATTTTTAACAAAAAATAATATAAATGTTTGGAATGCACAAAACTAAAAACATATTTACATTTTACTATAATCATTTGATGCAAGGATCGTCGTTTCGAGTACCAGACCTGTTTCGGTGATATGCCATATCGGTATGTATCGGTCAGTACTAATGTACTGACACATGGCACATCGGCATGTATTGGTGTTTCGATGAGGAAGAAAAAGAGGGAGAAGATGAAGGGGCGGTGGAGGACTAGAGGAGAGAGGAGTAAGGAAGGATGAAGAAGAGGAAGCGGTGGAGGAGGAAGAAGGAAGAAGAGGAGGAGAAGCAGTGACAGCGTACATGGGAAGCAGCAGCAGTGAAGTAGTGGCAACGGCGACAGCGACGCTGAATGCGAGAAGAGGGCTAGCAAACAGGAGCCTTAATTTCTATTTTAAGATTTTTTTCAGCTGAGTTGCACGGGTCCTACCATGATTTTTGATTTGGTTTTTATTCAATTGGACCAGGTTGTTCGAGATGAGGGTGGTCTACATACCGGCCCACGCTTGGACCAGTACATACCACTCATTTTGTACCGTTTCAATTGATACAGTAGTCCTTGATTTAATGTGGGGGCATTTATGAACTTTAAGGTTGCTTCTTTGAGCTCATGACACATGGATTAAAACAAACAATTTTAGATGTCATACCCATAACAGGTATAACAAACTTACAGGTCATTTAGGCAGTTTCAGTTAAAGTGTTAAACTACCTTAAAAAAATGTGGTTAAAGCTGTTAAGTTGTATTCCATTACAAGATAGTTAAATCAAGACCCAACTACTCATTAATAACTAGATTTGAACAGAATAATACTAACTCAATTTAGGTAACTATCTGTGCTGTCACAGGGACCACTACATAAAGGGACCTCCTCGGAAAAGAAAATTGTCTCTTTAGACCCTTCACTCATCTACTTCTCTAATTATTCTCTCAGTATCTTTTAAGCTCTCTTGAGAATTTCTTCTGTACCTTACATAGTTTTTATGCTTAGGCTTCAGAGGCAGATCTTGCCAAACACATTCCAAGTGCTCCTCTTCATGTAGGATCTTACTTGAATCAACTTTCTAGCCACGTTGGAAGTTCAAGTCCGTCTCATCTTGGCAGCACTCTTACTGTCACATATTTACATAGCGAACTGATCTAGATTGACTCTTGTAATCCTACTTGGCAAGACAACCAAATCCGACCTCATCATCATTAACTATTATTAAAATTGTATTGAAAAAACTTTTAATTGGCAAGCAAGGTATGAGAGACAGAAGTTATAGTATGGAAAGGAGTTTAATCTAAGGTTCCCAACAGATAAAAGGGAGTTCACTTAGGGAGTCAGATGAGTTGCTTGTTTTCTTCCCTGGAAGAATAAGATGCTTGCTTGACCAGCTCCTTGAGGTGGACTGATTATTTGCTCCATGAATCCCTGATATGGTAGTGAGAGTTAGCATCTCTATGGGAACCAGTGTCTGCCATACCGAGCCGTACCGCCCGGTATGGGCGGTACGTACTGGTCCGACAGGTTTTCGGTACGCGGACCTACTGTTACCGGTCCGAGTACTGTAGCACTGTAGCAGTGCTACAGTACTCGGTACACCCAGGTGTACCGCTCGGTATACCGTACCGTACCGGTACCGAGCCCAGGTCGAAATACCGGTACGGTACGGTATTGCGAACCTTGATGGGAACTATAAAGTTTATTTCATCTTCATTTCTGTTTTCTGTTTCTTTAATTTTGTTGATGTGTGGTTTAGAGAACTGGTCAGCTAGCTATGTCTTAACTTATTTTTATTTTGTTCTGGAAAATATCTTCCCATTCATTTCTATTCTTTCACAACTATTTTGAACAAGCTCTTGTGCTCCTTTATTATCATCTTAGCGACAATACTATGATGTCGACTATCTGTTTTCCTGGACTCTTTCCAGCCTGTTTTTTTACATTCTTTTGTTCGTTATATTCTTGGTGTTCTTTATCCTGTTAACTAATAATGTTTCAATTATTATTTCAAGAATAGGTGGAATTTAATAATGCATTATTCTTTTTTCTTGTGTAACTGAATGTTGGTTGTAGAGAAATTCAATAGTCCATTATTCTTTTTTTTATGTAATTGAATGTTGGTTGTAGAGACCACAACTGGTGAAAGGAAATATGCAGCTGTTTTCTCTGGATCAGCAGCGTAGTCAGGCACTTGAAGCACATGCTGCATCTTTTGCATCGTTCAAGGTTAGATTTTTCCAAGGTTCGCCGTACCGTACCGTACCGGCGTTTCGACCCGCGCTCGGTACGGTACGGTACGGGTGTACCGAGCGGTACACCCGGGTGTGCCGAGCACTGCTACAGTACTACAGTACTACAGTACTGCTACAGTACCGGAACGGTAAGAAACGGTCCGCGTACCGAATGTCTGTCGGACCGGTACGTACCGCCCGTACCGGGCGGTACTGTTCGGTACGGCAAACCATGGATTTTTCTTTTTCATTGTTGGATATTATCGGACATTGATTGCTACAAGTTCTATTCATTTATACCTTTCTTTCTTCTCCATTGTTTCTGTGATCATCTCTTCCTTAGGTGGTTGGGAATGAGAAACCCTCCCTTCTTATTTGTTTTTCCTCAAAGACGCTTAATGCTGGACAAATTACCTCAAAGTTGCATGTCATTGAACTTGGAGCCCAACCAGGTACCTTATTCTTTATTTGTTTCACTGTTAGTCATCTGCAAAGTGTTCAATGGGAAAACCATTTTCCATGATAAAATCAGAGCAACTATTAGTGTCTTTACTGCTACTATTAAAAAAGTCAGAAATTACATATTTAGATTGACTAGAACTAGAAGCTTCTTAATTTTCATCTGCATTTTCATAATGTATGAAACACAATGGAAAAGTAGTCCTATTTTTACTGTGATAGTGATTGTGAGATAAAACAAAAGCCTGCTGTTTCTTCTAAACCTTGTTTTTGGGAATTCTCCAACATTTAAAATGGTTTGTTTTTGCAGAAAACGGTTAGGAATGATATAAAATGGGAATATGAACATTATCAATCAAACTCCTTGGAAAACTGAGTGAATAACATGCTACACATTGTCTCTGCTTATCAATCCAGATTTTGACACATTTTCCTCTCCTTTGGTCCCTTTTTTCCTTCTGAAAGTAAAATGTATATATTTTATCAGGGAAACCAGGTTTCACAAAGAAGCAAGCAGATTTATTCTTCCCACCAGATTTCGCAGATGATTTCCCTGTGGCAATGCAGGTGATGGTGAAGCTACTTCAGTTAAATCTTAATGAACGTATTTGTTTTTGTTAAAATACTGATTAACATTATTGTTCATTTTGGCAGATCTCCCAAAAGTACAGTTTGGTATATGTCATCACAAAGCTTGGTTTGTTGTTTGTGTATGATCTTGAAACTGCAACAGCAGTTTACAGAAATCGAATCAGTGCAGATCCTATATTTCTCACAACTGAGGCTTCAAATGTTGGTGGTTTTTATGCGATCAATAGGAAGGGCCAGGTTCTGCTGGCCACTGTTAATGAAGCGGCAATTGTGCCATTCGTCAGTGGGCAAGTATGTTACTCCCTCAGCATTTCTCTTTCTGATTTTTGCACTTGTTTAGATTTATGATTATTGAATAATTCTGTGTCATGACATTCACAAGTTGAACAACCTGGAGCTTGCCATTAACCTTGCAAAACGAGGAAACCTTCCGGGAGCTGAAAATTTGGTAAACTATTAAATTTTCATTATTTATTACATTTTTTTCATTGGTGTTTGAATGCTTACTCATGAATTGACAATTTATAAATTTGCTATTTTCTAACATGTCTAAAATGCTTCGCATTGATCTTTTTTTGCGCATGCTTATCATTTCATGATGGCTATGTTTTGCTGAGACCAATAATCATAATGCACATACTAAATCTCTCTTTTCTGGGAGAGGAATTGGTTATGATAGTTAATGCCTTCTGAGTGTTTGAAGTATTTGAACACCTGCAAAATCATATCAAATATATTTTTACTACTTCATCTGCAACTATGCATGTCATATCTTCCTTTTATATTTTGTTGAGCAATTGAGAGTCTTTGTATGTTCAATAGAAAATGAGAGACTATTAACCGTACAATACCATTCAACAAAGATAGTATAGACCAGCATAAATAAAGTTATACATCATGCCATGAAAAGATGAGTTAGTTCCTGATCCTTTATTGATCAAAAGCAAGTACTACCTGTTCTTTAGTAAAAATATTGAAGGTTTAATTTTCTCCATGCTTTCTTGCAAGCAACCATTAATATTTTATCACAAAATAAATTTATGCAATCTAGCAAGATGCATAGTTTAACAAACTTTATTGTGTGGAGGCCAACATGTCTTTTATCATTAGATTTTTTAAGTTCTAGGTCAGGCTCTTTTTATTTTGTGGATTTCAATGGCTTGAATCAACTATATAATTCGTTCATGGTTTAGAATATTGGTATGACTTGTACATATCTACTAGCATTTACTAGTCTGAGCAACCACTTGTAACAGACCATACAACTTGGTACCATGGTATACCTTGCATTATTGGTTTTTTTCTTATGTTCTTTTCTAGTAATAGCATGTTGTACGGGTTATATACTGCATGCTATTTCAGTACACACTAGTATTGGACTGGTGTGTGTGTGTGTGTGTGTGTGTATATATATATATATATATATATATTATATCCTTGCTTCATTTTCTATACAAGTTTACAATGTTAACTTTGGAACTTTTTTCAGCTGAAAAAGGATGCACATAGCCACATACTGACTCATCCTTTAATTTGGATGACATGAGATCATGACATGCAATTTGCTTTGTTGTACTATCTACAGTAGTAATTTTGGAAAGCCCAGTTACAGATTTTTTTTATCCTACCTGGAACATTGGCTGTAGATTAAATGTTTCTCTTGACACAAAGTAATAGATGAATACTTTCATTTTACCAATTTGCCATCTTCTCTTTGGTGTTTATTCAAGAATTTCCATGGAAACGAAAGTTCTGTTATGATAGAAGCTCTTATGTACTGGCAGAATTGATATGCATTTTAAGTTCTTGTGTCTGTCATTGATAGGTAGTGCAATGTTTTTTTTACGATCTGAAGTGAGAGGTAATGAGAATGAGCATTGCCTTCTCTTTTTAACTATTGCGTCAGTATTTAACCAGTGCTCATTTCCAAACTTAGTCAAAATATTTCCTTAACATGACATCTTTTCGTGCCTACAGGTTGTGCAGAGGTTCCAAGAACTATTTTCCCAGACCAAATACAAGGAGGCTGCTGAACTGGCTGCAGAATCTCCACAAGGCATTCTTCGAACTCCGGAGACTGTTGCAAAGTTTCAGGTAATGAAAATTTCATTGGAGTCCTTTGTCTTTTTGTTTCCAGCATACTTAAGAGTTTTTGTGCTGCTTTATGGTCATAGAAATGCATGATCTAGAGCTGTAGAAGGTTCTTGAACTGAATTTTATCTGTTAGCTAATGGATGTAGCACTTCTGTGCTGAGAGAAAAGGAACTGTATTTTCATTTTTCCTTCAAATTTTCAAATTACTTGTTTCTGCGGGACTCAACATCTGCTTTGGTGTCTTTAAATGCTTTTCAGAGTGTTCCAGTCCAAGCTGGGCAGACACCACCACTGTTGCAGTACTTTGGAACATTATTAACAAGAGGAAAGCTTAATGGTTTTGAATCTATAGAGTTATCTCGTCTTGTTGTGAACCAGAACAAAAAGAATCTACTTGAGAATTGGTTGGCTGAAGACAAGCTAGAGTGCAGTGAAGAACTTGGGGATCTTGTCAAGGTAAATGATGTAACTTATATAAGCACTTCAGAGGTATCATTGACATATTTAAAACTGTTAATATTAGTCAATATTACATAATATACTTTATTAGTCGGTAGCATATCGTAAGATACAATTATGTAATCATGAACATTGATAATTTGTGTTTTCTCTAGACTGTGGACAATGATCTTGCACTGAAAATATATATAAAAGCAAGGGCTACGCCAAAAGTTGTTGCTGCTTTCGCTGAACGGAGGGAGTTTGACAAGATTCTTATTTACTCAAAGCAGGTACCTTTTTTTTTTCAAGTTGTCCTACAAGCTATCTAATTAAACCAGAAAATTTTGTATTTTTTTTTATTCTTTTTTCTGGGATGTTTCTTACTTTCTTTGTTTCAGGACTAAATCTTATTCTTCCACTCCTTGCTCCACCAAAGAAATCCATCAACTTGGCACATATATAAATTGTCCTATTCAAAGACTAGTACTGTAGCAAGAGTTTCAAATGAAAATGCTGGAGTCAACTGTAACAATCTTGTTCTTGATTTCAGGTTGGCTACACACCAGATTATCTTTTCCTTCTGCAGACTATTCTGAGGTCGGATCCTCAGGTAATATTTTGTTAGTAGTGATATGATACCATGTACATAAATGGTACTATAATATAGCACACCACTGCAGTATTTTGAATGATTGATCAATTTTCTTACAGTTGCTTTACTTCTTACATTGTGAAACTCCATTGATCACTTTTTGAAAATCCATCTGTTTTATTCTTTTTTATTTTTTGTGACACAATTTTCTTGTTCAACAAAATTTTCTTTCAGGGAGCAGTCAATTTTGCTCTTATGATGTCACAAATGGAGGGAGGCTGTCCAGTGGATTACAATACAATCACTGATCTTTTTCTTCAGGTTAAAATACTTCCTCTCTATATATGGTGTTTTGAGTAGACCATAATAAATGCACAACTTTCTGATTTTTTTTTTCAATTATCAGTAATGTAGTTACAGGACCCTGATAGGCAAGTTTTGTTGCTTGACTTTTCCCTTGTGGAATCTCTTTAAATTGATTAATGAGTTTTTGATTTTTCCTGGTTATGATTTTGATAGAGAAATATGATTCGTGAAGCAACGGCTTTCTTGTTAGATGTCTTGAAGCCAAATCTACCTGAACATGCTTTTCTTCAGACCAAGGTATTTTTCTCAAAGTTTAAAGAATGTATGATATCCGATTTTTATTCTTGTTCACATTTCTGACTTTCCAAACTATTGCAGGTTTTAGAGATTAATTTGGTGACATATCCAAATGTCGCAGATGCCATACTGGCCAATGGAATGTTCAGTCACTATGATCGTCCTCGAATTGCTCAGCTTTGTGAAAAAGCTGGTTTATATGTGCGAGCCCTTCAGGTAGATTACTTTGCAGAAATTATTTGCAGGCAAGTTTCTCTGTTGCAAATTGTCAATTGATTGTACTTTATTCTGCAGCATTATACAGAGTTGCCTGATATTAAACGTGTCATTGTGAATACTCATGCCATTGAGCCACAGGTATCTTTGGTTATATTATTTCATCTGATTGTATAGGTAATAGATTAGATACTAAATCAAAACCACTTCACTACAGGCACTTGTCGAGTTCTTTGGGACGCTTTCCAGGGAGTGGGCACTAGAGTGCATGAAGGACCTTTTACTGGTCAACTTGAGAGGGAACCTTCAGATAATTGTGCAGGTAATTTTTTCTTATTCCAGAATGTGTCTTGAGTTCAACTTCTGTAAGTTTATAACATCCATATTTTTTCAGACTGCCAAAGAATACTCTGATCAATTAGGTGTGGATGCTTGCATAAAACTATTTGAGCAATTTAAGTCCTATGAAGGTCTTTACTTCTTCTTGGGATCTTATTTGAGCTCCAGGTATATGGTCAGACTAATATGTTATGGATTGGTTCTATGCGAACATGAGAATGCTGATCTTTTTCTTTTTTCTTTTTACTGTAATGAAACAGTGAAGACTCGGATATACACTTCAAGTATATTGAGGCAGCAGCAAAAACTGGACAGTTAAAAGAAGTTGAGCGTGTAACAAGAGAATCTAACTTCTATGACCCTGAGAAAACAAAGAATTTTCTGATGGAAGCCAAACTACCAGATGCAAGGCCCCTGATCAATGTTTGTGATCGTTTTGGTTTTGTTCCAGATTTGACTCACTATTTATATACAAACAACATGCTCCGGTACATTGAAGGATATGTTCAGAAAGTAAGATATATTTCTTGACTGGATGCTAATTTTGTCTTCTGTATGGTAATGAACTATCATTCTGTAGTGAACATCCAGGTCAAATTTGTCTGCTGCAATTATGGGATTATTCAACTTATTTTTCTAGAGATTTTGAAGTAGCTAAATTGGTTGTTTTTGTTGTTTATAGGTAAACCCAGGGAATGCTCCTTTGGTTGTTGGGCAGTTGCTAGATGATGAATGTCCTGAAGATTTTATTAAAGGTCTGATTCTCTCTGTCCGTTCCCTCCTGCCAGTTGAGCCTCTTGTGGCTGAGTGTGAGAAGAGGTATGTGATGTTACCACCTCATTATACACTTGGAAACAACATTGTTGGTCCAATGTGTTCTACATCTAATGCCTTGTGGTAAACAGGAACCGGTTACGCTTGCTCACACAATTTTTGGAACATCTTGTTAGCGAGGGTAGCCAAGATGTGCATGTCCATAATGCTCTGGGGAAGATTATCATAGACAGCAATAACAATCCAGAGCATTTTCTAACTACTAACCCATACTATGATTCGTGTGTTGTTGGTAAATATTGTGAAAAACGGGATCCTACTCTTGCAGTTGTTGCATACAGAAGAGGTCAATGCGATGATGAACTTATAAATGTTACTAACAAAAATTCATTGTTCAAACTGCAAGCCAGGTATGCCTTGGAGTTTGTTTAAAGTAAACCTTGTTTGAGGCTTTTCTTTTTAACCATCATTGCTGACTTTTATATCTTCTTTGATGATAGATATGTTGTTGAAAGGATGGATGCTGATCTGTGGGAGAAAGTTCTTCAACCTGAAAATGAATACAGAAGACAACTTATTGATCAAGTTGTTTCTACTGCATTGCCTGAGAGCAAGAGCCCAGAGCAAGTCTCTGCAGCTGTCAAAGCTTTCATGACTGCTGATCTTCCACATGAACTTATTGAACTACTTGAGAAGATCGTCCTACAAAATTCTGCCTTTAGTGGGAACTTCAATCTGCAAAACCTGCTGATTTTGACGGCTATTAAAGCTGATCCACCAAGGGTCATGGATTACATTAATAGATTAGATAATTTTGATGGTCCAGCAGTTGGTGAGGTGGCAGTTGAAGCACAACTTTATGAAGAAGCCTTTGCCATCTTCAAGAAATTTAACTTAAATGTCCAGGCAGTCATTGTCCTCCTAGACAACATCCAAAGCATAGAGCGGGCTGTAGAGTTTGCCTTCCGTGTTGAAGAAGATGCTGTATGGAGCCAGGTTGCAAAAGCTCAATTAAGGGCAGGTTTAGTAAGTGATGCAATTGAGTCATTCATTCGTGCTGATGATGAAACCCAATTTCTTGATGTTATTCGGGCTGCTGAAGATGCTAATGTTTACCATGACCTGGTGAAGTACTTGTTGATGGTGAGGCAGAAGATTAAAGAGCCGAAAGTGGATGGTGAACTGATATTTGCATATGCTAAGATTGATAGACTAGGTGAAATTGAGGAGTTCATTCTTATGCCAAATGTTGCTAATCTTCAAAATGTCGGGGATCGTTTGTTTGATGATGCTCTTTACGAAGCTGCTAAAATCATATTTGCTTTCATTTCCAACTGGGCAAAATTGGCTTGCACACTCGTTAAGCTGAAGCAGTTCCAAGGTGCTGTTGATGCAGCTCGCAAGGCAAATAGCACAAAGACATGGAAGGAAGTTTGTTTTGCTTGTGTCGATGCTGAGGAGTTCCGCTTGGCACAAATATGTGGTCTGAATATCATTATTCAGGTAATATTTTTATCGTATGAAGGAACATTTTTTATACCCATTGCTTTTACTTGGTTGTTTAAAAGGTCTCATATTCTGGTTCAATGTGTGTTATCTGTTTATTTTGTTTTTTAGGTGGATGACCTGGAAGAGGTCAGTGAGTATTATCAGAACAGGGGTTGCTTTAATGAGTTGATTTCCCTCATGGAGAGTGGCCTTGGCTTGGAACGTGCACACATGGGCATCTTTACAGAGTTGGGAGTTCTGTATGCCAGATATAGACCAGAAAAACTAATGGAGCACATTAAACTTTTCTCAACCCGTTTGAACATTCCCAAGCTTATACGTGTTTGTGATGAACAACAGCACTGGAAAGAGCTAACCTATTTGTACATACAGTATGATGAATTTGACAATGCTGCCACAACGATCATGAACCATTCTCCAGATGCATGGGATCACATGCAATTCAAAGATGTTGTTGTCAAAGTTGCAAATGTTGAGCTCTACTACAAGGCTGTGCATTTCTACTTGCAAGAACATCCTGACCTCATTAACGATGTTCTACATGTGCTTGCACTTCGTGTGGACCACACACGTGTTGTAGATATCATGCGAAAGGTTCGAATTTGTCCTTGCAGAACTTTTTGTTGGTTCACCTATTTTCTTTTTGTTCTATTATGAGAAAATAAAGCTAGGTTGTTTTGCTTTTTCTGGAATGTAATTGTTCTGTTACTATAAGGTTAGACATATTTTGGATTTCTAATACTTTCTTGCTTCAGGCTGGTTACTTGCATCTTGTAAAGCCATATATGGTTGCAGTTCAAAGTAACAATGTAGCTGCTGTCAATGAAGCACTAAATGAAATCTATGTTGAGGAGGAAGACTATGATAGATTACGGGAATCAGTTGACTTGCATGATAACTTTGATCAGATAGGCCTTGCACAGAGGGTAAAGTTGTCGTAGTTGCTAATGTTATGTTAAATGATTATGGATATTTTTATTCTCCTTATGAGTACGTTGTTTTGCTAGATTGAAAAACATGAGCTTCTTGAGATGCGGAGGATTGCTGCATATATCTATAAGAAAGCTGGGAGATGGAAGCAGTCTATTGCATTATCCAAGAAGGACAATCTTTACAAAGATGCAATGGAGACATGTTCACAGTCTGGTGATCATGAACTTTCAGAAGAATTGCTGGTTTATTTTATCGAACAGGTAAAGGGCTTGATCATACTGATTACCTATGAATATCATCATATGGTCTTCTCTGTTGTATTGGAGTTACGTTCAGGTAGAACTCTTTTAATGGTACTTTCATACTAGAAAATGATTATAAAGTATAAACTAGCAGTGATATTCTTATCCTAATCTTTCGAGTTATCCTGGACACAGTTTAAAATCTCGGTCTATTTAGGGGGCTTATATTCAGGTAGAATCTCTTATGGATACTTTGATGCTCGAAATAACGGTATGTTCAGGTAGAATCTCTTAAGAATACTTTGATGCTCGAAATAATGGTGCTACAAACTGAAATTGACATTTTATTGTTAAATCTTTTTGAGTTGTCTTGGTATGTGATACATTGACCTGTATCACCTGATATTGCTGAAAAAATAGTGAAAATATGAATAGCCTGGTATGGAGTTATGAGGTCCAATACTAATCCTTGGTCGGACCCTTAAATATTGATCAGTATGTATGGTGCTGGTTGGTATTTGAAACCATATTCCTAGGAATGAAACTCGGATGTGGCTTGTTGTTTTTCCTATGTGCTTATTACTTTGTGTACTAAATGTTTTAGTAGTTCAACTTAGGTTTTTTATGCTTGGTTTGGAAGTATGAATTGCTTTTTTTATTTTATGCATGCACTAAATCATGATAGGTGCATGCTAGTTTATGGTAATTATTCATTAAAGTAGTGCATTGCCTCCCATCTTTAGTGGCCAAGATATTGGTTGGTGTTGTCAAACTGTGCATTTTGGTTAATTGAAGTGATATATGATATTATTATTTTAAAATCATGCTGTAACATTTGATAATTCTATAACAATTCAGTTTCAAGATTCATGAACAAATTATAATATGGCAAAATGGGTGTTGTAAGCTGGTCAAATTACTAGACAGATCTGACTCTCACATACCATGCATGAAGTTTGATAAAACTTATCGTTTTTTTTACAGCATGTTTGAATCGCATCAAATATTTTCGAGTGACAACACCTTTAAAATGTTTGGAACAATCTACATTTGTATTTTGCAGCAAACTGTGAAAGTCATGTGGATTCTTAATGACATCACCAACTAAAGCTTCATCTTTGTCTATGATTCACATTATTCAGACTTAACAGAAAGCTGTAAAGCTCCTATATGGTTTATAGAACAAGGTCAAAAACCTTATTTGTTAGTGGTTCTCGTCTCTATGTTTTTCACCTTCAGCATAACCTGAATCATTAATAACTTTGCATTGCATATGTGGCTAGTTATAAAGGTGAGATGAGCAACACTGCATACTATATTCTATTATAATTATAAATGTCTTTTTTATTTCTTCTAGGGATGATGATTTTTACCTCTAGGAGTTTTTAGATGGTTTGAATTTACAAAATTAAGAGGAAACATAATATCTGTTACTAGTCAGTCCATAGATGTTTAATAGCCAGAAGATAAATGTGATGAATTTCTGGAATATGTATTGCAGGGGAAGAAGGAATGCTTTGCTTCATGTCTCTTCATTTGTTATGACTTGATCCGTCCAGATGTTGCCCTTGAACTTGCCTGGATGAACAATATGATTGACTTTGCTTTCCCATATCTCTTGCAGGTTATCTGTCATTGTCTTTTCTGGTGATTTTAGTTTCTTTTTCCTTTAAACCATGATTATTTCAAAAGTCTACTACTGAAAATCTATTATCATGGCATATATCGTGTCTCTGCAGTTTATTCGGGAATATGCTAGTAAAGTTGATGAACTTGTAAAGGATAAAATTGAAGCACAAAATGAAGTGAAATCCAAGGAAAAGGTAGAAAAGGATTTGGTTGCACAGCAGGTAACTAATTTCTTTGGCATCTTTCCTGGTTCGGAATGTGGAAATCTTCTTGTTGCACAGTAATAAAAATATATGTCGTATTTTTCTGCAGAATATGTATGCACAGTTGCTGCCTCTTGCCTTACCAGCACCACCTATGCCTAGTATGGGAGGATCAAACATGGGCGGGCCTTATGGTGCGCCACCACCAATGCCTGGTATGGGAATGCCACCACCAATGCCTGGTATGGGAATGCCTGGTATGGGAATGCCGCCAATGCCACCATTTGGGATGCCTCCAATGGAAAATTACTGAGAAATTTTGGGGCTGGCGTAGCACGTAGTGTGGTAAGTTAGGATGTTTTTGATATCGCTGATGGTGCAATGGATCAAAGCAGTTGGAGACTACATCTTCTTGTCGTCGATGTTAAGATTCATACATTTCATATTCTTTTGGCAGCAGTGGTTTGACTGCCATTGAGATTTTGTATAGGTTTTCTTGACTCGGAGTAAACCATTCTTGTTTTATGTTGATTAGATCTTAATTAGACTTATTGGATGACCTCATTATATATATTATAAGATGTTCCTCCACATTGTGATGTTCAATTACAATCAAGTATTAGTGGATCGTTAAGGTGATTAACATGGTTAATTATATCACGCTGGTGCCTTGGTTTCTTTTGACTGTAATTTTTGATACTAGGCTTCTTGCTAAGAGGGACGAGGCTTCCTGATGGTGCGTGTAATATATATATATATATATATATATATATATATATATATATATATATATATATATATATATATATATACACACACACAAACACCATGAGGTTTGGAGCCCTTTCCCAAAAAATAAGTGAGTAGAATCGTTGACATTTTTATTTTTTGGAGGACATGTTTAGTGAACCATTCGGTGGGGGAAAAAGAAACTATTTGTTTACGGATGAAATATATCAGAAACATTTTTATTTTTTGGAGGACATTTAGTGAACCATTTGGTGGGGGAAAAAGAAACTATTTGTTTACGGATGAAATATATCAGAAATATCAATATTAAAATTGATATTCATATGATATGATACGTAGGGTTGCACATCTAACTTATGCAAAATTATGCCTGATTCAATTGTTCTTCCTCCTCATTATATATTATATGTTATTATTTATTATTAGTTTAATCTATCGCATGCACTTGGCGCTCGTGCTTTTTTATTATTTTTTATTTTTTAGTGACCACTTTAAATAAATTTTAATCATCAATCATACTGACCGTAGACGCATGGGTGAGCTTAGTCGAAGAGGTTTCCTTCCGCCATCGCGTCCGGTGATGTTTAACGGAGTGGATTTCTTAATACTTAATTCGACCCACTATCGGATCCGATCCGGATGCTGTCGGGATTGGATCGGGTCCGATCCGGATGCTGTCGGGATTGGATCGGGTCCGATCCGGATGCTGTCGGGATTGGATCGGGTCCGTTGTCCACTAATTTTCTTGTCGCAGCAACCGACCTTCCTCCCCCGTTCCATTAAAACATTTCCTCCACCATTCTGCCGATTCAAGAATCGCGGCCTAAACCCGCCATAGAAACCATCCGGGCGTTGCCCCTCTCCTCCTCTCTCCGGCGAGCGGGAAGGAAGAGATGTCTTCGACTGTCCTGGAGGTGACGCGCCCCGCCCACGAGGACGTGGAGCGGCCCATCGTGCGGGAGCTCCAGCGCGAGCCGGTCAACAACCTCGATCGCCTCTTCCGTAGCCAACACGTCCGCCACATTATCCATCTCATCACTAGCACCACTGATGTACTCGTAATTCTTTGGCCTCTGTCCCTTTGGTTCCCCTCGATGCGACTCTCTTCCGTTTGCTTCTTTCTCGTTCTTTGGTTTCTTGATTGTGTGTTTTCTTTTAATGACCCGATCTTGGATCTGTTCTCCCAAAGATTGACGAATACGAGGACAAGGACAATGCACGGAGGGATGACATTGCGGCACTTGGAGGACAGACAGCAAGCGGCACGATCAATCTTTTCAGTGCGTTTTATGATCGTATCAAGGAGTTAGGAGTTCTTCGAATCCCTAGAACTTGGAAAGAAAGTGGTGGATTCACGGAGGATTCTTGTTTTTTTCCTCTTTAGGAAGTTCTTGGAACCGTGGATAACGTAAGGCATCTGCGTCCTTTGTGACGTTCCCCTTCTAAACACTTCTGCGTTGCAAGATTTTACATCTCTTGGCATCTTGAAATTACTTCATCTAACAACGATAGTTTACCTTATATTTGAATCAGTTGTGCGATGTTTTTATTTATGCTGGAGAGATTCTTGGCCAATGACATTGGATTTAATATAGTTTTGTTTTAGCATGCTTTTGTCTGGAACTTATTGCATGTCTCCTTATGTAGTTGCCTTTGCGTCACAGATTCGTGAGTATCACAGGAGGCATTCGACTGCTCGTGTGGTTGATGCGATTGAGGAGTATGAAGAGCTACCAAAGGAAGACACACTAATTAAATTCAGTGGTGAGGTTTTCTAATATCTTTATTTCGTATCAAAATTATCTGTGCTTGTATTTAGATCATATTGTTAGCTCTATAAGATATGCTTCTCTATGTCTATACTACATGCCTAGGTTCGATTCCATTTCTTTGCTAGGGTACCATTGCAAACTCATGTGGTGACAGCTCCATGATTTAAGTTATCTACTGGTCTATTCTTAAACTTACCTATCTGAACAACTGAGGGATAACTATAAACTATGCCTCGGAATAAGAATTAACCACTGCAGGACTTTTGTAGCGATATGTGATAATAATTGGATAATGGTTTAAAATATCTATCTGCCCATTACATTTTGGTGAGTTTTTTATTGCTTTAACTAGGAACCAGTGACGGTACATATACTTTGGTACCTTTGGTATTTATTTTTTTGATTTTTTTGATTTTTCTAGTTATACCACATGGCATGTGTCGGTACACCATCCATTATATAGTTACCATACTGCTCTAATAGCTGTTATATAGTTGCCTTCTTGGTGAATTCAAAATGTCTATTCCTTTCTTTTAACTAATTCACTGTCATGGCGATTATTAGGGGGACCTTTTGATAACCCTCCTGTTTGTTGTTATGAGATCTGTGCTATCTTACACACCTGTTCTTCTTGATTAGGCTTCATTTGCTTACATTTGTTTCTTCCCATTATGTACTGTCCATGAATTACTCTTCAGTTTTATTAAAATGTTCATGCAATACTCTTCAGTTTGGAAATCCTTTTTTTACTCAAGCCAATATGGGCACGATGGTCATCTCGTACAAGTCCAGGTTTTTAAAGTTACTTTATGCAAGTTAGAAGTCTGTAAATGTGGTTGAATTCTGCTTCAACTTCTGGTTGAAAAATTTAGGTATAAGATTATTGATATTCACTGGTCCCCATGAGTAAAAATTTATGTGGTAGTTCAAAATTGACTTATTTTCAATACATCAAGTTATACTTATGTCAAAGAAAAGGCTAAATTCATGTATAGCTTTATTTTTCTTGTTGTCTGTTAATGCCTATGAAACTGTTGTGAGGAGCAATTTTGTTATTTCTTTTTCATATTTGCAAACATCACAACATGAAATGAGATGAATCTCTGTCGTGATTTTTGTATTTTAATTTCTGCAGGATTTTATTATTTTGCATGCAGGATCATGCTGGCATGCATAGTAAGATGTAGGCAATTATTTATCCATTTATTTACATATTTGATGCCTTCATTTACAATATTTTTGGATTCTGGTCTTATGTGTAATTTCACAAAGCTTTTTGTTACTCTTTATGTCCTATTGGCAGATGCCTGGTTATGCATGTTGAAACTATGGTGCCTTCCTATATATTTTTGGAATTTATGTACGTCATAATCTTTTTGCAAGTGCCACTTTATTTTAGCCTTTTTTCTCAATTTTGATTGATTTGTTGGAAGCTTTTGGTCGGTATCTAGACATGCATGAATGAGTACATCAATTCAAAATTTGGGGAGCCCATGGATTCATTTTTTCAAACTGAAAAAATTCCTTGCAATCTGAAATTCACTAGGTAAGAGTCTGGTCTACATTCTTAACAGAATGAACTGCATGGTAGTCACTGTTCTCCAGTATGTTGCATGTTTCTTCTTGTGTTATTTATGCATCCCTGCTATCTTGTTGTCATGTGTGCTGGAAGGTTGGAGGGGCACTTTGATTTATTAAAATTTGTTAATTGTGGTGTTGGCCAGCTAATCTCTAAACAACTTGTGGGGTATTATTGATTCAACTGTGGCTGAAATGGTTACATGGATTACAACAAATCTGATGGTAATTCTTGTTGTGTCCTGCAGACAATTCAGAGAATACTTGGAGCATGTCCTGGAATGCCTAATATCATTTCTAGAATGCACACAACCCCTTCAACATCTGGATAAGCTATTTGCATAGGTCTCTTCTTATATTCTGATCTAACTGATCTAGATAAATTTAGTCAGATTGTACTTCTGGTATCAATCGGTTGAACATTCTAGTGGATTTAACATGATGCAAAGTCCTCTATGTCTAGGTTATCCATTTATCTGCAGACTTCATTTATCTGTTTGACCTGTATACTTGGATGCATAAACAAGGAGTATAACTTTTCATTCTTTAACATGGGCTGCATCTCCCATTGAGTTGCTGTTTCTTATTAGTTGGATAAATCTTTTCTCTGCTTGAGATGCCAAATTAAGTAAGAGATTACAATGTTGGAGGGCTGAGTGTATGGGTACAACTTTGGAATAAGTACCGACTGCACCTCATATGTGTTAGGTGTCTATTTATCTGTATCCCTTTTTTATCCAATTACTTAGTAAAAGCCATTTTAGATCAGTTGAGCACTGTGAATAAATGACAATGTTTTTACATTGTCCTAGATATGCTGTTAACTGTGTGCTCATGCGAGGATACACTCGAACCTCTGGCTTTGTTTTTGAGATTTAGGATATTGGTGACAACCTTGCTAACTGAAAAGAGGGAAATCTGTTGGTTGCATACTCTAATCTTGTTACCATTTTTCTTTCGTGTTGGAAAACTGATGTTTTTTGTGCTGCAACAGGTGGAAACTGAGTTTGAACAGCAGCGGGCTGATGAAAAGGTTCTGGAATGGTAGAACAAGGGGATAGAAAATGGTCTTATTCAGTCGCAAGAGGCCGTGATTGATCTTGATTATTGCAGTACCGTTGAAGAGCTCATGGAAGTTGGTCCTGAGAAATTGAAAGAGGTTAGTTTGTTGGCCCCTTCCTATCTATTTTAGTAGGTTTTCTAGCATGTGAGTTATCTTTGTAGTTTTCATGTCATCTTGCATTACCCAATAAAAAGTCACATTGATGCATATATTTGATGGGCAAATGCATTCTTCTTAACTATGTGATATTCATAGAATGATTAACTCCAGTAGTCTTTTGCCTAAACATTGTCATTCCTTGTTATTGCTTATATATTTACAAATATAGATATTGTGAATTAGACCTATCTGTTTGTTCAGATAGCTCTTTCATTGTTTATCTTTTTTATATAGCATAGTGAAAATCCCTAGCGTCAACCTCCATAGCAGTTCTAAGAGAGAGGTTGGGTGCTGGGAATGATCCATAAAAGCTTTTCTCTTGCCTTTTGCAGCAGCATCGACTTGGGAATGTCTACTGATACATGCACCAGAAGGTAATACTTTGCTGCATTGAGCTTTTGTTAGATCATTGAGCGCCATTCCAAGACTTGATAAAGGAGTGTGTTGAGTTAGGCAGCTGATAGGCATTATAAGGTTTTGTCAACTGTATGAACATGTATCTCTGTTGTCCACAGCAGAACTCAGTGGCAGGATCATCCATGATGTATGATCCATACTAAATCTGATCAAAATCCCATCGTACCTTTTCTATATTTCTGGCAGCCCATCTTTTTGTCTTGGTAGATGGAGTGAGATGAAACTCAGAAGCAGCTTATGGTCTCCTTATAACTGGACATTCTTCTGCATGCCTTGTTGGAATGAGGAGACAAAAAAGCAGTAATTTGGTTGAGTAGGGAGCTGGGTGGTGAGAAAATCTCTGAGGTGAGGATGAGGAGGAGATGGATAATTTTCTAACCAGCCACAAATAATTGGGACCTCATTTATTATCATTGTTGTAGAGAATAACGCAAATCCACCTTAAATATTTAATCACTCTTACTTATGATATTATGAACACAGTGTTTTGTTGAGAGGTTTAAGTGGACATTTGTATCAAATATGTCAGCCGGTATTGTGAAAGGTGCAGAGCACATTTAGGAGCTGTCCTAGGAATGCCTTACTGAGAGGTGTAATGTGTGATATTTCTATTAAAGAAAAGAAAAGGGGCATACCTAGTGTATGAAGCTCTTGCTATGTATGAAGCTCCTGCTAATGCGTGAGGGTCAATGTATGCAGTCTTATTTAGAGAGGCTATTTGCGGGACTCAAATTTTGATCTCCTAGTATATGAAGCTCTTGCTAATGTGTGAGGGTCAATGTACGCAGTCTTATTTAGAGAGACTATTTGCATGACTCAATTTTTTTTTTTAGGTCACAAAGGAGCAATATTATTATTATATGAAGCAAGGTATGTAATACCGTATCGTACCGGTGTTTCTAGGTTGGCTCGGTACGGTACGGTATGGTACCATATACCGCTCGGTACACCAGGGCGTACCGAGTGGTTTTAAATATTTCTTCCTCTTATTGTAGCACTGTAGCAGTACTACAGTATAGCACTGTAGCACGTTCTGTCCGGTAGCGAGCGGTCCGCGTACCGGTATATCGTCGGACCGGTACGTACTGCCCGTATCGGGCGGTACTATTCGAAATTGCATACCATGATATGAAGACACATCCTCTAGGGTAGTCACATGTCTAGTGTGGTTACATATATTTGTTCAGCTATTCAAAACTGTTAGCGACAGGCATTATTAAACTTGTTGAGGCCTCTAGCATCAATAGCTTGTAACTAATGGAGAAGCAGCACCAGTTGCTGCTGCTAACATGGGGTGAGGCGGCAATGGCCATCAGCAGCTGGTTATTGCTACTAACCAGGATGAGCATCTTTGCAGTTGCAGTGACTGCGGCCCTGATGCCATCTCTTATTGCTAACCAAAATAAAAAAAGGGGGAGGGAAAAAAGATATCTCTGGTTTTCACATTTGGTGATAATGGTTTAGGTTAGAGTAGCACATTCATTTCTAAGACGAAAATGCTGTTTGCCTGAGGCAGAGAAACCGGTTCTCTGGATTTGTATTATCTTTCTGAATCTGAAAAGCAATCCTGAAAAGTTTTTGTTGGTTCATTTGTCAGTCTTTTACAATCCGTTTTTAATATCATGGTTAGAACTTTTAAAAGTTTAACAAGTTCCTACTGTATATTTATGCAGAGTTGAATCTTGTATATGGTCTTGTTTGAGTTGCTTCTAATGCAACCATAGTGTCTCATTCGCAGTGTTTTGTGGATTTGTCTAATTTAAATTCCCATACAGAAATCAAAGCAGAATGGTCAATGTCCTTGTTAATTCTTGAGTCTCTAAATCCCTATAGGAATGATCAACCTCCTTGTCAATTTCTGTTATGTTTACGGCAATAGGTTGATCAACCTCCTTGTCAATCTCTATAGGCATATCTTATCCTGTTTTTGTTAGTAGGTCAGTCAAGCCAATTTGTGATACAGACTCGTGATGCTTTTTACGATTGAGCTTCTCTGATATAATGTAGCATATTTGTAATCATCTTAGCAATTTTAAAATAAATATTTTTGACCCTTCTGTATTAATGGTTGATCACTTGATATGCTAATAAAAAGTTCACGTTTTAGTCTTTGGCTGCTCGGGGATTGCAAACTGGTGGCACACTTCAGCAGTGAGCAGAGCGGTTTTTTTTGACAAAGGTTTCTGTAAAATTGTAAATGATTTTTTTTCTCATCTTCACTATTATGCACAGATCTATGTCCTGGTTGTACACTTTTACTGAAAATTGTTATTTTAATTTTTTGTGGCACAACTGTTCATGAAACTCTTTTGCTTCTTGTTTATCTCCCATTTATATGTACTATTTGATTAAGACTTAAGGATGTTTCTAGTGGTAATACCAGTATCCTGCTGCAAAAATGTCTTGGTGCTTTCCAATTTATGTGGGGTTATAGTTTTTACCCTTTTCTTTTATAGCTGAAATAAAGTGCAGAGATGTCCCAAGATAGGGCAAAATTTTACATTTGTTGGTTGGTAAAATACAAGAATAAGATTTCTTGTTTTGGAAGTCATTCGTTATGGGTAAACAGCCAGTCTATGAATAAGATAGTGAGGCATGCCTTATTGGTCTTACCTTATCATAGTTTAGATTTAAATTCATCGCTGAATTCAGAGTTATGTTAGGTAAATTGAGATGTTTGAACTTTTGGGGATTTCCTGTTTTAGTCATCTTGTGAGTCCCAAAATTTTTCTGTTTAAAAAAGATATAAAAGTACTGAGGTAAACCAGATTTCTAAATTGACCAAGAAATCTATTTGAATACCGTAACACAAAGACCTTAGGGATCTATGATAAGCAAGTGGTCTTTGGGTCATAATACATTTCTTAGGGGCATCCAGTGGTCTAGATAAGGATCTATGTTTAACATTAAAGCCTCAGGAACTCAAGTTTTAAATGGTATCAGAGCCAATTGTATTCTGTTTTGATATAGTCTCTAACCGAATTGCTATGATATTTATGCTAAGTTTGCTTTGTAAAACATCACTTACGATTTAAAACTTGTGAGGAGCCCGAGGAAGGCAGCCAGGTCAGGGAACCACAGTAAGACCTTTGACGCAAGCCCTCGAAGTTAAGAACGTAAGTAGATCTAAAACAATGCATATTTAGCATATGTCTAAGCTTTGGGAAGAAGCTATTCAAAAATGGTATACAGACTCCCATACCTCCCATCTGGACTACCTAAATCTAGCGGAGACTTCAAAACCCACTAAGAAAGAACTAGCTCACAACATCTCTGTCATTTACGACCGAACTTGCCTATCAAGCAGAGTAAATCTTAGAAACTTCAAACTTTTGCTTGAAGAAAACCGCAACCTTGAGCAAAGGGTTAACAATCTTGAAACCTCAATAACAACGCTATCTTCCTTACTTATCGAAAACAAGCCCCTTACTCAAGCTGATGTTCAAAAATTGGTGCTAGAAATAACTAAGCAACCCAAACTCATTGAGGAAGAAGCCTTACGACTTTCACAGAACCTGGACCAAAAACTCCAAAGGATTGAAATTTTATTATCCAAAATAGAAAAACAAATCTTTGGATGAGCCATATATCCTCCAGGGGTACCGAATCTTACAAGGAAGCTCTTAAAGCTACTGAATCTATTGAACCCCCATCACTTGGGTTTCTCAAAGCAAGTGATTTTCCGGGAACTCTCAGCCATCAGGTAGCCGTAATCAAGCAGCATAACGTACAAATTCAACTGCTGGTACAAATTGCTGAAAACATAAAAGGAATACGAACGGAGCTACAGACAATACGGGAACTGCAACAATCAAAGACAACGCAATCCCAATTAGTACCAGACGAACTCATCACCAAATTAGCAAACCTTAACCTAGGCCCCTCTGAAAGGCCTAAAGAAACAAAAGGAAAAATATTAGTCTTTAAAGATCCTATAAAGATCTTCCAGGAAGCAAGAAGATGACTTCCAGAACACAGACCCAAGAGGTATCTACGTCAACTCCTCTCGTAGAAGACCAAATCAGGAACTACAGAAGAAACCAGAGGAGAATATTCAACGCTAGAAGACGACTTGGGCAACTTATCTTCAGAAATACAGACTCAAACGCTCAGGTTCTGGAACAACAAATAGACCCTCAGGCGCAGTTGCAATTATCCATGAGGGAAAGAGCTGCAATAGCACCGGCCGAAGTATTATACCACTCAAGAAGAGATGATGCGCATCACAGGGTCTACATGCATCGATCTGAAGAAGCTATGTTGGTCACCAACAATCAAGAAGACAGGGCTTTTATTCAGGAGCAAAGCTTTGACCAACTAATCAGAAGCGGGATGAGGTATATTCATCTCGGGATCCTACAAACAAGGGTCCAGACACTTCATAGACAGGAAGAGGGAACACTGGCACTATTAGTGTTCCGAGACAACAGATGGGCTGATGATAGGTCCATCATTGCCACAATGGAAGTAGACCTGACTAGAGGAAGTCAACTGGTCTACGTTGTACCAGACACCATGATGACGGTAGGAGATTTTTACCGTAATATACAACTTTCTATACTAACCCGTGGGTATGACACATGGCAGAATGGAGAAGCAAATCTACTGATCACCAGGGGAATGGTGGGGCGACTTTCAAATACCCCGAACGTCGCCTTTGCATATGAAATTTCAGGGGTGGTGGATTACTTAACAAGCCATGGCGTAAGGGCGTTACCAGGAAGAAGGTATTCCACAGCAGAAATCAGAGGAAGAGACTGGATGATCAGACCCACACAGGTCTCAATTCCCATGCAGCCTGCCGAACTCAGGAGTCGAAATCTAATTGATGGAAGAATTTCAATTAGCTTCGACAATTATAAAGCAGCATCAACATCCAGCAGAATCCGTTACAACAACGCGGATGACGAAACATTCAGTGATGAAGAGGAAATCCGAAGCCATACAATAGCTGTCAATATTCAATTAGATGACAGCGAGGACGAAGCTGAGGAGCTATGGGAAAACCTTAATTCCTACTTCCGAGACACCCACATCACAGGAAAGGAAGTAGAGATGCCGTACCCTCGGAAGCATCAAAAGGAATTAATCGCAGCAGGACTAGAAGAAGAACTGATAATGGAATACCCACAGTTAGCAAGGCTATCTCAACAGGTATATTCATCATCTGCTGTATCAAACTACAGGCCACCAACGGACTCAACCATGGGACCTGTAAACTATCCCCCGGCTGTAAACATAGAATCCACAAGTCAGAGACCAGAATATGAAGGACACTCAAGACAGCCGAGGTTCAAGGCAAAGAACTTCTCAGAAGCCTGGAACCTCCCTTCAGCCTTTCAGCAGCAAGGAGCAATATTTATAATCTCATCCCAATTGGGAATGTTTGATGAGGTGTTTATGAGGTGGGAATCAATAACAAAGAATTTAGTATCTTTACAAGGGTTCACAGATCCTCTAGCAAAAATGGAATTTATCGAAAATCTGCTCGGAGAAGCAGAGAAACTAGCGTGGATCCAATGGCGGATGGCTTACCCAGAAGAATACCAACTACTCCTAGCCAATGCGGATGGAATGGGAGGAACACAAAATATCCTCTCACAACTGAGGACGATCTTTATACTAGAAGACCCATTTCAAGGATCTACGATAACACAAGAAGAGGCTTACAGAGATCTCGAAAGGTTATCTTGTACTAACCTTAAACATATTATTCAATTCTTAAATGACTATATGAGGTTGGCATCCAAAACAGGAAGGATGTTCCTAGGACCAGAATTATCCGAAAAGTTGTGGTCCAAAATGCCAGGGGAGCTAGGAAAAAGGATCAAAGAGGCATTTGAAGCAAAATATAGGGGAAACACCATAGGGGTAATCCCAAGGATTCTCTTCTCCTACAAATATTTGGAAGCGGAATGCAAGGATGCTGCATTCAGGAGAGCATTAAAAGACCTATCCTTTTGCAGTAAGATTCCTATCCCAGGATATTACAACAAACCCGAAAGAAAATATGGGGTAAGGAGATCAACCACCTACAAGGGCAAACCCCACTCATCTCATGCAAGAATTGAAAAGAGAAAGCACTTGATAAGAAATAAGAAATGCAAGTGCTACCTGTGTGGAGAAGAAGGGCATTTTGCAAGGGAATGCCCTAACGACCGAAAAAATATCAAAAGAGTAGCAATATTCGAACAATTGGACATTCCGGAAGAATACGAAATACTATCAGTACAAGAAGGAGAAAACCAAAGCGACGCAATTTATTCAATATCTGAAGGAGAAGATACAGAAGACCTGCAGCATGGTATTCACTCCTTTACTCATAAAATCTTTGCTTTAATAGAAGATAGTAGAACTTGGTGGATAGGACCTGAGACAGGATACTGAGCAAGAGTACAAGTTTCCCAAGAACAAGCTGAGTGCAGACATATATGGGAAATCAACACGGAGCTACCACCAGTATTTGAAAGATGCAAGTGCTGCAAGAGAAAGTCACAAAGAAGGCATAGGAGACACTGTCCCTTATGCAAGATCACTTCGTGCGGGATGTGCAGCATATATTACTTTGATAAAAGAACCCCCGTAATGATGGAGGAACCACCAAGGTATGAACCTAAAAACTTGCTTTAAACACAACAAGATTTCATTAATCATTGTGAAGCAGAAATAAGAAGGCTCAAAATGGCGGTTGAATTTGAACAACAAAAAACCAAGGAGCTTGAAGAAATGCATGCTCAATCCATAGCCACAGCCCAAGAAAATCTCCGTTTACAAAATGAGGTGGCAGAACTAAAAGCAAAATATGATAAATTGGAAGGAGAAGTACTGGAAGTAGATCGGTTGAGGCTGGAAAAGGCAGATCTCCTGAAAGAGATACAAAGGCTGGGAAAAAGAAAAATTGAGGAGAGCGAAGAAGAAGAAAGTGAAGGGGCTCTTGTTCTCTTAGAAGAAGAAACTCAGAAGATCCTTTCTATGGAAACAAAGGAAACAGGAGGATCAAGAAAATCTAAGAATATGCTCTTCAACCTAAAGGTAACTATGGAAATTCTAAATATTCCCCCTTTCGAGGTTAATGCTATACTAGATACAGGTGCGACCACTTGTTGCATAGATGAAAAGGCTGTACCAAAAGCAGCAATGGAGGAAAATCCTTATGTTGTACATTTCAGCGGGATTACCTCCAAAACAACAGCGAATAAAAAATTAAGGGGAGGCAAGATGACTATTGGAAACAACATCTTTAGAATCCCTTACACCTATGCATTCTCAATGAGGTTAGGGGATGATATTCAGATGATAATAGGATGCAATTTCATAAGGGCAATGCAAGGAGGGGTTAGGATCGAAGGTAACACGGTTACATTCTACAAAAATTTGACAACTATTATTACTCTGCCCTATATCTCGACAGCCGCAGCAATAGAGGAACTAGACCTGGAAGAAGATGACTATATTCAAATCCAGGAGTCAGTATTTTACTCGGCAGAAGCTCAACAAAGCAATGAAAGAATAAGAGCCAAGTTCGGAAGCCTACTAGACCAGCTAAAGGCCCAAGGTTATATTGGGGAGGACCCTCTCAAACATTGGAGAAAGAATGAAATAACATGCAAGTTGGAAATCAAGAATCAAGATTTTGTGGTGGAGGACAAGCCTCTCAGACATTTAACACCACAAGCAAAGGAAGCTTTTTCCAAACATATAAAAGCACTACTGGAAATAGGGGTTATCAGACCAAGCAAAAGCAAGCACCGTACCACTGCTATAATTGTTAACTCAGGAACCACGGTGGACCCCATAACAGGAGCGGAAAGAAAAGGGAAGGAAAGGATGGTTTTTAACTACAAAAGGCTCAATGACATCACGGAGAAGGATCAATATAGCCTCCCTGGTATCAATACCATCCTCAAAAAGGTCAGCAATAGTAAAATTTACTCAAAGTTTGATCTAAAATCTGGCTTTCATCAAGTCGCCATGTACCCTGATTCCATCGAATGGACTGCATTCTGGGTACCTGAAGGATTGTATGAATGGCTTACAATGCCATTTGGTCTCAAAAATGCCCCTGCTGTATTCCAAAGGAAAATGGATAATTGCTTCAAAGGTACGGAACAATTCATTGTAGTCTACATTGATGATATCCTTGTTTTCTCAGAAAACGAAAAGGAGCATGAGCAACACCTCACCAAGATGTTAAAAATATGCCAAGAGAATGGCCTTGTTTTAAGCCCGACAAAGATGAAAATTGCAGTAAAGGAAATTGAATTTCTTGGAGCAGTCCTGGGGAATTCCAAAATCAAACTGCAACCCCATATCATTAAAAAAATTACTGATTATCGGGAAGAAGACCTCACTACCAAGAAAGGCCTCAGATCATGACTAGGGATCCTAAACTATGCAAGGAGCTACATACCCAACCTTGGCAGACTCCTAGGCCCGTTATATTCAAAAACAAGCCCAACAGGCGAGAAAAGGATGAACAAGCAAGATTGGGAACTGATCAAGAAAATCAAGGGCTTAGTACAAAATCTTCCTGACCTAGAAGTACCTCCTGAAGATTGTTTCATAATACTGGAAACAGACGGATGCATGGAAGGGTGGGGAGGAATTTGTAAATGGAAAAAACAAAAATATGACCCCAAAAATACTGAAAAGGTATGTGCCTACGCCAGCGGAAAGTATAATCCCATCAAGTCTACTATAGACGCTGAAATGCATGCAGTTATGAAAACCCTGGAGGCATTGAAGATTTACTTTCTTGACAAAAGGGAAATCATTATCAGAACAGATTGCCAAGCAATAATAAGCTTCTTCAACAAATCAGCTCAGAACAAGCCATCTAGAGTCAGATGGATGGCCTTCGTAGACTATATCACTGGGAGCGGCGTGGAAGTAAAATTTGAGCATATCGAAGGAGAAAGTAACATTCTAGCTGACTCTTTATCCAGACTAATAAATATTTTGGTTGCAGGATGGCCAAGCGAATCATTACTCTTAATCCTGGAAGCCACTCAGGAAGTTCAAGCCAAACCAAACCTCAAGGCTGCTACACACCTGAATCAACTAATAAACCAGGTGACCTCCTCCTGCAATACCAACAGGAAATGGATAAGCTCAGAACCAGGACACGTGAAGGACTCTCATTTAATGAAGAGGGATTATCTGAAAGGAGACTTGGATCAATTCAAAAGGAAGCCTCCCGACAAGCACTTGAGGCATTGCAACAATTCTTCGACATCCACTTAATCAAGACTAAAGAGTATCAGAGAAGGAGCGGTGGAAAAGACAACTGGTACAGGGACTGGTTACCAGTCGTTCTTCAACAACAACGACAACTGGAGGAGGCCCTATCTCTGGTAAAAGACGTCTCACAAAGGACAACCAGCTTCAGCCTTTAAACAGCTGGAACACATACTTTGCTTAAGCCGCCAAGTAAAGACAAATGGTGTGGGACAAAATATCTGCTTTTCTTAGCTACTAAGGAAAATGAGTTGAGCCCCGGGGAGCCGCTCATAGTATCATCAATAATTGTGCCAAGGAATATGCGGAATATGCTTTCCTTCGTTAAGAAGTTAGAGAAATATCTGACGAAAGGATAAGAATGCGATGGGGCCCAATGAGCACCCGGTTCTATCCTCTTCCTCTATATATTCTCTAGCTTAGTCTCTTGCAAGACATCGGTTCAAAAAAACCAGAGTCTTACTTGAGCAGAAATCTATCATCTGACTAAGCCTTTCAACCTTTGTCTATATCCAATCTATTGTAAGCATTTTAAGCTTTCTTTAGTTCTTTGTCAGATGATAGTTCTTTGTCTATATCCAATCTATTGTAAGCATTTTATCCCGTATCGGCCGTTACGGGTAATATCGGGCGGTAACGGTCGAAATTTTGACCGTTACCGCCCGGTACCATTCGGTAACGGGCGGTAACGCACCGCCTTTTCGGCGACGTCGCCGAGGCGACACGACGTCGCCTTTTTCGGAGACGTCGCCGAGGCGACACGACGTCGCCTTTTTCGGCGACGTCGCTATATATATATATATATATATATATATATATATATATATATATATATATAAAATTTAAATAAACGTCGCCTCGGCGACGTCGCCCCGTGTGGGGAAGGAAAAAGCGACGTCGCCGAGGCGATGCGACGTCGGCCAATAAAAAAAAAATATATATAATAAATATATATACATATATCACTCGGTATACCGCTCGGTATACCGAGCGGTATACCGTTCCGTACCATACCGAGAGATCGTCGAAACTCCGGTACGGTACGAAATTTCAAACCTTGCTTGGAAGTACTTTTCATATTTGCATCTTTCCCATGTTTGAATAATTTCTGTATACGACTGCTTTTGTTGTTCATTTTCTTTCTCCTCATAGTATCTCTTTCGCTGTCACTCATACTTTTTGAACTCTGCTATTGGATCTTTACTGGTCAAGTTGGATTGAGATTGGCCAAGGGCAATCTGATCTCTCAATTTTGTTTTTAGTATCTAGAGAAAGCAGATGGAATTGCCTGTAAACCAGCTGGATCAGTTGACACCAGTTAAGTGTCACTTGATTTCAGCTAATTCTGGCATGGAATAAGAAAAGGTGAGAAAAGAGGAACGAGAGGGAGCAATCCATTAAGCTTATTCTCCATAATGAGAACCCATAACATTTTTTAGCTTAGCAGGTTCCATGAAGACCTTAAAGAATCTAGTTGTCTATTTTTGTCTCCGTCTAAGATTGTTGACGTACAACATATTTCCTAATATTGTGAATTCACGTTAATTTACTGTCTGTACATGGTTGTAGGATTACAAATGCCATTTAGTATTCATGTTGATCCTAACATACATGATGACGAAATTTTGAATTAATGACTGATGTGATGAAATTTTGATTTCTTTTCCATATGTTTATCTGTTAAAGATGATGTATGTATCCTTATCCTGATCTGTGTATGTTATCTGTATGTATTTTTGAATGTGAGTAGTCTTTTGTGTCATTTGAATAGATGCTTTAAAGATACAACTTTATTCAATGCCTGCTTGCGTCTTGTGTAGAACACACCTTTGGAGCAACTGGATGGAAAATATTTTGCCAGAGACTCATGTAGCACACAGCAAAATGGTGCTGCAGAGCTGATGAATTCCAAGAAACTAGTAGCTCTAATGGTGGCAAAGTTGGAACGGATATGTGGGTTGCTGAAAGAGGTTGGTCTCTTGAATCATGTGTGGTTGGTGAAAATATATTTATTTATGCAATTCATTATTTTCGTTTTTCTTTATGTTTGATTATATTTTGAAGGACGACAATAAATGCTCATTTTAACCATGCCTTGACAAGTTCACTATTTTCAATTGCCGTGCTACTATCGGAAATGGGTGTTGATGACATTCAGTTTCTCATTTTAACAACTTGAGCTTTGATCAGTACTGGTGCATACCAGTCATTATATGAAGAACATTTCTTGGTGTCAAGAAATTACATGGGTGGTATTATATTTCATTATGGACAGACTGAGGTCTAACTGCATCATCCCACCTTTTGGCTTTAGTAGAATAATGATAAAACTTTGTTTTAATTTGGCCAGCATGCCCCATGCTAATTATAAATTGGCATGATTTGACAATGACCAGAGCTCTATGGCACATGGTCCATGCTTATTCAGGCTTGTGGGCATACTTTTGGCACAACATTAGTTCTGTGCTGAGGTCATAGGGTGACTTTACAGCATGGATGAAACTTTTCAGAATTGGAACCATGCTTAGAAACTATCATATTTACTCAGAAATACACCTTAGAATCTAAATGCTGCTTGTTCTTCCTGTATCTGCATCACATATCCGGATTAATATGCATAATGTACTACCATGACTATGCTGAAGTTCTGACCTTCTGTCGCTAGTGTTAATAACAAATGGTTTCCTATTCTCCTTATCCTGCTGGCAGGTTATCGAACAAACAAAAATGCATGTCGAAAAGAAGCAAGCTTTAACATATGAGGAAATGGAAGCAGAACGTGAAGAGATAAGTGTCCTTTACTATGTATGAAAACTGAATGGTGGGCATTGACAATTATAACCGCTGCTAAAATAATAGCAGATATATATTTTCCTTTCATTCTGATGTATAATGTGATTTGTGTTCTTATAATATACTGTCTTCTATTTGATCACAATGTCATAATTCTATTATTTCCAAATATGCATGAGTTCGTCTTCTAGTCAAATTATACTGATTAGTTTTTTTTATTAATCAGTTTAATTTAATTTTTAACAGTTGAACTGCATTTTTTGCTTGAACACATAATTGCAAACTTCATATATTGGTATATTGCTCTCTCGTCGGTAGTTAGATTTCCCTGGTGGTATATTAATCCACTATAATTTTATGATTTATGACTTACGTTATAATATTGTTGCGAACAAACAGCAATAAACAAGCTGTTAGCTTTTTGAGTTAGGGGTACATTCCATTTGTCACTATAGTCTTCCTTACGATCTCTATATAACATATATCATTTACACAGTCCATTTGTTACTGTGGTCTTCCATAGGGCATCCCTATAACATATATATCATTATATTTTAGTGTATTCATAATAATTTATTCGACTCTGTGGTGGTTCATATGTAATATTATGTATGTCTTGCTCTCTTGTGTATGTACAATTTGATTGTTTCATCTAACAAATATTTTGTTTCTAAATATATCTGTACCCTTCTCCCCTCTCCCTCCCTCGTAGGGGTAGAGAGAATGTTCCACGTAAGCAACGTAACGCAAACGACACAAAGAATGATGTTAAACCAATGGGAGCTAAAACTTTCATACCTAAATCTTCGCAAACCAACCGAAATTTCCCAACGCAAATTCTAAAAATCATGCAAGAAAAAAACATTTAAAATTATATGCATTATAAACATGAATTAAATGACAGAAAATATGTATTAAAAAGCCAGCAAGTACAGGCATTGCTTTAGTATGTATGAAAAAAAAATAATTAAAAAACAGGTGAACAGATCAATTTTTAATGGTCCAGGAAAAAAAATGAAAATGATGGTGTGATATCAAAAGAGAAGAGAAAAACGAAAGGATCCACATTACATGATGGGACACATTATCAGACACCAAATGGGGGCAATTGGGCAAAAAAAAAAAAAAATCATGATCACTTCCAGACAAAAGGAAATACTTGACCACTAGCATCAGAATTAAACAAGAAGATTTATGATCTTTTTTTTTAATCTCTATCAGGACAACCAGCAACTATGGCTGTGATTCCTGCTTCCATTTTATAAGATGGATTTCCACTTGTCAATTCAGAAGCGGTGTCAAAACTTTGCATGTGAAAGGCCATGCATGCATTACCTTTTCCACCTCCCTTCCTAACATGTGATGTGGACACCCACACGGCTCACCTATTTATTGCATCTTCTATCTTCTCAACACCGAATACAACCCATCACCACCGACCAATAAAAAACATCATCAGATCATTATGATTCGAATCCGTCTCCTCACTTACCGTTTATATATATATATATATATATATATATATATATATATATATATATATAGCACCGACGTCGTCTCCTTCCATTCCATTGATTCCGTACTAACCAAACACAAACATATGAAATCTTTGAAGGCTGTCCCCTCTTCCTCCGCTGTGCACTTCGAAGCTGTCACAAGCTGTGGCACTCGCTCGACCAACACCCTGTGCCTTCCCTTCCTGCTCGCTTCGTCTCTGCTCGATAGAAGGATGAGGAAATCGAGATCAAACGGCATGGTCGGTGGGAGGGAGAGCCAGAGCTGCCGGATGACAGAGTGGGAGCTCCGCCCCGGAGGGATGGTGGTACAGAAGCGGAGCAACGTGGCTGGCATGCCGACCGAGCCCCTCATCAAGATCAAGGTCTCCCATGGCTCCTACCAGCATCAGCTCTCCGTCCCTGCCCACTCCACCTTCGGTAGACCCCCTTGGGACTCTTGTTCTTCTCTGTTCCTCCGATCTTTCGATAAAAGTGACGTTTTGACGATTAATGATGTGAAGGGGAATTGAAAAGGGTTCTGGCACAAGACACCGGTCTGCAGCCTGGAGAGCAGAGGCTGTTGTTCAGGGGAAAGGAAAAGGACGACGGTGAGCGCCTGCACATGGCTGGGATCGTGGAAATGTCCAAGCTGGTCCTGTTGGAGGACCCGGCAAGCAAGGAGAGGAAGCTCGAGCGTATGAATCGGCATCAGGCGTCTGAGACGATCGCGGCTATCGGAGCTGCGGTGGACAAGCTCGCTGCAAAGGTCGGTGGGTTCCCTGCGATCATCTCGAAACTTTCCAGTCGCTGCTCGGAACCGATCGGATTAGAATGCAGGTATCGAGATCGGAGACTTGCGTGCACGCAAGCATGAAGGCTGCGGACGAAGAGTTGGCGGATTTGACTGAGCTGCTTATGGTGCAACTGCTGAAATCAGACAGCGTCGAGGCAGAGGGGGAAGCGAGAACGCGGAGGAGATTCGAGGTACTCTTGAATTATGAAACATCCCTCTCGAGCTTTTCTTCCAATTAAATCAATATATAGTTCCAATTGCAGTTATGGAGTCAAACTTTCATGTTTTTGCGTATAATATAGCATGTTGATGGTACGTCTTTTGCGGTCTTCATAATTACAGCTACCGATAATTAATGTGGATACGATTATCCTAAATAACTCGAGAGTGTGTTAAATATAACAAGAAGTTACTAAAAAGTAGTAGTTGTGGCCGTGAAGACAAGAAAATGCTGGGTTTCGCTGAGCTTAGTCTGGAATGGTTAAGATCTCTGAAGTCTCTTTGTCCATCTCCTGGATCATGATGAGAAGGAGAACCCCGTCGGCTTAGGTTCCATTATAGATATTTCAAATGAGACACGAAAATAGCCTATTTACTTGCAGGAACTAACATAATTAGTATTGTACTTGTAGTAAGAAAATTTTCTCTAATATAATACCTTTTAAGAAGTCTATACGAAATCTCTCTTAGTTAATATGAGTTGCGCAAAAGTCTCATTTGACCTTTGAAAATTCTTTCTCAGGTTCGCCGTATTCTTTCTCATTGGACTTGCTGAAGGCAAGAAGAAATCTCAGTTACAACTCAACGGCAGACGTTTGAATCTGGTTTGGTAAGCCCCGAGCGCTCAGTTACAACTCGTCCAAGTCTCCCAGGGAGGGGATTGGATTACCAACAACTGGGAACTCTTCGACTAGCTTACGCTAACCCTAAATAATCCATCTCTCTCTCTTGTTTTTATGCTTGTTTGCTTTCCAGCAGTTGATCCTCCGACGTTACACTGAATTCAGATATTAATTTCTTGTACCTATGGATGACTTCGTGCCCATCTTCTCTTCACAGACCCAAATCATAGTGTTTTTGCATGCAGGATGAGTCTTGGCTCTGGAACTCTTAGTCATCTTCCCCAGAAACTGTTGACCCCTTGCCTATCTTTTGACCCACTAGATAGGTGAAGATATGGAAGGCTGTCGACGTAGGATTTGGTAGAAGATATGATTAGAAGAAATCTTTCTTTTCTAACTCATTCTAAATATCTCACACGTGTCCACATAACACAACCTTTATTTACAAGCCTAAAGCGACCACCAACCTAACTAAAACGGGACTATTAAGCTTTCGGTCATCCCTCTACATGCTGTATAAAGCATGAACATACCAAAAGACACGGACATACATAAGCATTACACCAAACATCTTGTTTCGAAGTTTGTCTGTGACATTCTCCCCCACTTATTCCTTCGACGTCCTCGTCGAAGTCTTTGTCGACACTACAACTCCTTGCCTTTGCCGAGTCTTCAATCTTCTGCTCTAGCTGCAATGCGCCTCTTGGCTCCCAACCGCTTTTTGCTGCTGTTTTTGAGTAGTCGAACCTTTGATCCGCCATGCTGCTTCAACTCGCCAATGACTCTGACTCTAGTATGGGGTTGGCTGAGTTGTGTTGATCCATGTTGGTTCTTGCGGATTCTACAAATGAAGGAAAAGACCATCCTTACTGCGCTAGTCTCTCAAATGCCTCATGTTGCTTAAACTGGGTGGATGCTTGTTGGAGCTTTAACGAGCATCGTCTCGCAAACTTCTGAAGTTTTGGGTCCTTCCTCTACAAAATTTGCTCATGGACTCTTCTTTCACTTAGTTGTCACATCCAAGTAGGTTCGCATCACTTCCGCTTTCGATTGACATTTCGTTGGGAAATGAAGCGGACAATCTACTCTCAGCAACACTGATCACTATTGGTGAGGATTTGACAACTATTATCTTCCATTATCTTTGAAGGGTCTTTGAACATATGTAGAGCTCTCTGCTGGATAGATAAGAGAATTGGGGTACTTGGTTTCGCCCATTCTCTTAAGAGTTGAGAAGGCAAAGGTTACTTGACTTCGCCCGTCTCCTTGAGGTTGTACTCCATGCATCGAGCTGGTTACTGGCCTTCGCCTGCTCTTTGCTCACACTTCTGAAGCACTTGAAGTGTTTGCACTCCTTGCGTTGAGTAAGTTACTGTGATTCACCTTCTCAATGCCATCGAACTTCTAGAATGTAGGAAGTTTTTACCCCAACTTGGAGTAATTCTCTCATAGGTTTGGTCGCCTCTGGGATTGTACCGTCTTCTCCATCAACCCTGCCGCCTACTCCATTGAGTAGCAAAGGTACAACACCGCGTACTGCCTGCTTCGTTCCTTCATCATGCACTCTTGCCTGACCCGAAGTCTTTCACTTTCGGCTATCTTGATGAGAAGCTCGTTGACACCGGTCTTACGAAGTTCCTTGGCCTCTGCCCTTCAGCCTTGTCTCGGTACTTGGAGTCTGCCTCTACATGCTCCACCTCCTCGGCCCCTTTCACGACCAAGCACTCTCTCTCCATGAGAGCAAAGGATCAATGACTTTCACAAAAGTCCCGCCTCTGCGGTCCCATGACGCTACCATGCCCATGGCCCTACTATCTGTCGCCTCGCATCTGCATCCCTTTTTGTCACAATCAGTAGATATATCTATGTGGCACTCCTCCGAGTCCACCTCCATTCTAATTGATGCTTGATTTTGGATAGCTAAGTCCCTTTGGACTGGTCGTCGCTTCCTCGCCCCTTTTGACCCCCTACTTCAACACCTCGATGTTCTCCAAGCAGATCCCATTGGTCGATGGAAAGACATACTGCAACTCCCATGCATGGCGTTTGCCATCACGTTGTAGGGTTTGCACCGATTCTGTTCTCCTTAGCTTCCTTGGTAGCAACGTTTGCTTACTCGACCTTGTCCTCTGACTTGTCTGGCTCCCTTAAGCAAATATGGGCTTTGGAGCAGTCCAACTCTCCAATTGCTTCGATCATACCTCTGCATGATCAAGTCCCTCCCCTATGACTCACTAGTACTTGCATTCGAACTTTTTCCATTGGTGGAACATAGCCCCCATATGCTGATGACCAAGGCTTTCATTCGATGCAAAATTCGATGCACGCATGGAAGACTCGCCTTTGTAGTACCATGGCCTTCACTCCTTGAATCCATAGCCCTTCTTACCGTCGTGTTGTTCACCGAAGTGGAGCTTCCAGTAGCTCCCGATCATACCTCCGTATGATCTAGTCCCTCACGGGACTATGTTGTGTGTATTACATTACCACGAACTGTTCCACCATGATCCGCTACACCATGTCGCCTCTTGGTGACATTTCTATTACATTCTGATTCTTGTGGGATGAACTCGAATTGTGAACCCTTCATGTGTGGCCTCTGCAAATACATCGCAGGGTCTCTTCCACCTTCGATTTTGTTCGCTTCTTTGGCAATCGACCTTCATCTACCCACTCTTAGGTCACACCTAGATGAAGCACCGCTCTAGGACAGTCCGTCACCTAGTAGCTCCCGAAGTCCCCCGACTTCGCTGCAATTAGTACACCATTGTCTGGATCCTGGGCCTCTGCCCCTACCAGCACAATCTTCGCTGCGCACCGCTTCCTTCATGGCAACTTGAATGGCAACACTGTGGCATATTCTTCAAGAGTACCCGCATCTACGTCCTCTTGCCCCGTGCTAAGGCATTCTGAATCTAACTTTGCCTTCACAAATTGAGTCGCCTTAGTTCCTCCATCAAATGCTCCTCCGAGATAAGGTGCATGTGCCCAGAAGCTCCCTTCGTCTTTGGCACCATGCAAGATGAGTTCGCTCCGTCAGAATGAATGACCCATGGAACAACATGATCCTGCTCTTACCTCTACAAGAGTTCATGTTCTTGACCTCTGTCCAAGGAAAGCACTATGCCTCCGCTCCATGTTCTATCTTCTATACTGGCTCCCTTCATGCGGCTTGGGTACTTCGCCAAGTTACACCCAAGTTGCTCCGCTTCTCATTTTTGCATTGAGTTGATGGTGGCCCTCGCGCCCACCATTCCATGGGTCAGCCCTCCCTTGAGTTCGATCTCCATACCGACTCCAAGTGTGCCTTCATTTGTGTTGCTTTGGGTCGCTCCCCCACTTGATCTCACAATGCATCTACCAATGTATTCTCTCGAGCGAGATCATGCAACAACTCATCGCCGCTTGCTCAGTCCATTGAGCTTCATGGAGTTGTTGTTTGTTGAGGTACTCCTCCTCAACTTGTGAGGTCCATCCCATATGATTCTCCCTCTGGAGAGCCGGGACTTATCCCTCCTGGATAACTGTCCCGTTGGAGCAACATCTCTCGTCGTTTCGGAGACCACCATCCCCTTGGACTACTCCGATCTGCTGAACAAACTGTGCATTGTTCTGCCTCCTGCAAACACACTTGCTAGATTGTGACTCCACGTCAATACAGCCCCCGCTGCACCACTCAAGGCCTAGCAACATGCTGAACTCGTTGCACACTTCAGCCTCCTACGGATGTATCCTTCACATGTCGAAGAGAAAGTTTCAATGCTCCATGGCGCCGAGTTTTGGTCACCTTGGGATGGCCGCGAACATTCCATCATCCGCATACAAGCCCATGCATGAGTACCGAATTCTTTGAGTTAGCAATTCCCCTCACCTCTGTGAGCTTTGCACAACTCTTTCGGTCGCTGAGCAACTTATTCCACCTTGGATGGTCTCATCCTTTACCAAGCACCTCGCTTGCCTTGAGCACCATCAAGTATAGTTGTCAACATTGAACCATAGCTCAAACTCAGCCATCCCAACCTTTGTGCACTCCGTATTCTTCCAAGCTTGTTTGTTCTCGTGGTGCCTCTCGCGCAAAGGGTTGGCCATTCCTCTGAATGCCAATCTCAGATGCCCGCTCCTCCGAGCGACTCCTTTTCCCTATATCTCTATGCTCGTTTTCCCCCAAACGGTCGCGAGTGTGCTGACTGCCCTCAACGTAGCCCCGCTAGGTCTCCCACGTTTGCATGCTAAGTGTTTCTATGAGTGCTTGTCCCACTCTGATACCATCGGTCACGGCCTTAGCTGGTTTTGCCTAAGTCGTGCGGCACCCTTGCATGTCCGTCCGCAAAGGTCAGCCTCCCCGAAGCCTCCCATGTCCCTTAGGACCCACAAAAGAGAGAACGGGTTAGAGAAAACATCTCATTCGGGATCCACAAGCAAACAATTCCGAAAACACTTCATAGACAATGCAAATTACAAACAGACTTTACAAGCTCTGAACAGTTGCACAACAAAGGGTAAAATAATCCATTATAGATCAAAAATCTCTCACACGTGTCCACATGACACAACTTTTATTTACAAGCATAAAGCGGCCACCAATTTAACTAAAATGAGACTATTAAGCCTTCGGTCGTCCCTCTACATGCTGTACAAAGCATGAACATACCAAAAGACACGGACATACATAAGCATTACACCAAACATCCTGTTTCGAAGTTTGTCCGTGACAATGTGTCACTAGCTAACCTACTGGTGCCACTTAAGTTTGTTCTATGGATGACACCTAAATCTTTTTCATGCATGCTTGTCACCTTGCAACCCTTTCGTTAGCCAAACCTAAGTAATTATATGAGAGATTAAAGGAAAACTTAAGAGTTGCGCCAACGTGGGTTAAGAGGAGAAAGGAAGAGGAATTGAAGTAGGAGAAGAAGAAGAAGCTTTGCCTTGGCTTGAGATTTGCATCAATTCCATACATTTGGGACTCAAATTTGTTTAAGGCAAGTGTTCTAACCCTTTCATACAGAACTCTTGATCTCTGATTTCATCTTAATCCTAAAAAGTTTGGAAGACTTTGGCTTCATACATGATATTTCTTTCGATTGGGAACAAAATTGTGAATCTAAAATTTTTCAATGAATTGACCTTTCTATATTGTTCTAGCCATAACTTTCTGCACCGATTTTGGATTCAAGCGAAATCAAATTCATCCGAAAATATACTCATAGCTATTTCTTTTGATATCAAGATTGATAAATTTAGAGTCTATTTTCCTATCCAAACTATTATTTCAACTGATCTTATGAAATCTGTCAAATAGAGACTGTCAGTTTTGACCTTTCAATACTCTCTTGTTTATAACTCTCTGTTGAAAACTCTAATTTATGCAAAATGATTTATCAGAAACTAGATGTATGTCTTTCTGTGCATATCTGATTTTAATGATTTGGAGCATAAATGACTATTGAATCATCTGTTATCAACTATATGAATTTTGTAAAATAAAGATAATGTTTTCTGACCTTTGGTTACTAAACTATTGATAACTCAATGTTGGAATCACCAATTTATACAAAACTTAATTAATCTAAATCTATATTGATACATCTTTCGAATGACACCTAATTTGTGTAAATTGGAGTATAATTTATCATCCAAATAATTCATGCAATATACCTCTCAAATTCTGTCAAAATCGAGATTTGGTCAATTTCACATATTCTTGTTTCATCTATTTGGAAATTGATTTCAGCTAAAATCCTTACTTCAGTTGAGCTTTATATTATTGCTTTGAATTCCTATATATCTCGTCCTTCAATTATTTGTATACCTGAATCTATTATGTAAAGTTCATATTTGTATCACAATGTTTTGTATAGGCACATGCATTCCGTTGTTCCGCATGTATTTTCAATATGTCCCAATTTATTGTTCACAATACCCTTTTATACTCCGATATTTGTGGGACTATTTGGACCTTTGTTAAAAATAATAAAAGGATTATTTGGACCTTCGCTAAAAATAGTAAAGGGATTATTTGGATCTTTGCTAGAAATGGTAAAGAGATTATCTGAACCTTTGCCAGAAATGATAAAAGGTATATCCTTAGAGCCTGCAATGCTTTGCCGGCCCCCTCTAGCTTCATCCAGATGTGGATGGCTCTCAAACGTGGGAGATTATGTTTGGGATCCCACATCACCCTCTATCTTTTTGATATGATATCCAAAGCTTTGGTTATATGCTTATATATGTGCTTTGGATAAAAATGAAATGTGTGCAACATCAAATGCAACGTTTGAGCTTTTGTTTCATATTAGTTCATTGATATACTCCAAAATACTTCATATGTCATTGATATGTTCCGAAGTATTTCATCCATCATTGATTTGTTCCAAAATATTTTATTTGTTATTGATATACTCCAAAACATTTCATACCTCCTTGATATGCTTTGAAATGCTTTATATGCTATTGATATGCTTCGTAAGATTTCATATGCCATTGATATACTCCGAAATGCTTCCTATGTCATTGATATACTATGAAATTCTTCATATGCCATTGATATGTTCAGAAGCATTTCATCTACCATAGGTATGTTTTGAAATATTTTATTTGTTATTGATATACTCCGAAATATTTCATACGTCCTTGATATACTTTGAAAGCTTCATATGCTATTGATATGTTCTGAAGCATTTTATCTGCCATTGATATGTTCCGAAATATTTCATTTGCCATTGATATGCTCCAAAATGCTTCATATGCCATTGATATGTTCCGAAACATTTCATTCGTCATTGATATGTTCCAAAATATTTCATTTGTTATTGATATACTTTGAAACGTTTCATACATCCTTGATATGGTCCGAAATGTTTCATATGCCATTGATATGCTTCGTAATATTTCATATGCCATTGATATGCTTCGAAATGCTTCCTATGCTATTGATATACTCCGAAATGCTTTATATGCCATTGATATGTTCAGAAGCATTTCATCTACAATTGATATATTCCAAAATATTTTATTAGTTATTGATATACTTTAAAACATTTTATACGTCCTTGATATGCTCCGAAATGTTTCATATGCTATTGATATACTCTGTAACATTTCATACGTACTTGATATGCTCCGAAATGATTCATATGCCATTGATATGTTCCGAAGCATTTAATCCATTATTGATATGTTCTGAAATGTTTTATTTGTTATTAATATACTTAGTAATATTTCATACGTCCTTGATATGCTCTGAAATGCTTCATATGCCATTGATATGTTCCAAAGCATTTCATCCATTATTGATATATTCTAAAATATTTTATTTGTTATTGATATACTCCGTAACATTTCATACATCCTTGATATGCTCTGAAATACTTCATATGCCATCGATATACTCCGAAATGCTTCATATGCCATTGATATGTTTCGAAGCATTTCATCTGCCATTGATATGTTCTGAAATGTTTCATTACGTCAATGATTTGCTCCAATTAGTCTTTACTTTCTTGTTATGAACAAAACATGCTTCGAATGAAATGACATTGTAAATTCTGCATTTGTTGAGCGGCTATCTATGAACTCTTGTATCCCTGCCTTATATTTGGTATATTGTTTACTTTGAAAATATCCTTTTTTTTTTCCATTGATATGTTAGTCGCTTGCTGAGCTCTATGTGCTCACCCCGTTGCTATATATATTTTTCAGGATAGCTTGTCTCTCGCTAGAATGTTTAAATTTAGCTACGACAGTGGAAAGCTAGAAGACTTTGGGCAAACCTTTAGTGAATGATATGTTTTTGTTATATAAGTACACTTGGTGTCTAATGGAATGTTAATGGTAAATCTGAATATATGAGTTTTGTAAAAGTTTAATGGACCTCTTATGTTAGAATTTTGGAGTGTTAAGTTAATTTGTGTATTGATATGAACATGTGGTAAATATTAATTTTATGATTTTGTAGAATCCCACACTTGTGGATTTATGATGTGGTTATTGTCTTGGTGAGTTAGGCTCAGATTTTAAGATTTATTGAGTGATGTGGTATATGAATTTAAACTACATAGGTTTTGTGAATTATGGAATTATAGATGTGAATGACTGTGAATGTTTTCTTAGTGTCATCAAATGCGTGATTGGATCCTGAAATGAATTATTTTTGGGGCGTGACAAAGTGGTATCAGAGCGTGGTTTGAGGATCTCTAAGATATTTGATATGTAAAATATATTGAGGCCTAGTGAACTATAGTGATCGATGAAAATATTCTTTGATGCATTTTAGGAATATAGGATGATGAGGACATTTGGTCCTCCTACTTCATCTACTTTTGATTAATTAAGTGAGATGAAAGGGTTAATCGGGGATATCAAATCAGAGTGGCACAACGGAAGTGTAGTGAGCCTGATCTAATGGTAGTAGAACAATATAAGTTATTAGAAGAAAATTTTAATTTGAATGTTATAAGGAAATAACAAGACTCATCTGCCATTGATATGCTCCAAAATGCTTCATATGTCATTGATATGTTCTGAAGCATTTCATCCGTCATTGATATGTTCTGAAATATTTCATTTGTTATTGATATACTTTGAAACATTTCATATGTCCTTGATATGCTCCAAAATGCTTTATATGCCATTGATATACTCCGTAATATTTTATATGCCATTGATATGCTCCGAAATGCTTCCTTTGCCATTGATATACTTCGAAATGCTTCATATGCCATTAATATGTTCAGAAGCATTTCATCTACAATTGATATGTTCCGAAATATTTCATTTGTTATTGATATACTCTGAAACATTTTAGACATCCTTGATATGGTCCGAAATATTTCATATGCCATTGATATGCTTCGTAACATTTCATACGTCCTTGATATTCTCCAAAATGCTTCATATGCCATTGATATGTTCCGAAGCATTTCATCCATCATTGATATATTCCGAAATGTTTCATTTGTTATTAATATACTCCGTAACATTTCATACGTCTTTGATATGCTTTGAAATGCTTCATATGTCATTGATATGTTCTGAAATATTTCATTTGTTATTGATATACTCCATAACATTTCATACGTCTTTGATATGCTCTGAAATACTTCATATGCCATTGATATATTTCGAAGCATTTCATCCATCATTAATATGTTCTGAAATGTTTTATTTGTTATTGATATACTCCGTAACATTTTATACGTCCTTGATATGCTCCAAAATATTTCATATGCTATCGATATGCTCCAAAATGCTTCCTATGCCATTGATATACTCCGAAATACTTCATATGCTATTGATATATTCTGAAGCATTTCATCCACCATTGATATGTTCCGAAATGTTTCATTATATCAATGATTTGCTCCAATTAGTCTTTACTCCCTTATTATAAATAAAACATGCTTCGAATGAAATGATATTGTAAATTCTGCATTCGTTGAGCAGCTATCTTTGAACTCTTATATCCCTGCCTTGTATTTAGTACATTGTTTGCTTTGAAACTATCCTTTTTTTTCTATTGATATGTTAGTCTCTTGCTGATCTCTATGTGCTCACCTCGTTGCTATATAAATTTTTCAGGATAACTTGTCGCTCGCTAGAATGTTTAAATTTAGCTACGACAGTGGAAAGCTAGAAGACTTTGGGCAAACCTTTAGTGGATGATATGTTTTTGTTGTATAAGTACACTTGGTGTCTAATGAAATGTTGATGGTAAATCTGAACTTATGAGTTTGTAAAAGTTTAATAGACCTCTCATGTTAGGATTTTGGAGCGTTAAGTTAATTTGTGTATTGATATGAACATGTGGTAAATATTGATTTTGTGATTTTGTAGAATCCCACACTTGTGGATTTATGATGTGGTTATTGTCTTGGTGAGTTGGTCTTAGATCTTAAGATTCATCGAGTGATATGGTATATGAATTTAAATTGCACAAGTTTTATGAATTATGAAATTATGGATGTGAATGATTGTAAATGTTTTCTCAGTGTCCTCAAATGTGTGATTGGATCCTGGAATGAATTATTGTTGGGGCGTGACATGATCTGCCGTGAAGGTCGAGGGAATGGCGTGGCGTGCGACGATTTCGCCCTACGCCAACAACCTCCCACTAGCCTCCTGTTACTTCTCCTCCTTCGACGACCTCCTCTCGTGGGCCGACCTGCTATTACGACTTCCATCCACTAGTCATGGGCTGACCTCGAGCTCTCTTTTCACCCGGTTTCACAGTAGGAGGTCGAGCGCCCACTGCCTCCTCTTAGCCCTCATGGACTTCAACCCTCATGTGCATATTCTCTTGATGTCTTCATCATCTATACTCTAATTTCATTCAAATTATCCAAGAGTAATAACTATATATCGTGACGAGCATAATTTTTTAATCTCCTATTTGAATATGATTTACGAAGCTAAATCGATGGCTCTCTCAATTACCAAAAAAGATCCAAATATAAGGGGAACCTAATCCAATAACAAATCCTGCTCACAAATTATGATTGCGTCAAGATCATCTTATCCTCTAGACAATTCAAGCTTCAATTATTAGCTCTATCGTACCATTAATATCTTCATACAGAACTATAGTAGAAGTATAGTCCAAGTTATAAACTACCCTAGCCAATTACTCTCGTACTCGCATGCTCAGTCTCCTATTTAGTCTGATGAAAACAACACAAAAGGAAAGTACTATTATTGATTTTATATAAAATATAAAAGCTATTATCGATAACTTGGCTTTGATATGTCATTCTCTCAATGATAAGGAAGTTATTGTCTATACTCTCAATGGCCTAGGAGATGAATACAAGGAATTGAGGGCAATAAGTTGGGCAAGAGACTCATAGATGATATTCAAAGAACTATATGACAAGTTGATTGATTATAAAATATATTTAAAATGCAAAGAAAAGATGATAGGATCAACGATCATAACTTAAGTCAGTCAAAAATCCAAAAGAAAGAGTAATCAAAGCAACAAGAACTTCAACAAAGGACTAACTAAAATGCCTACTAGACACATAGGTATCACACAAATGTATCATACTCTATTGCACCATCAACCTTTCAATCAAGGCGACAACAAAATCAACAATCAAGGTGGGAACTTCAATAACCATCAATAATTAAATAGTTTAATAATTAATTAAACTATTTAATTAATACTTGAATTAACCCTTAATTTAATTTAGAAAAATTTACGGTGCTATTTATAGGTGTCTTGCAATCCAATCATATGAGTGATGACTTGTGTGACATGATATGCATTCCTTTTATTTATTATATTATTTAATATTTTATCACTTTATATTACTTGTTGCATATATATATATATATTGTGATTTCGATGGATTTGTGTAATGGGAATCGGATTGTGATGAGATCATGATAATGAGATCGATTTGCCTTTAAACACAAACCATAAATAATCTCGGTCATAGGTTACTCGAGAGGAACATCGAGATAACTGGACAAATTGGTGTACTATATACTCGTCCATATGATGGAAGCGGCTGGTCTCATAGTTGCTCGTGTGAGGACACTAGGGATACAATGCAGATGCTCATTGGAGAATGAGTTTACTGATTGATCCGTTCACGGAATGCTAGATGGTTGATGATATCTTAAGTATGCTGATTATATGTCATGATTTTATCATGACATGTTGCTTGGATTTTTGAATCCAAGAGTTTTTATCAATATGGCATATTGATAGGGGGAGTTTGTTTAAACTCCGGAAGTTAAGTTTAACTCCGTCATCAATTGGTTGTCATCATCAAAAAGAGGGAGATTGTTGAATCTCGTATTTTGATGATGAAACTAATTGATAATTGTGTTTATGTTTTAATCTGTGTTTTAAGTGATGCAGGATGCTTCGATCAGGATGAGACAATTAAAGCTGAAAAAATCATGTTGGGTCGGAGAAACATGTCAGAAGATTGGACGTCGGGCCGGTGGATCGGTCGACGTATCGACAGAAGGCTTTGGGCCATGGATTCGAGCATCGGGCCAAGAAGAGCGGGTATTGCACTAAGGATATCGAAGTTGTGGAGTCAACTGGCCGATTGGACAATAGGCCGCAGGAGAGGACGATGCGCGGAAGAATCAGATGAAGCATCGAGGGACCAATGACATACCAGACAACTTAATTAATGCTTAGTATTAATTGTCTAGATTGAAGTTTGTTTTACATGTGCAGGATTAACTACGACGACAATAAGACATGCAGCGGGTGTTGTGCCGGAGTCAAGACCAAGATCACATTTGGAGTTCGAGAGTTCGACGGAAGCCCGGACGGTCGTCGGAGGTTTTGCGGGAACAAATCCGAGAAGTCCAGGAGCTTGCCAAAGAAGCTCGTCGGAATTCACCAAGAGGATTATCGCAAGTCCAGGAGTTTGCCGGAAGTCCGCCGGAGCATCGCCGAGGGTTCGTCGGATGTTCGCCGGAGGTTCGGCGGAAGCTTACCGGAAGAAGTGATTGACGCACCGGAACACGAGTTGTAGTATTAATGTCTTAAATGTCGTAGTTAGCATGAAGATTAAGTTAGGAATGAGAGGTGATCCCATTAACTTAATCTGGGGCCAATTGGGCCCTTGACATACCCAAATTGGGCTGAATGGATTAGCCCATTCGGACCCAGATTTCCTGGCCGGCGGTGACACCGCTAGGGCCAGCGGTGGCACCACCTAGAAGCTCAGTCTCTGAGCGAAGTCAGGCGGTGGGACTTCCTGAGCTCGGTCTCCGAGTGAAGTCAGGCGGTGGTACCACCCCTGTCAGGTGGTGGTACCGCCTGAGCTCGGTCTTCGAGTAGCGTCAAGCGGTAGCACTACCCAGTTCTGGCGGTGGTACCGCTAGGACCCCGAAAATCCGGGAGATGACACTTTTGAGCTTCAAATTCAAACTAGTTGGGGCCTATATAAACCCCACCCTTTTTTGCATGAAAGGGCATCGAAAGCTTGCATTTATTCTGAGAATTTGAGAGCTTAAAAGTGTTGTAAAAAGCTAGAATTTCTTCTCCCTCTTTTCTTCTAAGTTTTGATCGTTCAAGAGAGGAGTGGAAATCTGTAAGGGTTGTCTCCTAAGCCCGTCAAAAGGAGTAAAGCTGTGAAAGTGTGGTTGGCCTTTGCCTATTAAAGGAAGGTCTTTAGTGGACGTCGATGACCTCATCGGAGGAGGAAGCCAAAAGCTGATGTAGGTCAAGATTGACCAAACCACTCTAAATCTTGGTTTGCATTTACATTATATTCTCTATCTTAACTACAAACTGCCTCCGTTGCTTTACTTCTACTATACTTTTGTTTGATCTTAAGTTGAAGAACTTTCCAAAACGGTTTTCATCGAAAATGCTTTCGTCGAACAAATGTCGTTTTAAACCAACGAAAGTTTTCCGCTGCACTAATTCACCCCACCCCCCCCCCCCCCCCCCCCCCTCTTAGTGCTTTTGATCCTAACATGTTGAGTTGGTTGAGTCCCTCGAGAACTTGCCTACGACATAGAGATATCACCAATGACCTGAGGACGTGGTATACTTGGTCGAGTCCCTCAGGTCATCATATCATCGAATCAGACTCATCCTGTAATGATGGTGATGACTTAACCAAACATCATGGTTGGTCGAGTCCCTCGATGCCATGATGGTTTGAAGGTCGAATAAGACGAGAATCACAAGAAGTTATGATCGACAAGAGTTGATGACTTAATATCCTGTAATGATGGTGATGACTTAACTATACATCATGGTTGGTCGAGTCCCATGATGCCATGATGGTTAAAGGCCGAACAGGACGAGAATCACAAAGAGTTGTGATCGACAAGAGTTGCCTATCTTTTCGGGCTTAGCGTGATTGGTCGAGTCTCTTGAGGTTACGTTGAGACATCGATTGGATCCCTATCTCTACTAGAGATCCACCGAAGATATCTGATTCACATACCGGAGGGAGTTGTGTATTTCGTGAGAAAATAGTGGGAGTAGATTAATATAGAATATTATATCTTAGTTGTTTACTTTTTGCGAAGTCTACATGTTATTTACTTCTATTATATGTTTATTTTTTAAAAAATATCGCTTTCAAATCTCTTACGTGGTATACTTGATGTCAACCGCCTCATTGGTCTAAATTATACGGATTGGCTCCGCAACCTAAGAATCGTTCTCACGGTAGAGTAAATCACGTATGTCTTTGATACAATGATACCTACGCACGAGGAAAGGGTAAGCAAGGATGAGATAGCTTGCTATATAAAGTACATAGATGATTTCACTCTTGCTTAGTGTTACATGTTGGGCTCCATGACTCTTGAGTTACAGAGACAATATGAAAAGATGAATGTCAGATCCATTCTCTGTCATGTCCGTAAATTATTTTTGGAACAGGGAAGGACTCAATGATATGAGATACTAAAGACTCTCTTATGCGCTAGGATGACTGAGGGGACACCAGTTCAGAACCATGTCCTAAAGATGATTGAGTGGATAAAGAAACTCATAAGTTTGAGAATGGTCCTGAAGGATAATCTATGTGTGGATCTTGTGCTTCAGTCCCTACTAGATTATTTTTTTAATTCATAATGAATTTTAATATGAACAAGCTTGAGGTGACTCTCCCCGAGCTCATCAATATGTTGAGGGAGATAGAGAGCACTATCAAGAAAGAGAAGCCAGTTCTTTATACTGGTGAGACTAGAAAGAAAATGAAGGTAGAAAAGTCCCTTAAGAATGGCAAGGGCAAGGGCAAATTAGTAAAACAAAGGTTGCTAAGAGGGACATGGTGAAGGACAAAGGCCAATGCTTCTACTACGGCATAGATAAGTATTAAAAGAGGAACTACAAAGATTACCTTACAAAGAGGGCGAAATAGAAGTTTGGAGAAGCTTTAAGTACATTCATGATCAATCTCCATTTGTCAAATCCTTATGATAACGCATGGGTATTGGATATCGATGGTATTTATCACATATGCAATTTATTATAGGTTTTGGCAAGACTTAGGAGATTGGCGAAAGGCGAGATGAACCTCAAGATAGACAATGGAGCAAAAATTGTTGTAGTGGCTATTGGCAAGGTCACCCTACATTTGCTTGGTGGACCTTTTATTGCATTGGATGGATGCTATTTTGTTCCTTCTATTATCAAAAATATTATTTTCATTTCATATTTGACAGTTAGTAGATATAAATTAGTTTTTGAGAACAATGGTTGTTCAATATTATCAGATGATAAGATCATCACGAGAGGAACATTGCATAATGGTTTGTTTATACTAGACATTGCTCCATATATCATGAATGTAAGTGTGTCCAAGAGGAAACAAGATGAGGTGAATAGTGCATACCTGTGGCATTATCCTAAATCCATTCGACTATGAGTCATATGCAACTTGCGAGCCTTACCTTCGTGGAAAACCGATGAACTCTCCATTTAGTAGAACTGGAGAGAGAGCCACTGAGTTGCTGGAACTCATATATAGTGATGTATGCAGTCCCATGTCAACTCAGGCCATAGGTGGTTACTCTTACTTTATTACTTTCACTATCGATTTTTTTAGGTACGGACATATATACTTGATGAAGTATAAGTCTGAAGCCTTCGAGAAATTCAAGAAGTATAAGAATAAAGTAGAGAACCAAGCCGGAAAGAGTATTAAGACTCTTCGATCAGATTGAAGAGGTAAGTACTTGAGTATAGAGTTCACCTACTTCCTTAAGGACCATAGGATTCAATCCCAATGGACATCTTCTTATATATCTCAACTTAATGGTGTATCAAAAAGGAGGAATCACACGCTATTAGATATGGTGTAGTCTATGATGAGTTTCGTTGACCTACTTATCTCATTCTCGGAATACACCCTAGAGTTCGCAGCTTACCTTCTGAACAGAGTTTCAATTAAGTCGGTAATGTCTACACCAAATGAGATATTGAAAGGGGAGAAGCATGATCTTAAGGTTGTTAAGATTTGGGGTTGCTCTGCCCACGTTAAGAGACATAACTCCGATAAGTTGGAATCTAGGATTGAGCAGTATAAGTTCGTAGAATATCATAAGAAAACTTATGGGTATTATTTCTGTCACCCCGAAGATTAAAAGGTTTTTGTAGCCAAGAGAGTAGTGTTTCTTGAGAAAGGAACACATCCTTAGTGGAGACAATAGGAGAATGATAGAGTTGAGCGAGATTGAAGAACCTAGCTCATGCACTATTCCACGGCCCAAGCCTGTTCAGGTACCTAGCACACAAGTTTCGACTTTACGTATGTCCGATAGAGTACCCCATCCTCCTGAGAGATATGTGGGACATATTAGAGAAGAGGATATTAAGGATATTGATCCTCAAACCTACAAGGAGGCTATTATGAGTATAGATTCCGGGAAGTGGTAAGAAGCCATGAATTCTGAGATGGATTCCATGTACTTCAACAAAGTTTGGAACCTAGTTGATGCACAGAGGGTATCGTACCCGTTTGTTACAAGTGGATCTTTAAAAAGAAGATCGGAGTAGATGGAAAGATAGAAACCTATAAAGTGAGGGTAGTGGCTAAGGGGTATCGTTAAAGGTAAGTTGTTGAGTATAACGAAACCTTCTCACTTGTAGACATGCTAAAATCCATCTGAATTCTATTGGCTATTAGAGCATACTATGATTATGAGATCTAGCAGATGGATGCGAAAATCGTATTCCTCAATGGCAACCTCGAGGAGGAGGTGTATATGATACAACTTGAGGGATTCGTGTCCAAAGAAAGTCTAGAGAAGGTCTGCATTTTACTTAGGTCTTATATATGACACTCAGATCTTATGACTTCGTTAATAATGAAGATAACCCTTGGTGCTATATGTGGATGCAATCCTAATCATTGTGAATGATGTAAGAATGCTCTCTATAATAAAGGCTTGGCTATCTAGATATTTCTCCATGAAGGACTTAGGGGAAGCATCCTATATCTTGGGGATTCGGATCTATAAAGATAGATCTAAGATGATGCTTAGCTTGTCTCAATCTAAGTACATAAACACCATTGTCAAAAGGTTTGGCATGAAAATTCTAAGAGATGTCTTATACCGATGAGACATGAGATATACCTTTTTGGGAGTATAATTCCAAAGACTCCTGAAGAAAGGGCAAACATAGATAGAATACTATATGCCTCAACGATAGGGTCTATCATATATGCTATGCTATGTACCAGACTTGATATAATGCAAATGCATGCTCTGAGTGTCACGAACATGTATCAAATAGATCTAAGCATAGAGCACTAGAAAGCAGTAAAGTGTATCCTTAAGTACTTGAGAAGGACTAAGGATCTTTTACTAGTATATGAAGGTAGTAGATGTTAGGATCAAGAGTGGTACTAAGAGGGGGGGGGGTGAATTAGTGCAACAAATAAAATTAAGATTTTGAAAAACTTTCATACGTTCGATGAAAACCGATCTCGGAAGATAACTTGAAAGCGTATTTGTAAGCGTAGTAGAAGTAAAGCAAGTAAAGTAGTTTGCAGTGAAGGTAAATAGCAATAATAGAAATACGATCTTTCTTCAATGGCCTCGACATCCACTAACGGTCTTTCTTCAATAGGCAAAGACCAACCACCTTCTTACACCCCTCTTCTCTTTTTTACAGGTTTAGAAGACAACCTTTTACAAGCACTCACTCCTCCCTAAACATAATTCTAAACTTAGAACTAGAGGAGAAAATCTCTCAAGTGATTACTATAGCGTTTTCCCACTTTTAAGCTCTTTGTGCTTATGTGTGTTAACTAGGGATGAGAGAGATATTTATAGGCCTCAAGTGGATTCAAACTTGGAGCCTAAAAGTATCTCATCCTTGGTTTTCAGGTACTAGTGGTACCACCGCCTATGTTGGGTGGTACCACCACCTACAACACTAACACTGGATGGTACCACTACCCAATCTAGTAGTCAATTACGCCTAAAACCTACTTCGATCTAGACAATTATTACAAAGCTAATCAAATGTTGTCCGGCATGTCATTGGTTCATCGATACTTCATCCGATTTTTCGATGCATCGTCCTCTTTTGCGACCTATTCCCCAATCGGCCAGTTGACCTTCGTAACTCCGATTTCCTTGGCGCAATTTCCACTTTTCTTAGTCTGATGCCCGAACCTATGGCCTGAAGCCTTCTACCGATACGTCAACCGATCCTCCGGCTCGATGTCCAATTTTCTGACATGTTCTACTCCGGCCCAACATAATTCTTCCTACTTTAATTGTGTCTCCCTGATTGAAGCATCATACGTCACTCAAAATGTAGATCATATAAACATTATCAATTGGTTTCATCATCAAAATATGAGATTCAATAATCTCTCATTTTTTTATGATGACAACTAATTGATGATGGAGTTAACCTTAACTCCCCCTATCAATATGCCATATTAATAGAACCTTAAATTCAAATTGAATTCAAGTCAAAGCAATCATGATTCATATCATATGCAATACATCATATACATCATAATAATAAAATCATTAGTATTGCATGCATCATATGCATGATCATTATCATAAATATCATCATGGTATCAAAATATCAAAGTATATTATATCCTACCATGTATGATTCAACTCATCATCACATCTTCTCCCCCTTTGTCATCAACAAAAAGGAGAAGTGCATCTAGCAAGTTTTTGAAATATAATTTCAAATCATTGCATTTATCATCATGCAAGCTAGTAAGTTTTTTCTTTTTACAAAATTTTTACCCTTTTTGATATATGCAAGATAGCAAGTTTTTTTGCACCTACTTGAAACATGCAAGCTAGCATTTTTTTTATTCTAGCAATTCTTTCTCCATGCAATTTGCAAGCTAGCAAAATTTGCTCCCTCTATGTCATTATCAAATAGAAGGGAAGAATATAATATTCTATATTTTTTAGTAAATAATAAAAAAAACACATGGGAGTTCAAAAATAAGATCTTGATTCATAGAAAAATCTCATGTATCAAATATCAAGAAATCAAGATCATAATTTGGATAAAGAAAATAAATCTTAACCCATAAAGTGTTCTTGTAAGAAATGCCAAGTCATCATCATTATCACGTTGGGCATGATACTAAATCAATAAATTTTTAAATCAATATTACTTGGGTATGCATGATACTGAAACATGATTTCAAGTCTTCAATATATAACATGCATAACTTCAAACAATTACTTTTCATCCTTGCTTCATGCATGATACCAAAAATAAATCAATCATAGAATATAATACATGATACTAAGACATTAAAATTTTCAAGCTTTTATCACTTTATGCATTAAATCAACATTTTGATCATGATACCAAACATTCATCATTTCTCTCATGATACTAAAGCATTCATGATACCAAACACTAAATTAATTTTTTTAAGCATTTATCACTTCATGATTGTTAGTACCAATCATTCATCATTTATTTTCTCCCCTTTTGTCATAGGCAAAAAGGAGAATCATTTAACAATGCAAGTGTTTGAAAGTATATCAAGTAAGTTTTACACCAATTTATCCAAGCTAGCAAAACTATCTCCCTTAATGTGCAAAACTTTTCTCATTACATCATTTTTCAAATCATCATATAAAATATATCAAGAAAAATTAACTTGGTGATGAGGTATACAATTCATGAAGACAAATTATGAATATCAAGAGACAAATTATGATTCTTTTGGATAGCAAAAAGAAGAAAGATATTAAACAATCTTGATCCATAAGAATCTCAAGTTGTCAAGATCATGATTTATATATTAATGAAAGATCTCAAGTTATAATTCAAAAAATCATGATTCATAAAAAAAATCTCCGCTTATAAGAGATCTTGATTCATAAAAGATTTCAAGCTATAATTCCAAGGAATCAAAATCACGATATAGGTAAAAACTCATTCAAATTCAAATAATCAAAATCACTTTCAAGAAATTTAAAATATAAATAGATTCATTAATCTCTTTTTGAAAAAACGATAAGAGAGTGATAGAGAAAATTTTAAAATGCATTCCCTTTTTAGTTGTTTCAATTTATGTGGTTTGATTTCTTACGAGCATGCCTAAGTTTTTTACGCCAAATCAAAACATGCATCAATATTTAAAACGGAAAAAGAACTTTCATTATGGCAAAGATCGATAAGCCATTAACCACAATAATCATCATGCATAATTTTAAAATATAAACTCATTATGCATAATCATCAAACATGATTTCATAAAGCATTTTCAATCAAAATCGAAAATCACCATTTTAGATACACATTATTTTTTCTTAAAAACATAGGATTAATCATTAGATTTAAATCTAACATTTTGTTGTATTTTCATAAAACATGCGATTGTCATTATCATTTTTAAATTACTAGCATGATCCCAATATTTTTTTATTTTTATTACATCATTAAACATATAATTTAAAATATATATATATATATAATTTTTCTAAACTAAATTAAAAACAACTCATAAAAAGCATCAAGTAATTTCAAAGTAAACTAAGGGGATTTTGATTACCTTGTTATCGAAAACCGTTAAGGCATAGTTTGTCACCTCGCCTTTGTTGGTTTTTTCTTCATCTTAAGGTGAACTCGATTCGTCCCAAACCATCTTGAGTGTTTTCTTATTCTTTTGTAGTTCTTCTTTTTAGGTTCATTTTTGTTCTTTGATTCTTGTTTTAAGAATTATTTAAGCTTTATTGTGAGGAGTTCAAGGTCATCATCATCATCATCATCACTTGAGTTATCACTCAAGTGGTATTCTATTATTCGAAGTGTCAAATCTTTCTTGTTCTTTGGGAGGTAGTTCTCATGTTTATCATGTGCCAGACAACTCATTTCGTAGGTCATCAACGACAAAATTAGTTCTTCAATGAGAAAATGATTTAAGTCATTTGATTCTTGTATTGCCATGATTTTAGGATCCCAACTTTTTGTAAGAGATCTTAATATCTTGTTAACAAGTTCAAAATTCGAAAAATATTTGCCAAAGAGATTTTAAACTATTGACGACATCCGTAAAACAAGTGTACATGTCAACAATAGTTTCGCTTAGCTTCATACGAAATAACTCAAAATCATGCATTAAAAGATTAATTTTAAATCTTTTACACTACTTGTGCCTTAGTGTGATTTCGAGTGTGTGTCAAAAATCAAAAGTCATTTTACAAATAGACACTCGATTGAACTCATTTTTATCTAAAGCGCAAAATAAGGCATTCATAGCTTTGACATTTAAATAGAAAGTCTTCTTATCCAACTTATTCCAATCATTCATTGGAAGAGAAGACTTTTAAAAACCAAATTTGAGTATATTCCATAAATCGAGATTCAACAAAAGCAAAAAAACTCTCATTCAAGTTTTCCAATATGTGTAGTTCGTCCCATTAAACATAGGAGGACGAATGATAAAGTGACCCTCTTGAAAGGAAAAAAGAGTCATTTCTCTAGGGTATTAATCCAAAGGAGAAAGAATGTGGCTTTGATACCAACTGTTATGATCAAGAGCAGCAATAAAAGAGGGGGGGTGAATTAGTGCAGTAGATAAAATTACGATTTTGAAAAACTTTCGTACGTTCGATGAAAACCGATCTCAGAAGATAACTTACAAGCATATTCGTAAGCATAGTGGAAGTAAAGAAAGTAAGGCGGTTTGCAATGAAGGTAAATAGTAAGAATAGAAATACAAACCAAGTTTTATAGTGGTTCGATCATCGTGACCTACATCCGCTCCCGATTCCTCGTCCGTCGAGGCCACCGGCATCCACTAATGGTCTTCCTTCAATAGGTGAAGACCAACCACCTTCTTACACCTCTCTTCTCCTTTTCACAGGTTTAGGAGACAACCTTTTACAAGCACTCAATCCTCCCTAAATAGAATTCTAAACTTAAAACTAGAGGAGGGAATCCTTCAAGTGATTGCTACAATGTTTTCCCACTTTTAAGCTCTCTGTGTTTGTGTGTCAAGTGGATTCAAACTTGGAGCTAAAAAGTGTCTCATCCCCGATTTTCAGGAGATCGGCAGTACCATCGCTTGTGTTGGGCGGTACCACCGCATGTAGCACTGACACTGGGTGGTACCACTGCCTAGACTAACGGTACCATTGCCTGACACAGTCTCGGAGACTATGCCACGATGATTCCACTTGTTGGATCATTGTTTGAGCCTTCCACTTGGCCCAACACAACATAAACTTAGGCCCAACTAGCCCCTAATTGAGTTGGCTCAATTCTAACCCAATTACACTTAAAACCTACTTAGATCTAGACAATTATTATAAAGCTAATCAAATGTTGTTCGGTATATCATTGGTTCATCAACGCTTCTTCCGATTCTTCGATGCATCGTCCTCTCTTGCGGCCTATTACCCAATTGACTAGTTGACCTCCGCAACTCCGATTTCCTTGGTGCATTTTACACTCTTCTTGGTTCGATGCACGAACTCATGGCCCGAAGCCTTCTGCCGATACATTGACCGATCCTCCGGCTCGATATCCAATCTTCTGACATGTTCTACTCCGGCCTAATATGATTCTTCCTACTTTAATTGTCTCTCCTTGATCGAAGCATCCTATGTCACTCAAAACGCAGATCAGATAAACACTATCAATTGGTTTCATCATCAAAATCCAAGATTCAATAATAGCCTCATGGTTGAAGGTTTCACGGACTCGAGTTTCCAGTCCGATGTCAATGATAGTGATTCTAATTCGGGGTATATGTTCATCATGAATGGAAGAGCAGTATGCCAGAAGAGTTTTAAGTATGATACTATTGCTGACTCGACCACAAAGGCAGTGTACATTGTGTTAGGATCGAGAGCACTAAGAGGGGGGGGTGAATTAGTGCAGCGAAAATTTTACAGCGATTAAAACCGAAAGCTGCGTTCGTTCGATAGAAACTATTATGATGCAAAAGCTGATTCACAGTTTGTATCTAAGTGCAGTTTGCGTCTAAGCGCAGATTGCGTCTAAGCGCAGTTTGCGTCTAAACACAGTTTGCGTCTAAGCGCAGTTTTGCGTCTAAGCGCAGTTTACGTCTAAACACAGTTTGTGTCTAAGCGCAGTTTTGCGTCTAAGCGCAGTTTGCGTCTAAACGCAGATTTACGTCTAAGCTCAGATTGCGTTTAAGCGCAGTTTGCGTCTGAGCGCAGTTTACGTCTAAGATCAGATTGCGTCTGAGCGCAGTGCAGTTTGCGTCTAAACGCAGTTTTACGTCTAAACACAGTTTTACGTCTAAACGTAGTTTTACGTCTAAACGCAGTTTACATCTAAACGCAGTTTTACGTCTAAACGTAGTTTTACGTCTAAACGCAGTTTACGTCTAAACGCAGTTTTACGTCTAAACGTAGTTTTACGTTCAAAAGTAGTTTACGTCTAAAACACAGTTTTACGTCTAAGCAGAATCAAGACGTAAACGTAAACTGCAAAGAAACTTGTTCGCAGAAATCAGTTTGCAGTTATAAACAGAATCAAGACGTAAACGTAAACTGCAAAGAAACTCGTTCGCAGAAATCAGTTTGCAGTTATAAACAGAATCAAGACGTAAACGTAAACTGCACAGAACCTTGTTCGTAAAAGGGCAGAAGACAGTTTGCAGTTGTAAATGAAATCAAGACGTAATCGTAAACTGCACAGAATTCGTTCGTAAAAGCGCAGAGAGCAGAGGCTAAGTAGGAGGTTTGCAGTAATGATAAAGTGCTCAAAATAAACGCAAACCAGAGATTTAGAGTGGTTCGGTCAGTCTTGACCTACTCCACTTTTGGCTTCCTCCACCGATGAGGTCACCGACGTCAACTAGAAGCCTTCCTTCAATAGGCGAAGGCCAACTACCCTCTTACAGATTCACTCCTTTTGATGGGCTTAGGAGACAACCCTTACAAATGTTTTCTCTCCTCACTTTACAACTCAAACTTGAAGAACAGAAGGAGGAGGAAAACTAGCAGTTTTGAGCTCTAAGAACCACTGAAAAGATCAAGATTTCGGCTTGAGTTCTTTCTCTTTCAGTGCTGAATGGGTGGGGTATTTGTAGGCCCTAACCCAATTCAAATTTGGAGCTCAAAACGATCAAATCCCGAAATTCCGGGATCAGGCGGTTGCACCTCCTGACTGGAGAGGTTGCACCGCCTGGCAGAGCTCGAAGACTGAGCTCAGGCGGTGCCACCTCTTGACAGAGGCGGTTGCACCTCTCTGCCAGAGCTCGAAGACTGAGCTTAGGCGGTGCCACCTCTCTACCAGGGAGGTTGCACCGCCCAGTCTTGCTCGAAGACTGAGCTCAGGCGGTGCCACCTCCTGGCTGGGGAGGTTGCACTGCCCAGTCTCGCTGGAAGGCCTAGCCCAGGCGGTGCCACCTCCTGGCCTAGGCGGTTGCACCTCCTGGTGCAATCAGGGTCCGAATGGTTAGCTCCATTCGGCCCAATTTCAGTCTTTTAGGGGCCCAATTGCCCCAAGATTAAGCTAATGGGATCACCTCCCATTTTCCAACTTAATCAACGTGCTAACTACTATTAGATCTAAGACAATTTCTGCAGCTTTGCTTCGGTGCGTCAATCGCTTCTTCCGGCGAGTTTCCGGCGAACTTCCGTCGATCATCCGATGAACCCTCGGTGATGCTCCTGCGGACTTCCGGCAAATCCTGGACTTTGCGACGATCCACTTGGCAAGTTCCGACGAGCTTCGCTTGGCAAGCTTCTGGACTTCTCGGATCTGTTCTCGCAGAACCTCCGACGACCGTCCGAACTTCCGTCGAACTCTCGAACTCCCAACGTGATCATGAACTTGACTCCGGCGCAACTCCTGCTGCTTGTCTAACTTTCATCGTAGTTAATCCTGCACACTCAAAACAAACACTTCGATCGAGACAATTAATACTAAGCATTAATCACGTTGTCCGGCATGTCATTGGTCACTCGACGCTTCGTCCGATTCTTCGGCGCTTCGTCCGATTCTTCGGCGCATCGTCCTTTCCTGCAGCCTATTGCCCAATCGGCCAGTTGACTCTGCAACTCCGATATCCTTGGCACAATACCCGCTCTTCTTGGCCTGATGCCCGAGTCCACGACCCGAAGCCTTCTGTCGATACGTCGACCGATCCACCGGCCCGACATCCAATCTTCTGACATGTTCCTCCGGCACAACATGATGTTCCTGCTTTAATTGTCTCATCCTGATCAAAGCACCCTGCGTCACTCAAGACGTAGATTAAATCATAAACATATATCAAGTAATTTCATCATCAAAATACGAGATTCAACAATCTCCCCCTTTTTGATGATGACAACTACTTGATGACGGAGTTAAACTTAACTCCCGGAGTTTAAACAAACTCCCCCTATCAATATACCTTATTGATAGAAACTCTTAGATTCAAAAATCTAAGCAACATGTCATCATAATCGGAGTTAACCTTAACTCCCAGAGTTTAAACAAACTCCCCCTATCAATATGCCATATTGATAGAACCTTGAATTCAACCTGAATTCAAGTCATTGCAATATTCATCATGAATACTTGCAATACGTCAACATGAACATATGCATAAACTTATGCATCACATGTCATGTCATCAACATACTTTCATCAACATACTTCTCCCCCTTTGTCATCAACAAAAAGGAGAAGTATCACAATCAAGTGTTTGTGATATTGGTTCAACTTATTGCATGAAAAACATATTATCAAGTTTTATCATCATGCAATTTTGCTAGAAAATATAGCAAGTTTTGAATCATGCTTAGAATATTCAAGCTATCAAGTTTTAGATATGCAAGTTTTATAGCATACAAGATAGCACTTGGTATGAAAATTAGAGATGTTCAAGATAGCAAGTTCTATATCATGCAAGCTAGCAAATTAGAGATGTTCAAGAAGGCAACTCTTGCTTCTTGAAATATGTAAATTTGTCAAGTTTTGCTAGATGTGCAAGTTAGCATTTTCTCCTCTTGAGATAGGCAAGATAGCACATATGCTTCTTTTGAGATAGCAACTTTTCGCTTCTCTTTAGACTACAAGCTAGCAATTTTTACGATATACAAGTTTCGCAATATACAAGCTAGCAAAAACTTCGAAAGCAAATGCAAGATAACTTTCTTGTGTAGGCTCATGATTATTGCTTCCTATTGTAATGTGCAGGTTGCAAGTCTTGCTTCTTGAGATATTCAAGATAGTGATTTTCAAGAAGACAATTTTTGCTTCTTGAAATAAGCAAGTTAGCAATCAAGTTTTTGCATCTTCTTGACTTGTGCAAGCTAGCTATCTCCCCCTTTGTCATTGTCAAAAAGAAAGGAAGAATACAGTTTTGTAGTTCTTTTTTTCTTTTACAACGATTTCAAAATCATGACAAAGGATGAATAATCAAGTTATGAATGTCAAGACAATTTTTCATCATGAATATTTTATCATTGCATTATCATAAGTTGAAGTATTACATGCATAATATCATATCATCATTCATAATTACATTAATGTTTCAATATAGCAATTTCTTCTCAAATGTGTAACTTAGCACTCATCATGATTTACATCATATGCAATACATCACATCATAATTAGAAAGCACAAGTATTGCATGCATAATTGCAAATCATAAATGTTTCATATCATGATGGTATCAATTTTGTCAAATTATATCCTACCATGCATGATCAATAACTCCTCATTTGTATTTCATGCATTATTTCATTTCATCTCATAAGGAATATCAAGAAAAGTTATTGGATGAGGAGATAAATATTTTATGAATACACGGAATTGTATAAAAATCATATCATAAGTGTTTCGTGTATTCATATTATCACATGAAGCATATTATCATTTTTAAGATTCATAACATGAATAACGTTATTACTATTTCATCAAAATCAATTTCGAGATTCACACAATATCATGAAATCATTAATCTCGATAAGATGGGAAAAGCATTTAACATGATTGATGCATGATTAATATTTAAAGTGTATCTTATGTCGTAAATACGAATCAAGCATTTGTCAAATCTGAAATCATCCTCAAAATTACATTCAATAAATTCATGTATGACAAGCATAGATTTATTGAAAAATCAATAAGATAGAGGATTACATTTCAAGTGTTCATCAATTGTAGCATTTCATCATATGGTAAGATATCAATGCGTAAAACTGTGAAACAAGATTTTGTTTGATATCTTGATACAGGGCATGATGTACACATTTCGAATATTTTAGCAAGTGTAGCATTGCATCACATGGTAAGATATCAGCTCGTATGATGCAAATTTTTTGTTTGATATCTTGATACAGGGCATATAGCAATGATAGCAATCATATATTTCTTGGTGATGCAAGTACGGCCTAATCATAGCATCAGTGATAGCAACCATATTATCATCAGTAATAGCAACCATATCATTATCAGTAATAGCAACCATATCATTATTAGTAATAGCAACCATATCATTTCATATTTTTGCATTTACATTATTAAATTATTAAAAATATAATTTTTAAGAAAATTTAAAGAAAAAGAAAAATGCATCATGAAGAACATCATGTAATTTCGAAGTAAATTAAAGGCATTTTGATTACCTTAGCGTCGAAAGGCGTAGAGGCATAGTTTGCCACCTCGCCTTTATTGATTTTCTCCTCGTCTTCGGAGGAGCTCGATTCATCCCAGTTTTTGTTCTTCTTCTTGCGTTCAAAGCAAGTAGTTCCGTTCTTTTTACTTTTTAATTTTTGTTTCATTTGTAGTTGAAGTTCACCATCACTTGAGCTTATGCTCGAGTGGTCTTCAAATGTTCTATGTCCCAAATCCTTCCTGTTCTTTGGAAGGTGGTTCTCAAGTTCTTCACGTGCATTGCACGTCATTTCATATGTGATCAATGAACCAATTAGTTCTTCAAGTGGAAATTGGTTCAAGTTTTTCGATTCTTGAATAGTAGTTACTTTTGAATCCCAAGTTTTAGAAAGTGAGCGCAAAACTTTGTTAACGAGTTCAAAATCCGAAAAGCTTTTACCAAGTGATTTTAAACCATTGACGACATCCGTAAAACGGGTGTACATGTCAACAACGGTTTCGCTTGGTTTCATATGAAAAAGCTCGAAATCATGCAGTAAAATATTAACTTTCGAGTCTTTGACTCTACTAGTTCCCTCGTGCGTGATTTCAAGAGCACGCCAAATATCGAAAGCCGTTTCGCACAAAGAAACCCGATTGAACTCATTTT